>NC_046167.1:52052123-52354796 GCF_011064425.1 Rattus rattus | reverse complement strand
TGTTAGCAACTGGTTTGCTGTATATGGCTTTTACTATGTTTAGGTATGGGCCTTGAATTGTCCATTTCATGCAGATTTTCAAGTTTTGTTGAATATAGGCTTTTGCAGTAGGATCTGATGATTTTTTGAAATTCCTCTGATTCTGTAGTTATGTCTCCCTTTTCATTTCTGATTTTGTTAATTTGGACACACTCTCTGTGTCTTCTTGTTAGTCTGGCTAAGGGTTTATCTATCTTGTTGATTTTCTCAAAGAACCATCTTTTGGTTCTGTTCATTCTTTCTATGGTCCTTTTTGTTTCTACTTGTTTGATTTCACCTCTGTGTTTGATTATTTCCTGCCTCTACTCCTCCTGGATGTATTTGCTTCTTTTTGTTCTAGAGCTTTTAGGTGTGCTGTCAAGCTGCTGATATATGCTCTCTCCTGTTTCTTTCTGCAGGCACTCAGAGCTAGGAATTTTCCTCTTATCACAGCTTTCATTGTGTCCCGTAAGTTTGGGTATGTTGTACCTCCATTTTAATTACATTCTAAGAAGTCTTTAATTTCTTTCTTTATTTCTTCCTTGACCAGGTTATCATTGAGTAGAGCATTGTTCAACTTCCACGTATATGTGGGTGGTCTTCCCTTATTGTTATTGAAGACCAGCTTTAGCCCGTGGTGGTCTGATAGGACACATGGGATTATTTGTATCATTCTGTATCTGTTGAGGGCTGTTTTATGACTGATTATGTGGTCAATTTTCGAGAAAGTATCATGAGGTGGTGAGAAGAAGTTATATTATTTTGTTTTAGGATAAAATGTTCTATAAATATCTGTTCAGTCCATTTGGTTCATGACTTCTCTTAGTCTGTCTACGTCTCTGTTTAATTTCTGTTTCCATGACCTGTCCATTGATGAGAGTGGGGTGTTGAAATTCCTACTATTATTGTGTGATGTAATGTGTGTTTTGAGCTTTAGTAAGGTTTCTTTTATGTATGTAGGTTCCCTTGTATTTGGAGCATAGATATTTAGGATTGAGAGTTCATCTTGGTGGATTTTTCCTTTGATGAATATAAAGTGTCCTTCCTTATCTTTTTTGATGACTTGTAGTTGAAAATTGATTTTATTCGATATTAGAATGGTTACTCTAGCTTGCTTCTTCAGACCATTTGCTTGGAAACTTGTTTTCCAGCCTTTCACTCTGAGGTAGTGTCTGTCTTTGTCTCTGAGGTGTGTTTCCTGTAGGCAGCAGAATGCAGGGTCCTCATTGCGTATCCAGTTTTTTAATCTATGTCTTTTTATTGGGGAGTTGAGACCATTGATGTTGTGAGATATTAAGGAATAGTGATTATTGCTTCCTGTTATATTCATATTTGGATGTGAGGTTATGTTTGTGTGCTTTTCTTCTCTTTGTTTTGTTGCCAAGACGATTAGCTTTTGCTTTTTCTAGGGTGTAGCTTGCCTCCTTATGTTGGGTATTACCATTTATTATCCTTTGTAGTGCTGGATTTGTAGAAAGATATTGTGTAACTTTGGTTTTGTCATGGAATATCTTGGTTTCTCCATCTATGTTAATTGAGAGATTTTCAGGATACAGTAACTTGGGCTGGCATTTGTGTTCTCTTAGGGTCTGTATGACATCAGTACAGGATCTTCTGGCTTTCATAGTCTCTGGTGAGAAGTCTGGTGTGATTCTGATAGGTCTACCTTTGTATGTTACTTGACCTTTTTCCCTTACTGCTTTTAATATTCTTTCTTTATTTTGTGCATTTGGTGTTTTGACGATTATGTGATGGGAGGAGTTTCTTTTCTGGTCCAATCTATTTGGAGTTCTGTAGGCTTCTTGTATGCTTATGAGCACCTCTTTCTTTAGGTTAGGGAAGTTTTCTTCTATGATTTTGTTGAAGATATTTACTGGTCCTTTGAGCTGGGAGTCTTCACTCTCTTCTATACCTATTATCCTTAGGTTTGATCTTCTCATTATGTTCTGGATTTCCTGTATGTTTTGGACCAGTAGCTTTTTCCGTTTTACATTATCTTTTAGAGTTGTGTTGATGATTTCTATGGAATCTTCTGCTCCTGAGATTCTCTCTTCTATCTCTTGTATTCTGTGGTGATGCTTGTATCTACGGCTCCTTATCTCTTCCTTTAGTTTTCTATATCCAGGGTTGTTTCCCTGTGTTCTTTCTTCATTGCTTCTATTTCCATTTTTAATTCCTTCAACTGTTTGATTGTGTTTTCCTGGAATTCTTTCAGGTATTTTTGTGATTCCTGTCTATAGGCTTCTACTTGTTTATGTTTTCCTGCGTTTCTCTAAGGGAGTTCTTCATGTCTTTCTTGAAGTCCTCCAGCATCATGTTCAAATATGATTTTAAATTTAGATCTTGCTTTTCTGGTGTGTTTGGATATTCAGTGTTTGCTTTGGTGGGAGAATTGGGCTCCGATGATGCCATGTAGTCTCAGTTTCTGTTGCTTGGATTCCTGTGCTTGCCTCTCGCCATCAGATTATCTCTGGTGTTACTTTTTTCTGCTATTTCTGACATTGGCTAGACCTTCCTATAGTCCTGTGTGTCAGGAGTGCTGTAGACCTGTTTTTCTGTTTTCTTTCAGCCAGTTATGGGAACAGAGTGTTCTGGTTTCAGGTGTGTAGTTTTTCCTATCTACAGGTCTTCAGTTGTTCCTGTGGGCCTGTGTCCTGAGTTCAGCAGGCAGGTCACTTGGAGCAGAAAAGTTGGTCTTACCTGTGGTCCCGAGGCTCAAGTTTGCTCATGGAGTGTTGCTTATGAGCTCTCTGTGAGGGCAGCAACCAGGAGGACCTGCTCCGCCTTTTCCAGGAACCCCTGTGCACCAGGGTCCCAGATGGCATTTGGTGCTTTCCTCTGGAGTCAGAAATGTGCGCAGAGTGTAGTCTCTTCTGACTTTCCAGACATGTCTGCCTTTCTGAAGCTTTAGCTCTCCCTCCCATGGGATTTGGTTGCAGAGAACTGTTGATCCGGTCCCTTCACGTTCTGGCGGTGTCTGGGGCACAGTGGACCTGCAGCTCTAGTGCCCCTATCTTCCAGTTCCCAGAGGCCATATACAGTTTCCTCTTGGACCAGAGATGTGGGCAGGGGTGGACAGTATTGGTGGTCTCTTCCGCTTTGCAGTCTCAGGAGTCCCAACCTGTTCGGGGCGGTGAGCTCTCTCCCCCACGGGTTTTGGGAGCAGTGAGCTGTGGGCAGGGATCAGTGAGGTTGGGAATCTAGCTAAAAACCGGAAGTGTCCAGTCCCAGAGGAATTTTGCCTCTGTGTGTTCTGAGGCCACCAGTTTGGGCGCTTGGAGCAGAAAAGATGGTCTTACCTGTGGTCCCGAGGCTCAAGTTTGTTTGTGGGTGTTGCTTTTTAGCTCTCCATGAGGGCGGCAACCAGGAGGACCTGTGCCGCCTTCCTGGGAGCCTCCATGCACCAGGGTCCCAGATGGTGTTAGGTGTTTTCCTCTGGATTCAGAATGTCTCAGTTTTTTTTTTTTAACTAAGTGCATTTTTCTGTGGCTAATTATATTGGCCCAGAAAAAGTGAAGACATGGGACACATACATTTCTTCCTTCCTTCCTCCCTCCCTCCCTCCTTCCCTCCCTTCCTCTCTCCCTCCCTTCCTTCCTTTCTTTCTTTCTTTTCTTTCTTCTTTCCTTCCTTTTTTCTTCCTTCTTTCTTTTTTCATTTTTCCTCCCTTCCTTTCTTATTTTTCTTTCTTTCTTCCTTTCTTTCCTCCTTTTTTCTTCCTTCCTTGCTTCCTTCATTCCTTTCTTTCCTTTTATTTATTCAACTGTATTTGCTAGACAAACAATCAAATTTCCATTGTTCTTTGTCTGATTTATGCCCACTAAGTGCTGGCACACTTCTGATGTTGCTTAGGCTGTCTGTTATTAAGGCTTGACAAATCAGAATAAACAGGCTGCTGAGACCACACCCTAGGTATCTGTAGGGAACAACCCATAGATTCCAGCCTGGGTTTGATCCTCTCCCCATTATCCTAGAATTTGTGGTTAGAGAAGGTGTCTTGGACCAGAAAAATCAGTTGCCTAATTGCCAGGAGGTAAAAGGTGTATTACTGGGTACATCTCAACAGGTCCTGACCTCTGCCTTTCCTAACCTAACAGGCCAGAGCCAGGGCTCCAGATTCCTCCCACCTCTCTGTCCTACCAGTATTTAAGGCCCTGGGTACATTTAGTGTCTTCACACATCTGCACTTCTCACCATCTTCAGGTGAACCTATGGTCCTGGGTATGCTTTTCTGTGGGTTGGCTTTGACACTGGTTTCTGTACAGGGGGTGGCTCCTGTGTTGCAGGGCAAGAGAACTGGAATCCAGGTTGGGATTTCTTATCTGAGCTGTCAGAGTGTCCCAGTGTCACTTGACTCCTCTAGGGAGTTAGTTCCCTTTTGGTTCAGGCCAGTTGCTGGTGCTGTTATGTGGTTGGATCCCAGGGGTGAAGCCTGTTTGTTCCCAGCCAGGTGGTGTTTCTGCTGCCTGCTTGGATGCCAGGGACATGAAGAAAGCACAAATTGAGGCGGTGGCTTTTGCACTAAGGAGTCTTCCAGTGGATCTTGGACACACATGGGACTCTGCTTGCCCAGAATTGAGATCCTGGACTCTTGTCAAATGAGACAGACTTTGGGATCTCAAAGGGCTGGAGCCAGAGTGGCCTGGAAGTCAGTGCCAATGGTGTTGGACCTGCTTTTCTGGAGACTCTCTAGAATGTGTTGTGGTGTTTGTGACTTTCAAAACTGGAAAGTTAGGTTCAAACCACAACTACATGGAGACCTTCAATGTGAGAAGACAGATACTCACCAGGAGCTCTCCTGATCATTTTGGCATGCTTTCTATTAAAATAACATCAGGTGAAATGTTAAAGGATCTAGAGTCTTTCAGGCTAGCCTTCTGGGATTTGAAGAAAGTTTCTATCCTCCTTTCTGTTTCAGATGAAATTGTCCAGTGAGTTACATTTTTTCCTTGCTTTCTCCTTATTATGTTGAGGGACCTAGAGCTTTGTTGTGCTGAGCACATGATATGCCCCCTAAATACAAGTCTTCAACTTCCTTTTTTGTTAAATATGTTTTGAGAGTTAAAAGTATGTAAAGTTATCATTCCCATGGTTTCAGGGTTACTGGAAATTTTAGGGAGCCCTACATGGAGAACCATCTGATTCTAGGAAAATTTGGGTTCTTTTCTAAGGGTTCCTAGATTCCTTAAACTCCTTTTGTTTCACCAAAAATAGACACAGTAGGAATTTGAACAAAGTTTTATTAGAGTTTGATAGAAAAGCCACAGAACAGCTTTTGGGAGCTTTGAGGTAGAATAGAGGAAGAGAAATTCCTGTGGGTTGAGTTAGTGATGGAGGTTTAGCAAGCTGCCACATGGCAAAAAGGAAAGCAGTATAGAAGCATGGTAGGCTTACTCAGGCCTTGGAGAGAAACGGAAAGAAAGCGACAAAAGGAAGAAGACTGCACAGTTACGCTTTTCTGTGTCTTGACTCAGAAAGATCGGGAGAGCAACCAGATCCGCGCAGCAGCTTTTTGGAAAGTAAAAGTGCATCATCTTCTTAAGTGGATAATTATCCCACCATGCACTTATCTGGACATTTCCTGTATCCCCCCCTCCCCCACGTGGATAGTCTCTTATCCAGGTGATCAACTCTATTGAGTAGCTTGGAATGTTAGCTGCCCCCAGTCTAGAGCTAGAGTTATTTCTCTTGAACAGAAGGAAATGGCATTTTTGAATTGGCCTCAACAAAGAACTTTGTTCAAGTCTACTGTAACATTCTTCCGTTTAAAGAGGCAACACCCAATCACTTAGGAGATGGGATAAAGTTGGAAATAGTTCTTTCTCCTTCCCCCTCCTTCCCCTCCCCCCTCCTCCTCTGCTTCCCCCTCCTACTCCTCCTTCTCCTTCTCTCTGTCCCTGTCTCTTTCTCTTAATAGGGTTTCCAGGCTGTCCTGCAACTCATTTTGTTGACCAGGTTGGCCTTGAACTCTGCATGCCTCAGCCTCCCAGGTGCTGGAATTACAGGTGTATAACCCCAAATCTGGCTTCTCTCCCATTATTATTTATATGGTATTGATTTCTTTCTTCTGATTTACATATGCAATTCACAGAAACACTCATGCAGATATTAGAAGGGATGCTAATTCGACACCAGCTTGTTTGGTATAATGAGACTCTAACTCAAAGGTACATATTTTTTTCCTTTTTTCCTGTCCAAGCAGTGTTGTGTACAGGCTCATATATCTGGCAGTTACATTCTATTGAGAATAGTAGGTCATCTAGAGACGATTTAAAATTATGAAACTGAATTGAGCACTTGAAGATTGCTGCATTTCATAGACCAACTGGTGTGATTTAGGTATCCAGGAATGACCGCATTTAATATTGTATCATACAAATTCCAAATCAAAGCACATTTTGTATGTTTGTTTTGTTTTTCAAGACAGGGTTTTTCTGTGTAGTCCTTGCTGTTCTGTAGATGAAGCTGGCTTTCAACTCTGAGGTCTGCCTGCCTGTGCCTCTTGCTTCCTGGGACTGAAGGCATGGTCCACAATCCCTGTTATAGAGCATCCCTTAAAGTTAATTACAACTAACTCAGATTTGTAAAAGTACAAAGAAGTAGAACAGAGCTAAGTGATACACTTCCACTCCACCTGTCCCTGTCAACAATGGCAGACAGAGGTAGAAGGATCACATGTAAGACCTACACCTTTATTTCAAAGCTTGCTGATTCTGGTTTGGAACATGTAGTCTCTGTAAACCTGAAAGCTGTGTGCTGAGAAATGTTCTGACAAAAGGAGACCAGATGGGACAAAAGACCTATTCCCTACAGCTTAGCTAATGCTCTCAGTCAGCCCCTTACAACCAGTAGGCTTTCTACTAATTCCAACCCAAATATTATTCTTTGTATGTGATTGGGCACAGAAGTTTGGAGTGGTAGAGTTATCTGTAGATTGACAGAATATAGAATCACTTAGGAAATTTTGATCTAGGTGCACTATGAGTCGTATTTTATAATTCCTCATGGATGAATTATTATTTTAATCAGGTTAGTTGATTTGGGAATATCCACCCAAATGGACAGCACCATTTCCTGATCTTATTTCTCACTGTGGATGCCGATTGAGATGCTGCCTCCAGGTCCGACCTCCCTGACATCTTTGCCATAGGGAACCACAAGCCAAATTACACTAGTGTTCAGTGGAGTTACTCTTTTCATGCATTTTTCATAGCAACGTTGAAAGGAGCTAAGACAGAAACAAGTCCTGGAAGACCTTGGTCCAAGAGTTTTACCAATGACAGATGAGAAATGCAGAATGAGAGGGGGTAGGGGAAATGAAGAAGGAGGGTGAGAGAGGGAGAGAGCAAGGGAGAGAGCGAGAGCGAGAGTGAGAGCGAGCGAGCGAGCGAGAGAGAGAGAGAGAGAGAGAGAGAGAGAGAGAGAGAGAGAGAGAGAGAGAGAGAGAGAGCAGGCACTTGTTTTCTTCCAGGCAACATCAGGTGTTGGTCCCTGTCAGTTTCTTTGAGGAAAGTTCTCCTTATTGCAGTTACCTTTTCCAGGGTATGGGCTCATCCATGAGCTTCCAGAGACTCTCCTGACTTCACCTCCCAGGTCCTCCATTGGTATACCAACAATGTGCCACTTTGTCAATCCTTATACGTACATGGCTGTTACTCTATCCTTTGAGGTATTTATGAAGGCCAGCAGCTGTCTTTTTGTTCATTGGTTTTTGATTCACCTCCTTTGCCCATGCCTGGGATCACTACTATGTACCTCTTTCTTGAGCTTTACTATTTCTGAGGGTCAAAGCCAAGATATTCACACTTGAGTGGCATACACATTATCCACTGAGCCATTCCTCAGCCAAACACATGTATTTTTAATCAGCAGCAATACTTAATCTCTTCTGCAAGTAGTCAAATTTTGTACTTCCCTAATGCCGTCCTGACAGAAACCAGGAGATGTTAGGCATTATGCCATTGGAGTAAAAAATTGACCATGCATATAAGGTCCTTATTTTCATTGGTTTATTTTCATTAAGACAGCATCTTACTATGTAGCTTACATGAGGCTGGATTTGCTATATATACAAAGATAGACAGGTTGTGCATGTGATCTTTACTTCCCATGTCGTATCTATCCCTTCTTCACCAAGTCAGAGCATCACAATGTTGGTGAGATTGAAGATCTGGCCTACACATTCGACTGTGTTTTTATGATGTTTATTGTAATACTTCATTCTAGACTAACCATTATGGATCCTCTACTGGAAGCAAATGGTAACTTTGCCATAAAGCTTTTTAAAGTACTGGGCGAAGACATCTCAAAATATGTATTTTTCTCACCCCCGAGCATATCGTCAGCTCTGTCTATGATCTTAATGGGAGCAAATGGAACCACTGCAAGCCAGATATGTCAGGTAACCAGCACCATTGTAAAGCATACAAATATGGGGGACTGTCAGTTGATATGTTCTTCCATATTCTAAAATGCTCTTGCAGATGAAAAAGGGTGTAACTATAGAGGAGATAAGCAAGATGTACTATCTCTCTTGAAACCCTAGCTATAACATCCAGATACACTGGTGTTGACTGTATATATGAGGATTAATTTGGTGCAAAAATACCAAAGGAATGGCCCCAAGACCCTATAAACTTCATTTTCTGTGGTCTGGCCCTAGTTGTTGACCCTCCAACAGGTAAGTTGTGTTTCTAGGATCTTGAAGGTTATTCCCAATGGATTCAGTCTACTCTGGAAGGACTGGGATAGAACCTTTGGTATTTTTGGTTGAGTTTTTTGCTATATCTTCAGAGCAATGTGAACCTAAGAGACCATCTTCCTCAGAATAATGTGGATATAAGTACAGTGCATACTTCCTGAAGTGCTAGCTATGGTTGTGTAACAGATACTATGGTTTAGCTGGATTAATTAACACATAGTATATTCTTATATTTCTATTGACTGAATGTTAAAATTCCAGCAGTTGGAAAGCTGATTTTCTTATGAATAATGAATGGCATTTTTGTTTCTCCTCAAAGTAGGAGTTTTTGGTTTGTCCTTCATTTCAAACTCAAGTGCTATCTTGTTGAAGTAGACTCATGTGGTGTATTTGTTGAGGCAAGACCTTTGGGAGGACAAGATATATTTGGAGAGAGTCTTTATTGACTCACTTTATTGAGCTTTATTGAACTTCACTTTGTTGAGAGATGGATTACAGAGAACTTCTCCCAGGATCATGGCTGGTTCTGCTCACTCCTCCTTACTTATGCAGGTTCTACGGTAGCATAGCTGTTTCTGGTGGATCATGCCTCTGTTTCTGCTTTATTATCCTGAGACCAATAAACTAGACTGCTAGTATTCTGACAAACCGATTGAAATTGCCCTGGTCCACATTCCTTTGTCCTATTTACCATCCTTTTCCCCTTTGGACAGTGAACTAGAAATCGTGTTGAAATATTTGAGAACCCTTATTAAAAGTAGGTTTTAAAAACCTAATTCTCCATCTCCTGGATATCTATGATATAATCAGTTTTTCTTATAGGGATGGCTCACTGAATGTATTTTTAAATTTTCATTGTATAAAATCTTAGCTTACTCCAGATACAGTCATGATTTGAGGAATCAGATGACAATGTACCAAATTGGGGGAATGCATTTAGTACATCATAGAAAGGAAACGTTGTACTCTTTGAACTGTAGCAATTCAGATTTATAGCCAAGCATATTGTGCATTCTCTTTTACCCAAGGTTATGGAGCTCTGATTTATTCCTACTTCAGTTTGAAGCCATTTTTTCCTAATCCATGACCATCTGAGGCAGGCTTGGGTAGCTCATAGTAGCATCCTTTTTTTAACCAGATAAATGTGTTTGTTTTCTTCATTAGCCTGCCTTCTTACTGGAGAGAGTTGGGACCTAGATGCTTGCATTCAATTTAAACTATCTATCTATCTATCTATCTATCTATCTATCTATCTATCTATCTATCTATCTATCTATCTATCTATCTATCTATCTACCTACCTACCTACCTACCTTTCTTTCTTTCTTTCTTTCTTTCTTTCTTTCTACCTACCTACCTACCTACCTAACTCTCTCTCTCTCTCTCTCTCTCTCTCTCTCTCTCTCTCTCTCTCTCTCTCTCTCTGTGTGTGTGTGTGTGCTTACAGTGACACAGTTTGGGTTTAGCTCACTTAATGACTTCCTGTAAACTTCATTGTCACTACAATATTTTAGCTCTAGATACAGTTATATTCTGAGGAATTGGTTATCAGATGACCATTTACCAATTTGGCCCATTGTTCCTCTGTTTTGTAGTTACCAAATATCAAATGTCCTGATAGGCAGTTTATCGGTTTCCTAGGGGCACGTCCGAAATAAATTCTGTACGTTTTTTAGAAGGATTGGGAAATCAAAGGAGGTGAATCTAAGGTTTGTCTTAGGTGTATCTAGCATGTTCAAGGTTGATTGTGTTCGTGCTGCTCTTTCAAGTAAGTTTGTGTGACAGCTTATATATTCCAGTATTTTCCATGTGGCTTTTATTTCCTTTCACCCGTGTAGTTGAAAACAAGAGCACATAGTGGCAGCTTCTAGGCTTTTAAAAGTCTAGGCCTGGTACTGAGTCACTTTCTAAATTCTGGTGGTCACAACATGCTGGAGCCAGCCCAGATCCAAGAGCAGGGAACAGAGAGCATGGCCTGAGGTCAGAAGCCAGCTGCACTTGAGTGACAGCAGGTCTGTTTGGTAGCCATGCTTGAAGCCAGAGAATCATTTGTAAATTCGAAGAAGTGTGTTTGTTAAAGCCCGTTTCTTCTCAGATCATGGCAGGCAGGGCACTTGGAGGATCTTAGACAGGGAACCTACGAGGTACTTTGATCACTAACTAGGAGGGTTTTTAAGTGGTATCAGGAATCTGTAAAATTGTGAGGTTAGTTTTGTTTTGAATTTTTCCTACAGCTTGGCCTGATGAAGTAATGTTTTTAGTGTGTTTTGATTTCAGGCAATGTCTTTGGATAAATGCAACAGCATTGGTGGAGGAGATGTCCATCAGCATTTCCTGTCACTTCTTACCAAAGTTAACAAGACTAACACAAGGTGGATGCTCAGAAGAGCCAACAGTGTCTTCATAGACTACAGTTTTGAAATCCTAGCAGTAAGTGTCATGTAGTAAGTACTCAGAGATGTTAAGCTGAATTTACCTTCTAGCCACCATATATGCTTATCCACACATACATGCACACCTTCAACACAGACACACACTCACATTAAATGTACATCTGCCTCACACATATAAAGACACAAATGAAAAATAAAAACAGTATTCTCAAAGAGGAAGTTGGCAAGTCTGCATGAGGTAAGCTATTTCATAGAAATATTGAGAACTCTTCCACATATACCACTGACATTAGTGGATTTTCATCACTTTAATAATATGTTTGGCTTTCTCTTGCAACATAGCAAAATGTGGTAGTCATCAATGCCATTGTCATTTCATAGAGTGTATCAGCATTGGATTTTTTTTTGGCCTTGTATTGGATACCAGTTTGGTGTAAGGTGCTGTCCAGGCTAGTGTGGTCCTTCACTACTGCAATGAGCCACTGACCAGCACTATAACACGGGCTCTGTGTTTGTGAATTGCTTACCTGTATGCCACTGAACTGCCAGATATGGTGACCATGGTCCAATTATATATCATGAATTAAAATCAATTTAAAGTATATATGCAGTTTTATAACTTACACACCTACTTCCCTAATGTTCTCTAACTATAGGTAACACTATTTTGATTGGTGAAATTTGTAGTACTGTTAACATCATAAACTACAGTAGAAGGTTCAGTCTGTGCACAGGACAGAGATGTCATAGCTGTTGTAGAGTTAACACTTAAGATGCTGTTGTGCTGGCCATTAGAGTAACAGCAGTATGGTACTGCATCTGAGGATACTCCCAGTTATGTCCTTGAGCTTCAGCTATTACGTCAGAGATCCAGCTGTTCATCTGGTCTTTTAGTGATTCTCATACCAACCAACATTTTACCTCTTTCATAAACTAAGGTTAAAGAAAGTCTGAAACAGGAATGCTGGATTTATACTTTTTCCCTACATTTGTTTGTAAATTATATCTGTACATCTGATTTTCTGTTTTTGTGCATTGGGAACAAGGCTGTTGGTGCTAATCCCTTTCATAGCTCTATAGGTATGTTGCTCTGTCTCAGTCTTTTAAAGATTCCTGCCGTAAGTTCTATGAAGCAGAGACGGAAGAGCTGGACTTCAAGGGCGCTCCAGAGCAGTCGCGACAGTGCATCAACACCTGGGTAGCCAAAAAGACAGAAGGTGAGCATAGACTTACTCTATTTTGTTTGTTTTCAATGCTGAGATTTGACTCCAGAGCCCTGAGCATGCTCATCAGGATCTCCTCTGACACTGAGCCACACCCTATCCCTGTTAAACAATTATTCTAGTATGTAAAAAAATGCTACGTATATGTGGCGTTTTGATTGTCATCTGTTTGTGTACATCAGTGTACACCTCATGTCAGGCCCACTCACAGATTTTGTTTTCTCTTTCTACTGGATCTTCAGGTTTGGTAGCAATGTTTTCCCCTCTCAGAACATTCTTCTGTGTCTGGTCATTATTTTTATTTTTGTCTTTGAGATACAGTATTATTGACTAGCCTTGATGTCTATAAGCTCACTATTTAGATGAAGCTGAACATGAACTCAGAGATCAGCCTGCCTCTCAAGACCAATATTAAAGGCATGTGTTATGATGCCAGGTTTGCAGTCTGTTTTTGCTAATAATACCGTTAATGCTTTCATAAGATCTTCAAATGCAAAAAAATTACCATTTGCTCTTTAAATAAGGACTTCTTTTGATTTCCCTGAAGATTGAATCCAAGAACTTGAATACGCTAGACAAAGTAAGGTATTTTAATTTTGATTTTCATCTTTAGCCCTAATTCAGGAATCGGCACTCCAGAGCAGTAGGTGGAACAACTTGTCTATGGTCCCTTTGTATGTATAAGTAAACTTTGCTAGCTAATTGGGTCATTTCATTTTTCTTTTGTTGCTTTGAAGAGACACCATGATAAATTAATCTATTATAAAAGAAAGCATCATATAGGATGATTGCTTACAGTTTTGAAGGTTTATTTCATGGTATTCATGGCAGAAGTACAACAAGTATGGTGCTAGGGCAGTAGCTTAGAAGTTTACATGCTGATGTAGAGGCAGGGGAAGGGGGAACACGAGAGGAGAGGGGACAGGGAGAGGGGGAGGAACAGAGGGGGAAGAGGGTCTGCTGTGGGTTTCAAAACCTCAAAGACCATTTCCCACAATATACCTCATCTAACCATGCCATACCTATTAATCCTTCCTAAACAGTTTAACTGAGAACTGAGCGTGCAAATAAATGATACAATGGAGGCCAGTCTTATGCATATTACCATGTTTTTAAATACTTTTTTGCTGTTGTTTTGCATATTAATTCTGTCTTTCAGGTATAATCAGAGAGTTACTGTCTCCGTGTACAGTAAATTCAAACACTTGCCTGGTCCTTGTGAATGTCATCTACTTCAAAGGAAGCTTGGAGAAGCCATTTAACAAAGCTGACACAAGGGAGATGCCTTTCAAAGTCAGCACGGTAACTACAGTGCAGTAAGGAGGACTACTCCTGGGAAAGGTTCTCTGTTCACAATGGCTTCTAAACC
This sequence comes from Rattus rattus, assembly GCF_011064425.1. Classification (NCBI taxonomy): domain Eukaryota; kingdom Metazoa; phylum Chordata; class Mammalia; order Rodentia; family Muridae; genus Rattus; species Rattus rattus. The sequence continues at coordinate 52,341,092 of NC_046167.1, read as the reverse complement.
ATAGAGTGTCCTCATAAATCCTGATCCTGTCATGTCTCTGGGCAGCTCAACAGCCAGGATTTGGTTTCTCAGCCTTGAAGCTGTTCTCTTCCCTTCTCCTTTCACATGTTGCCCATGATGGCTCCAGGTACTTGGTTTCATACCACGCCCCACTTTTGTCACAGGCCATACTCTCACTAAAGATTTTGAGGCTAAACCTGATGGTAGAGCTCTGCAGTGTATTTGAAATGGTCTTTCTTAGAAATCTGAAAATAAGAAACTCTGTATCCCAGTTGTGGTAATTGAGTCTCCTATTGGCCCAGAGTGCAGCCCATTTTATGTGCACCATTAGTTCTTTTCAGTGTTTCTTCCCAGAAATGTTATCTTGTGTCTTCCCTTTCCATGAAGAGTACGATAGGTCCTGCTTATTGTCACAAAACCATACAGAGGGAAAATAGCCTTTCTTATTGAAAATGACAGCTAAGTGCAGACAGCTGTGTAATGATTTCCTGGCCCAATAAACACTGAATTAGTGAATGAAATTCAGTGTTGATTTTATAAGATAAGCACAGACTTTTGCTTACAGACAAAGAGCACTAAGGGATGTGTATGTGGGATAGACTCCAAGATCAGCCTCTTCTAGGTTGGAGCACTTTACCTGCCGATGTCCCAATATTTTGTTACCTTATTCTCTCTTTCCATTTCCCTATCCCTGTCCCTGTCCCTCTCCATGTCCTTCTTCCTATCCCTCTCCTCCTCCCCCTCCCCTTCCTTCTCTACCCCTCCTCTCTGTCTCTGTCTCTGTCTCTGTCTCTGTCTCTGTCTCTCTCTCCTTATACTCTGACAGTGACAAAACAAATTAATTACATCACATTCTGGATCATTATCTAGGCCTTACATCTTCCAGATAAAGTTGAATTTGAACTTTTAGTTTCTTTGTTGATATTCAAGATTAGACCTACAAATCATGCCAATCTCAACCAGGTACTGGTGGTTTAATAAACACTCATTCCAAGACAGATTAACCAGCGCTGCAGACAGAAGGAGTTGGTAGCCAAGCTGTAACCTAGGGCAGTTCCCAGGGCCATTATTTATATTCTTTATAACATTTGTAAACACAGGGAAACTCACAGACAGGTTGTTTGCAACATTTTAGCTTTCTAGACAAAGCAGCTCTGTCACATCTTAGAGCTGATTTGCTGGTTTTAGAGGCAGGGACGCTTAGAAATTTCCTGTGTTCAGGAGGCTCAGTGACACCTCACACAAACATGAAGTTATGGTTAGGGCAAGCAACATTAGTCCAGGTTCAAGTCACGAGCTCAAAATGAAGGTTGAGGCAATATGGCAGAACTATTGTCAGGTTTGAACATTTAATATTTAATGTGTGGAAATGTATTTTTTCAAGGTTTATTCATATTAAAATGTCCTCCTGTTTTTTATGTTTGAAGTATTTCTGTCTTTGAAGTCACTTGTTCACAATATCATAACTTAGGTCTTCCTTGCATTGCAAGCAACAGAAATCCTAGATGATACAGTAGAACTCACGCAAGTTTATCTTCGACCAGGAGTGGATTTAGATGGAGACTGGGGCTGTGAGCGTGGGGTAAAGTTCCTGGGAACTGGTTTCCCTTTATTGCTCAGCTAAATTTACCATGCAGTCTTTTTCTTCCTGCTTAGACTCTGCAAGCTATGGGGAAGGAAATAGGACTGAAAGCAAGAAGCCTCTTTCTCAGCTCTTTCTCTCAATTCCACATATGCAAGTACTTACTGTGACTCCTGTTTTGTGACAAGCCATTTGACATTGTCTTTCTTCTTATCTCTGCACTAGACAATGACTGCTCTATGACTACAACTAATGCAGACTGTGACCCACATACGAGGCCATGCCTCCAAATGTATAAGATTTTGTGTTGTATAGGTTTATGTTCATATTATGAGCAGCCTTCCATCTCACGAATTTGCTACTAATATAACCTTTGGACATCACTTGAGAGCTTATTGTGCACCGGGCACTAACTGGCTGAGTGTGCCTGCCATCATGAAGCTTTTTTTTTTATTGAAGGAAAGAAATTACAAATAAAGATAAGAACACAGAGGTTGTTGGGAGGGTTCCAGAGACCTATAAAGGGGGTGTCAGGATGACATACAGTAAGATCTGCTGAGGAAACTCTCACTAAGAAGATGGCATAAGAGCAGACAACAGGACATTAGCATATTCCAGGTTCTGAGGACCAGTTTACTAGGCAGAAAGGGACTCAGTCTTGTTAACCGCAATAACGCAAACAGCCCGACGAGTATAGTGGATCAAAAAAGAGAGTCGGTAATAGAATAGGAAGCAGGGAGGACTCTTTTCTATTCCAGGGTGTTTCAAAGACTTTAATTTTGTTCCTTCTAAAGTAGTCTGATGTTTTTTTTTGTACTGCGACCTCAGGAGGCTGTGCTGAGATCAATGACAAGGAGCTAATCACAGTATTCCAGGGCTATGAGGATGACGGTGTAGGTTAAAAGTTAAAGTAACATTTTGGTTATAATTAAAGGTATAGATAGTACAATTTGTTAATACTTCAAAACAAAGGCACAAAATGGTTTTAGGAACTGAAAGGAGTACCTCATTATTAACAAAGACAAATAAGTCTTGTAGGTAGAGCAGCTATATATAATAATAGCAACACGCATGTTCAAATAGGCTATAAAACACATTATTGCAGAGTTCAGGCAGAAGTCCAACTGCAGCAGTGGATTTGGGAATTATGTTCTTAGTCCTAAGAATAAATGAATTTGCCAAAAAGAAAAGAATTGTTGACCCATGGCATCAGAGGTGTTTGGAGAATGGGCCAGTCAGTTTTCTGTCACTACAACTAACATGGACATTAACAAGTTTGCCCAGTTGATTATCCCTTTCAAGGGTACTTTTCAACATGTATCTTTAGACTCTACCTTTTTAAGATTCTTTCCCTTTCAATGGTCCCCTCTAAAGACAAAATCTTGAAAAATGGGCCTTTAGGGACATGAAAGTCTAAACTATGTCAGAAGTCTTGGACTGATAGGATGTTCTAGAAGTCCAATCAAGAAACTTCTTTAAAAGACAGTGATCTTCACCTGTTGAATTTTCCTAGTGTATGTTATTTCAACTTAGTGTATATATATATATATATATATATATATATATATACACTTTATATATATATATATCTCCTTTACAGAATGAGAAGAAAACTGTGCAAATGATGTCTCAGAAATCTACATTTAAGATGACTTATGTGAAGGATATATCAACCCAGGTTCTGACTCTTCCCTTTGAAAACAGTGGCCTCATCATGTACATCTTGCTTTCAGACAGCCATGAAGCTCAGATAAAGGTAAGGAACATGGGAAAGTGAGGAGTTATAAGGAAGATAGAATGACATTCGGGTTTCTCTTATGGTAGCTCTAATAGGCTCCCATGATTATATTTTCCTTTATTTGTGGAGCTGTGGTGGAAGCCAGGGTCTGTAGCAAGTTTGACACACTCTGTACCCTAGCTGCTCCTAGCTACCATAAGAATCTACAGCCATACTTTTCTGAGCAGTATAGAGCCCTTACCCTAAATTGTCTCTAGAGCCCTGTGTGACATCACTGTCTCTAAAATCCTTAACTTTTTTCTCTAGTTGGAAAATGAACTGACTTATGATAAATTCTTGGAGTGGACAGACGAGGACAGGATGGAAGAAAAAGAGATGGAGATTTTCCTCCCACGGATCAAACTGGAGGAGAACTATGACATGAATGGTGTCCTTCGCAAGCTGGGCGTGACTGATGCCTTTGAGGAGGATAAAGCAGATTTTTCTGGAATTTCTTCTAAGCAGGGCTTGTTTCTGTCCAAGGTTGTGCATAAATCCTTTGTGGAGATGAGTGAGGAGGGCACAGAGGCTGCAGTGCCCACTGACACGGTAGCAATGAAATCACCACTGACCCCTAGATGCTTGATGGCAGACCGTCCCTTCCTTTTCTCCATTCAAGATACTAGAAGCAAAGAGATTCTGTTCTTTGGCCGGTTTTCCTCTCCCTGAAGAAGGGATGTTCCTGTCAGTCTTTTAATGACTCTCCGTGTTTTACCTGTGAATCAAGTGACCTTATTCATAAGTACAATGGCAATTATGAAATAAATGCCTTTATGGCACCTCACTTTCTGAACGTTGTGTCTGTTACATGGGAGGGGTTTATGTAGGCTCTGCATTTCCATTTCTGTGGGTGTGTGTTATTGGTAGATATGTAGCTCATTCCTGCTTCAGGACCTTGTCTGGAGCCATCTAGAAGAAAAAGGTGATCATCCTGAGAAGGTTTCACTATGGTCTGTGAAACACAATGACTGGGCCTTTGTAGGCAAAGCAGAAGGCATGTGTTGCAGGAAATATTAAATAAAAAAGCACTAACTCATGCTATTGCAGGCACAAGTGGGCCACTGGGCATCTCTGGGGTACTTTCATTTCAGTCAGTCAGATGCTGCGGATTCTCTGTGACAGAGCTCTCAAATTGTCTCAACCTGACTTGCTAAATTCCCAATTGCCATCTCACACTGCTATCAGCTACTCTCTGGGCCCTGCAGCAACCTCTTCTCCTCCATGAGTAGCCCCATCCTTGGCCATTTGTCTAATTTCCAAGGCATGTTTCCCCAGGCCAGTCCCGTACAGAGACTGCCTATCTCGTGGCTCTTTTGCCGTGTATGCTCTCACACTCTCAGCATCAGCCCTCTGTTATTATAGTCACAACTTCCAGTATCCCGCTAAAATCCAAACTCAATAAGATTGTAAGTTAACAATCAAATTTTCATCAGTATATTCTCACTCCCCAAAATATCCACACAATAAACTGAGAGCCAATTGATATTGATATAAACTGCCCACCTAGGTCAGACAAATTATCTTGTAATAATCCATCCCTTTTACGATATTCACAGCTACTTGTGGCTAATTAAAGGCACATGGGGGTGGGTCATCCTTCTTCTCTTCCATCTTCTCTTCCTCTACCTCTTTCTTTTTCTCCTGCCTTACATAAACACTTCCCCTTTATTTTTGACTTCTCAATCGTAATTCTTAGCTTACCTTTTGCATGTCTTCACCTGCAATCCACAAGCATGACATTTTATGAGAGATTCCTGCTATCAATATGTCTTTCATCTCCCTCTCTCTCTCTCTCTCTCTCATATATATATACAGCACTTGGCATTAGTCCACTCTTTTTGGCAGACTTTTGCACATCTACAGAAATATAAAGTCTTGTAGGTATGCTATTTAGGAAAGTAGATGACTTTTAAAAATTCCTATTGATGATCCTATAAGAATTCATAAAATTCTACTAGTAATTATTAAGCACTTTATAATAGTACTGCAATTAAGGCCCTTTATGATATGAAAACTGCAATTAGAAATCTGCCAGGCTTGCCTCCATGATAGAAAGTATACATTTCCAATTCAGAATATATACCTTAGAGCTGTAAAACGACTTACCAAAGGTCAGAAGCTGAGAACAAAACATTTGTTATAGGTGCAAGGATAGAAGATAAAATATTTACTGGGTTTCTCTATCCCAAACTTCATTGTTAACTTAGACACAGGTTCATGGCTTTAACTTTCATTGAACCTGTGGAACTAATGATAGATAATGAATATTTAGCTAGATTACCAGCGTCAATGGATTCACATGCAAACATTTCTGTTGTAAACCTCTAATTCAGTTTGTGATTTGAGTTTATTTTTGAACATTTTAAGCTTTTGTAAACATACACACACAGAGACACACAGGCACACACAGGCACACACACACACACACACACATACACTCAGACAAACCAAAAAGCATGCCTGGACAAACCATGTGATATATTCTCCTAAGAAAAAGTACAGCAACTTAGGATCAATGACCTTAAGCAGGAGAAGGAAGAGAAAAATTAGGAAATTTTTTTGGGGATATTCAATTTTCTTTTTTTCCCATTTTTATTAAATTGAATATTTCTTATTTACATTTCAAATATTTTTCCCTTTCCCGGCTTCCATGCCAACATCCCCCTAAACCCTCCCACTCCATTATATATGGATGTTCCCCTCCCAATCCTCCAATCATTACCACCCTCCCCCCAAGAATCTTGTTAACTAGGGGTCTAGCCTTGGTAGTACCAAGGGCTTCCCCTTCCACTGGTACCCTTACTAGGCTATTCATTGCTAACTATGCAGTTGGGGCCCAGGGTCAGTCCATGTATAGTCTCTGGGTAGTGGCTTAGTCCCTGGAAGCTCTGGTTGGTTGGCATTGTTGTTCATATGGGGTCTCAAGCCCCTTCAGCTCTTTCAGTCCTTTCTTTGATTCCTTCAACGGGGATCACGTTCTCAGTTCAGTGGATTGCTGTTGGCATTTGCCTATGTATTTGCCATATTCTGGCTGTGTCTCTCAGTAGAGATCTACATCCAGTTCCTGTCAGCCTGCACTTCTTTGCTTCATCTAGCATATGTAGCTTGGAGGCTGTATATGTATGTGCCACGTTTGGGGCAGGCTCTGAATGGGTATTCCTTCAGCCTCTGTTCTAAACTTTGCCTCCCTCTTCCCTCCCAAGGGTATTCTTGTTCCCCTTTTAAAGAAGGAGTGAAGCATCTGCATTTTGGTCATCCTTCTTGAGTTTCATGTGTTTTGTGCATCTAGAGTAATTCAAGCATTTGGGCTAATATCCACTTATCAATGAGTGCACACCATGTGTGTTTTTCTGTGATTGGGTTACCTCACTCAGGATGATATTTTCCAGTTCCATTCATTTTCCGATGAATTTCATAAAGTCATTGTTTTGATAGCTGAGTAATATTCCATTGTGTAGATGTACCACATTTTATGTATTCATTCCTCTGTTGAAGGGCATCTGGGGTCTTTCCAGCTTCTGGCTATTATAAATAAGGCTGCTATGAACATAGTAGAGCATGTGTCTTTGTAATATGTTGGAAAATCTCTTGGGTATATGCCCTGGAGAGGTATAGCTGGGTCCTCAGGTAGTGTAATGTCCAATTTTCTGAGGAACCTCCAGACTGATTTCCAGAATGGTTGTACCAGTCTGCAATCCCAACAACAATGGAGGAGTGCTCTTTTTTCTCCACATCCTCGCCAGCATCTGCTGTCACCGGAGTTTTTGATCTTAGCCATTCTGACTGGTGTGAGATGGAATCTCAGGGTTGTTTTGATTTGCATTTCTCTGATGACTAAAGATGTTGAACATTTCTTTAGGTGCTTCTCTGCCATTCAGCATTCCTCAGCTGTCAATTCTTTGTTTAGCTCTGAAACCCATTTTTTAACAGGGTTGTTTGTCTCCCTGCAGTCTAACTTCGTGAGTTCTTTGTATATTTTGGAAATAAGCCCTATATCAGTTGTAGGATTGGTAAAGATCTTTTCCCAATCTTTTGATTGCCATTTTGTCCTAACAGCAGTGTCTTTTGCCTTACAGTAGCTTTGCAGTTTTATGAGATCCCATTTGTCGATTCTTGATCTTAGAGCAAAAGCCATTGGTGTTTTGTACAGGAAATTATTTCCAGTGCCCATGTGTTCAAGATTTTTCTCCATTTTTTTCTTCTATTAGTTTAAGTATCTGGTTTGATGTGGAGGTCCTTAATCCACTTGGACTTAAACTTTGTACAGGGTTATAAGAATGGATCTATCTGCATTCTTCTACATGCTCACCTCCAGTTGAACCAGTACCATTTGCTGAAAATGCTATCTTTTTTCCATTGGATGGTTTTGTCTCCTTTGTAAAACATCAAATGACCATAGGTCTGTGGGTTCAATTCTGGGTCTTCAATTCTATTCCACCGGTCTATCTGGCCTGTCACTGTACAAATACCATACACTTTTAATCACTATTGCTCTGTAATACTGCTTGAGTTCAGGGATAGTGATTTCTCCAGAAGTTTTTTTATTATTGAGGATAGTTTTAGCTATCCTGGGTTTTTTGTTATTCTGGATGAATTCACGAATTGTTCTTTCTAACTCTATGAAGAATTGGATTGGAATTTTGATGGGGATTGCATTGAATCGGTAGATTGCTTTTGGTAAAATCGCTATTTTTACTATATTAATCCTGCCAATCCATGAGCCTGGGAGATCTTTCTATCTTATGAGATCTTCAATTTCTTTCTTCAGAGGCAGGCTTGAAGTTATTATCATACAGATCTTTCACTTGCTTGGTTAAAGTCACACCGAGGTATGACTTTATATTATTTGGGACTATTATGAAGGGTGTCATTTCCCTAATTTCTTTCTCAGCTTGTTTCTCTTTTGTGTAGAGGAAGGCTACTGATTTATTTGAGTTAATATTATACCCAGTCACATTGCTGAAAATGTATATCAGGTTTAGTAGTTCTCTGGTGGACCTTTTGGGATCACTTAAATATACTATCATATCATCTGCAAAGAGTGATATTTTGATTTCTTCCTTTCCAATCTGTATCCCCTTGATCTCCTTTTGTTATCTGATTGCTCTGGCTAGGATTCAAGAACTATATTGAATAAGTAGGGAGAGAGTGGGCAATTTTGTCTAGTTTTGATTTTAGTGGGATTGCTTCAAGTTTCTCTCCATTTAGTTTAATATTAGCTATTGCTTTGCTGTATATGACTTTTACTATGTTTATTTATGGGCCTTGAATTCCTGTTCTTTTCAGGACTTTTATCATAAAGGGGTGTTGAATTTTGTCAAATGCTTTCTCATCATCTAATGAAATGATCATGTGGTTTTGTTCTTTCAGTTTGTTTATATAATGGATCACGTTGATGGTTTTCTGTATATTAAACCATCCCTGCATGCCTGGGATGAAGCGTACTTGATCATGGTGGATGTTTGTTTTGATGTGCTCTTGGATTCGGTTTGGCAGAATTTTATTGAGTCTTAGTGTGTCGATATTCATAAAAGAAACTAGTCTGAAGTTCTCTTTCTTTGTTGGGTCTTTGTGTGGTTTAGGTATAAGAGTAATTGTGGCTTAATAGAAGGAATTCGGTAGTGCTCTGTCTGTTTCAATTTTGTGGAATAGTTTGGATAGTATTGGTATGAGGTCTTCTATGAAAGTCTGATAGAATTCTGCACTAAACCCGTCTGGACCTGGGCTCTTTTTGGTTGGGAGACCTTTAATGACTGCTTATATTTCTTTAGGAGTTATGGGTTTTTTAAAAAAATGGTTTATCTGTTCCTGATTTAACTTCGGTACCTGGTATCTGTCTAGGAAATTGTCCATTTCCTGCAGATTTTCAAGTTTTGTTGAATATAGTCTTTTATAGTAAGATCTGATGATTTTTTGCATTTCCTCTGATTCTGTTGTTATATCTTCTTTTTCATTTCTGATTTTGTTAATTTGAATACACTCTCTGCGTCCATTGGTTAGTCTCGCTAAGGGTTTATCTATCTTGTTTATTTTTTCAAAGAACCAGCTTTTCGTTCTTTGATTCTTTGTATAGTCCTTTTTGTTTATATTTGGTTGATTTCAGCTCTAAGTTTGATTATTTCCTGCCTTTTACTTCTCCTGCGTGCATTTACTTCTATTTGTTCTAGAGCTTTTAGGTGTTCTGTCAAGCTGCTGATATATACTCTTTCCTATTTATTTCTGCAGGCACTCAGAGCTATGAGTTTTCCTCTTAGCACAGCTTTCATTGTGTCCCATGAGTTTGGGCATGTTGTACTTTCATTTAAATTAAATTCTAAGAAGTCTTTAATTTCTTTCTTTATTTCTTCCTTTATGAGGTTATGATTGAGTAGGGCATTGTTCAACTTCCATGTGTATGTGGGTGTTCTTTCCTTACTGTTATTGAAGACCAGCTTTAGCCCGTTGTTATCTGATAGGTTGCATGAGATTATTTCTATCTTTCTGTATCTGCAGAGGCCTATTTTGTGACTAATTATAGTGTCAATTTTCGAGAAGGTACCATGAGGTGTTGAGAAGAATGTATATCCTTTTGTTTTAGGATAGAATGTTCTATAAATATCTGTTAAGTCCATTTGTTTCATAACTTCTGTTAGTCTATCTATATCTCTTTTGAATTTCTGTTTCCATGATCTATCCATTGATGAGAGTGGGGATGTTAAAATCTCTTACTATTATTGTGTGAGGTGCAATGTGTGATTTGAGCTTTAGTAAGGTTTCTTTTATGTATGCCCTTGTATTTGGAGCATAGATATTTAGGATTGAGAGTTCATCTTGGTGGATTTTTCCTTTGATGAATATGAAGTGTCTTCCCTTATCTTTTTTGATGACTTTTGGTTGATAATCAATTTTATTTGATATTAGAATGTCTACTCCAGCTTTCTTCTTCAGACCATTTGCTTGGAAAGTTGTTTTCCAGTCTTTAATTCTGAGGTAGTGTCTGTCTTTTTCTCTGAGGTGTGCTTCTTGTAGGTAGCAAAATGCTTGGTCCTCATTCCTTATCCAGTTTGCTAATCTGTTTGTTTTTATTGGGGAATTGAGTCCATTGATGTTGAGAGATGTTAAGGAATAGTGATTGTTGCTTCCTGTTTTATTCGTATTTGGATGTGAGATTTTATTTGTCTGCTTGTCTTCTCTTTGTTTTGTTGCAAAGCGATTAGTTTTATTGCTTTTTCTAGGGTGTAGCTTGCTTCCTTTTTGGGGGCTTTACCATTTATTATCCTTTGTAGGGCTGGATTTGTAGAAAGATATTGTGCAAATTTGGTTTTGTCATGGAATATCTTGGTTTCTCCATCTATGTTACTTGAGAATTATGTTGGGTACAGTAACCTGGGCTGGCATTTGTGTTCTCTTAGGGTCTTTGACATCTGTCCAGGATCTTCTGGTTTTCATAGTCTCTGGTGAGAAGTCTGGTGTAATTCTGATAGATCTGAATGTTACTTGACCTTTTTCCCTTACTGATTTCAGTATTTTTACTTTGTTTTGTGCACTTGGTGTTTTGACTATTATATGACAGGAGGATTTTCTTTTCTGGTCCAATCTATTTGGAATTCTGTAGGCTTCTTGTATGCCTATGGGTATCTCTTTTTTTAGGTTAGGGAAGTTTTCTTCTATGATTTTGTTGAAGATATTTACTGGTCCTTTGAGCTGGGAGTCTTCACTCTCTTCTATACCTATTATCCTTTGGTTTGATCTTCTCACTGTGGCCTGGATTTCCTGTATGTTTTGGACCAGTAGCTTTTTCCGTTTTACATTGTCTTTGACAGTTTTGTCAATGATTTCTATGGAATCTTCTGCTCCTGAGATTCTCTCTTCTATCTCTTGCATTCTGTTGGTGATCCTTGTATCTACGGCTCCTTGTCTCTTTCTTTGGTTTTCTATATTCAGGGTTGTCTCCCTTTGTGCTTTATTTATTGCTTCTATTTCCATTCTTAATTCCTTCACCCATTTGATTGTGTTTTCCTGGAATTCTTTCAGAGATTTTTGCATTTCCTCTCTACAGGCTTCTGCTTGTTTATTTGTGTTTTCCTGCATTTCTCTAACTGAGTTCTTTATGTCTTTCTTGAAGTCCTCTGTCATCATGATCATATGTGATTTTAAATCTAGATCTTTCTTTTCTGGTGTGTTTGGATATTCAGTGTTTGCTTTGGTGGGAGAATTGGGCTCCAATGATACCATCTAGTCTTGGTTTCCGTTGTTTGGGTTCCTGTGCTTGCCTCTTGCCATCACGTTGTGTCTGGTGTTACCTTGTTTTGCTATTTCTGACAGTGGTTAGACTGTCCTTAGGCCTGTGTGTCAGGAGTGCTGTAGACCTATTTTCCTGTTCTCTTTCAGCCAGTTATGGGAACAGAGTGTTCTGCTTTCAGGCTTGTAGACCTGTCTACTGGTCTTCAGGTGTTTGTGTGTGCGTGTGTCCTGAGTCCACCAGGCAGGTCACTTAGAGTAGAAAAGTTGGTCTTACCTCTGGTCTTGGGCCTGAAGTTGCTCCTCAGGGCCGGGTTTTAGCTCTCCATGAGGGCACCAACCAGAAGGCCCTGCCCTGCCTTCACTTGCAACCCTGTGCACAAGGGGCCCAGATGGCGCTAGGCATTTTCCTCTAGAGTCAGAAATGTGGGCAGAGAGCAGACTCCTCTGGCTTCTCCAGCCTGTTTTCCCCTCTGAAGTTCTAGCTCTCCCTTCCATGGGATTTGGGTTCAGGGATCTGTTTGACTGAGTCCCTTCAGATTCAGGCAGTGTCTGGACCACAGCATTGAGTGCCCCTATCTTCCTGTTCCCAGAGGCCCTATACAGTTTCCTCTTGGGTCAGGGTTGTGGGAAAAGGTAGACAGTACTGGTGATCTCTCCTGCCCTTCAGTCTCAGGAGTGCCCTCCTGTCTGGGCACTGAGCTCTCTCTCCCACAGGGATTGGGAGCAGTGAGCTGTGGTCCAAGATCAGAGAGGTTGAGGCCCCAGCTAGAAACCGGAAGTGCCCGGTCACAGAGGAATTTTGCCTCTGGGTGTCCTGAGTCCACCAGGTAGGTCACTTGGAGCAGAAAGTTGGTCTTACCTCTGGTGTCGGTCCTGGAGTCACTCCTCAGAGCCAGGTGTCAGCTCTCCATGAGGACAGCAACCAGAAGGGCAATAACACACTTTTATTTTCCAGAAAGCCCATACTTGGTACTGTTCCTCCCAAGCTGCTGTGAGGTTCTGGTTACTATTCCCATCTTTCTCAGTCAAGACAGGATAAGATATACTTATCCTAGCCACAGCATAAGTATATCTTCCAAGTTATAAACAATCTTTCCCATTTTACTATGTGGCTGCTTGCTAATCCTCCATTCCTAACCCAATCAGTAGATATTTTCTTTTCCTCTACTCCACCTCAAAAATACCAGAAGCTGTTTTGTGTCTTTTCTTTTAAACTCTAAAAAACCCTGTGTTCTAGTTCATTTCTGTGTCTATTGTTGGGGAAGATTTCAAGAAATCTAAGAACCATTAAGGGGCCTATCAATTTTCCTAGAAAAAGGTGGAGAAGAGGAAACATGACATTTAAAATGACAGAAAAGGGAAGCTCTTTCTTTCTTGTCTTGTCTTGTTTTTTTTCTTTTTTTATTGGATTTTTTATTTGCATTTCAAATGTTATCCCCTTTCCTGGTTTCCTTTCCAGAAAACCCTATACCATCCCTCCTCCCCCTGCTTTTATGAGGGTCCTCCCTCACAAACCCAACCATTACCTCCCAAATTCCAGATCTGGCATTCTCCTATACAGGGACATTGAACCTTGACAACACGAAGGGTCTCTCCTCCCGCTGATGCCTGAAAAGGCCATCCTCAGCTACATATGCTGCTAGAGCCATAGGTCTGTCCATGTGTACTGTTTGGATGGTGGTTTAGTCCCTGGGAGCTCTGGTGCGGTCTGGTTGGTTGATATTTTTGTTCTTCCAATGGGGTTATAAACCCCTTCAGCTCCTTCAGTCCTTTTTCTATGTCCACTATTGAGGACCATGTTCTCAGTCCAACAGTTCACGGCAAGCATTGGCCACTTTTTTTGTCAGCTCTGGCAAAGCTTCTCAGGGAACAGCTATAACAGCCTCCTGTCAGCATGCACTTCTTGGCATCTGCAACAGTGTCTAAGTTTGGTGCCTGTATATGGGATGGATCCCCAGGTTGGACAGTCTTTGGATGGTGTTACCTTCAGTCTCTGCTCTACAATTTGTCTCCAGATTTCCTCATGTACTTTGTTCCCTCTTTTAAAGACTGAAGCAGCCACACTTTAGTCTTCCTTCTTCTTGAGCTTCATGTGATCTGTGAATTGTATCTTGGGTGTCCAAGCTTTTGGGCAAATATTCACTTATCAGTAAGCGTATATCATATGTGTTCTTTTGTGATTGGGTTACCTCACTCAGGATGGTATTATCTAGTTCATCCATTTGCCTAAATGTCATGAAATCATTGTTTTTAATAGCTGAATAGTACAACATTGTGTAAATGTAACACATTTTCTGTATCCATTCCTCTGTTGAACATCTGGGCTGCTATGAACATAGTAAAGTATGTGTCCTTGTTTTATGTTGGAGTATCTTTTGGGTATATGCCAAGGAGTGGTAAAGCTGAGTCTTCAAGTAGTACTATATCCAATTTTCTGAGGAACTGCTAGACTGATTTCCAGAGTGGCTGTAACAACTTGCAATCCCACCAAAATGCAGAAGTGTTTTTTTTTTTTTTTTTTTTTAATCTTTATTAACTTGAGTATTTCTTACTTACATTTCGGTTGTTATTCCCTTTCGCGGTTTCCAGGCCAACATCCCCCTAGCCCCTCCCCCTCCCCTTCTATATTGGCATTCCCCTCCCCATCCTCCCCCCATTGCCGCCCTCCCCCCAACAATCACGTTCACTGGGGATTCAGTCTTGGCAGGACCCAGGGCTTCCCCTTCCACTGGTGCTCTTACTAGGCTATTCATTGCTATGTATGAGGTTGGAGCCCAGGGTCAGTCCATGTATAGTCTTTAGGTAGTGGCTTAGTCCCTAGAAGCTCTGGTTGGTTAGCATTGTTGTTCATATGGGGTCTCAAGCCCCTTCAAGCTCTTTCAGTCCTTTCTCTGATTCCTTCAACGGGGGTCCCGTTCTCAGTTCAGTGGTTTGCTGCTGGCATTCGCTTATGTATTTGCAGTATTCTGGCTGTGTCTCAGGAGAGTTCTACATCCGGTTCCTGTCAGCCTGCACTTCTTTGCTTCATCCATCTTATCTAGTTTAGTGGCTGTATATGTATGGGCCACATGTGGGACAGGCTCTGAATGGGTGTTCCTTCTGCCTCTATTAAACTTTGCCTTCCTATTCCCTGCCAAGGGTATTCTTGTTCCCCTTTTAAAGAAGGAGTGAAGCATTCACATTTTGGTCATCCCTCTTGAGTTTCATGTGTTCTGTGGATCTAGGGCAATCCAAGCATTTGAGCTAATAGCCAGACGTGTTCCTCTTTATCCACATCCTTGCTAGCATCTGTTGTCACCTGAGTTTTTGAACTTAGCCATTCTGACTGGCCTGAGGTGGAAACTCAGACTTGTTTTGATTTGAATTTCCCTGAGGACTGAAGTTATTGAACATTTCTTTAGGTTCTTCTCAGACATTCGACATTCCTCAGTTGAGAATTTTTTGTTTTGGACTGTACCCTATTTTAATAGGGTTATTTGATTCTCTGGAGTCTACCTTCTTGAGTTCTTTGTATATATTGGATATTAGCCCTCTATCAGATGAAAGATTGGTAAAGGTCTCTTTCCAATCTCTTGGTTGCTGTTTTGTTCTATTGACAGTGTCCTTTGCCTTGCAGAAATTTTGAAATTTTAGGAGGTCCTATTTGTTGATTCTTGATCTTAGAGCATAAGCCATAGGTTTTTCTGTTCAGTGTATTTTTCCTTGTGCCAATGTGTTCAAGTCTCCTACCCACTTGCTCTTCTATTAACTTCATTGTATCCAGAATTATGTGGAGGTCCATGGTCTACTTGGACTTGAGTTTTGTACAGAGCGATAAGAATGGATTGATTTGATGACTGCCAGGGGGACCAGCACCATGTGTTGAAATGATGCCCTTTTTTTCACTGGATGGTTTTAGCTCATTTGTCAAAGATAAAGTGAACAAAGATGTGTGGGTTCATTTCTGGGTTTTCAATTCTATTCCCCTGATCTACCTTCCTGTCTCTGTACCAATAGCATACGGTTTATATCGAGATTTCTATGTCAAACAACTGGAGGTTAGGGATGGTAATTCCCCCAGAAGTTCTTTTACTGTTGAGAATAATATCCTGATTTTTTTTTAGTTTAAATGAATTTGCAAATTGTTCTTTCTAACTCTATGAAGATTTCAGTTGGAATTTTGATGGAGATTGCACTGAATTTGTAGGTTGCTTTATTCAAGATGGCCATTTTTACTATATTAATTCTACAAATCCATGAGCATGGGAGATTTTTCTATCATTTGAGAACTTTTTGATTTCTTTCTTCAGACTCTTGAAGTTCTTGATATACAGATCTTTCCCGTGTTAGGAAAGGCAGAGGGGAGGACTAGGTAACCAGAGTCCAACAATACAGCTCATGTTTAGCTCCTGGCCTATGTACTAAGTACACAGCTGATAATTCTGGTCTTGATGCCTTTACAAATTGCCAGCTCTAGGAAAACAGGAGCTGGAATCTCTGGGTGGTTTCTCATAGGGGACTAGAGTATGATCTCACCAGCCTTCTCACTGTGCCTTTGTCAAGACTGAATGACAGACAGCCTTAATAACATCAGAGGTGGGCCAACACATAGTGGGTGCAAATGAGACAAAGCAGAACAAAAGTTTGAAGTGAGAAGAAGGAAAAAGACTTTTACTACAGGGGCCGGGTAGAATACTTGTCTAATACAGATAAACAAACAAATACATGACATAAATTAAAAATGAAACTGAGAGAAAGTCATAGAGAGAGAGATTGAGATAGACAGAGAGATAGAAAAGATAGCCAAGGATACTGTCCACGACTCCATTATTCTTCTGTCCAAAATACTCAGACACATAAGAGCTGGTGTTTTATTAAAATGAGCATGAATCCTTTGCATGCTATCTCACAGTAGTCTTGGGGGAAAGATGACCAGGTGGGTGGAATGATAAATGAACTTAAGGGTCACTCTAACTCCTTTGCCTCACCATAAACCAAGAATTCCCAGTGAATACCCTACTGGCATTTGAGTTGGACATCTCTTGGTTTTTACAGACTGCCCTAGCCTTATAGAATGTAAGAATCCTCCTTTTAGAAATCAGCATGTGACTCTAACCTTCCCAGACAGTGAGATCCTGGGTTCCTGACCCATAAAACAGGCTTGGGGATCTCAGAGAGCTGAAGCCAAAAAGAAGCCTGGAAGTCAGTGCCAAGAGTCTTAGACCTGCCTTTCTAGAGTCTCTTAAGGGAGGTGTCTGGGTCTGTGTGATTTGTGTGTAGGTGCTGAAAATTTAGGCTCAAATCACTAATCTATAAAGATTTTTCAGTTACTGAAGTCTGCTAAGTAGACACTTTGTGAGGAAATGTCTAGATCCCTTACCAGGACCTCCACCCCACTACCTATTAGATATCAGTAGCAAACCTGGCTTCCATCCCAGCTGTGAGTTTTTTCATTTCAAGGACTGAAACTTAAGGGAATATTCAAGGTGTCTCACTCCCATTAGCTTCTTGGATCCCTGCCTCTTTAACTTAATGTATCTGGCTTATCTTTCCAGCCTATGCTGAGGTTTTGTCTTTTACTATCTGTTATAATACTAAGCTTAGGACATCAAAAACATGGTTTCATTGTAAATTACTTCTAAAAGACATAGATCAGACATGAAGTAGAAAATATAACAAGACCAGGAACATAGACAAAATGTTTTACCTTATTTTCTAGGGAAAGAAGGACAATAGGCAAGTTTTGAAAAAGATCTTGATTACAGCAGACATGGAGTATAATCACACATGTTTAGATTCTACTATAGGTCATTGAGCCAAACGAGCCAGACAGAGAAACAGGAGAATGAAAAGTTTTATCTAACTCCAAAGAATTGTTGGGTGGTAAATGGTTATAAAAAACTGTTTATATAACAACTATTGTAGGAACATTGCCTCAGGCTCAAGCAGGCAGTCCAGAGGAATTGAGCGCTAAGGAATAACCAGTTCCTCATTGTTTTTTTTTTAATTAAATTGAGTATTTTTTTATTAACCAGTATTTCTTATGTACATTTGTGTTTCGGTTTCGGGCAACATCCCTTCCTCCCCCCCCCTTCCTTATGGGTGTGCCGCCCTACAGTCTAGTTCACTGGGGGTTCATTAGCAGGACCCAGGGCTTCCCCCTTCCACTGGTGCTCTTACTAGGATCATAATAGGAACAGGGTCAGTCCATGTATAGTCTTTTAGTGGCTTAGTCCCTGGAAGCTCTGGTTGCTTGGCATTGTTGTACATATGGGGTCTCAATAGCTCTTCAGTTCTTTTTGATTCCTTTTGAGTGGTTTTGCTATACGCCTCTGTGTTTCTATTCTGGCTGTTGTCTCTGTCACAAGGCCTGCACTTCTTTGCTTCATCCATCTTGTCTAATTGGATGGCTGTTCATGGGCCACATGTACCTTTAAAATGGGTGTTCCTTCTGTGTCTGTTTTTAATCTTTTGCCTCTCTTTCCCTGCCAAATTCTTGTTTTTTAAAGAAGAGTGAAGCATTCACATTTTGATCATGTACATTTGAAAGGTAATTCTATCATAAAGCCACATAGAGAATACATGTGTGGAAAACTCAGGGTGATATTTTCCAGGACCATTTGCCTAAATTTAAAAAGTCATTGTTTTTGATAGAAGTAAAATGTAGATGTACCACATTTTCTGTATCCATTCCTCTGTTGAAGGGCATCTGGGTTCTTTCAGCTTCTGCTATTATAAATCCCATGAACAATGCACGTGATGTTGGGGCATGGTATATGCCCAAGAGAGGATAGCTGGATCCTCAGGCAGTTCAATGTCCAATTTTCTGAACCTCAGACTGTTTCCAGAATTGTCTGCAATAACAATAAGCTCTTTTTTCTTCCAGACATCTGCTGTCACCTGAGTTTTGATCTTAGCCATTCTCATGAGCTGAAAAGGGTTGTTTTTTTTGAGTTGCAAGACCTTATGACTAAAGATGTTGAACATTTCTTTGGTGTTTCACACACATTCCTCACACACACACCCACATTTTTTTAATAGGGTTATT
The DNA here is from genome assembly GCF_011064425.1 of Rattus rattus. Lineage (NCBI taxonomy): Eukaryota > Metazoa > Chordata > Mammalia > Rodentia > Muridae > Rattus > Rattus rattus. Next base: position 52,322,483 of record NC_046167.1, on the reverse strand, counting down.
TTTCTCCCTGCGGTCTAACTTCTTGAGTTCTTTGTATATTTTGGATATAAGGATATATCTATTTGTTGTAGGATTGGTAAAGATCTTTTCCCAATCTGTTGGTTGCCATTTTATCCTAACCACAGTGTCCTTTGAGAGAAGCTTTTTTTGCAGTTTAGAGATCCCATTTGTTGAGATCTTAGAGCATAACCATTGGTGTTTTTTGAAATTTTTTCAGTGCCCATGTGTTCCAAAATGCTTCCCTAGTTTTTTTCAAGATCTGAAATGATCACTTGGACTTAAGCTTTGAGGGTGATAAGCATGGAATCTGCATTCTTCTACATGTTGACCTCAGTTGAACCAGCACCATTTGCTGAAAAGGCTATCTTTTTCCATTGGATGGTTTGGCTCCTTTGTAAAAAAATCAAGTGTCCATAGGTGTGTGGGTTCATTTCTGGGTCTTCAATTCTGTTCCATTGGTCTGTCTGGTGTTTTTATACTATTGCTCTGAACTTGAGTTAATTCCCCTGAAGTCCTTTATTGTTGAGGATTTTAGCTATCCTGGGTTTTTTTATTCAGATGCAAATTGTTCTGTCTAACTCTTTGAAGAATTAGGATTTGGCATTGAATCTGTTTTTGGTTTGAGATCTTTCCATCTTCTTTTTTAATTTCTTCAGTGTTTAGTTCTTATTGTACAGATCTTTTTACTTTTGGTTAAAGTACACCAAGGTGCTATATTAAGACAGACCGCTTGTTTCTCTTTTGTGTAGAGGAAGGCTACTGATTTATTTGAGGCCACTTTGCTGAAGTTGCCTCTGGTGGAACTTTTGGGATCCTTAAATATACTATCATATATAGATTGGTTTTAAGTGTCTAATCTCTATTCTTATGGCACTGGACCATAGACCTGTGATTTTAGGGGGATTGCTTATAGTTTTGTTTGAAGGACCACTGTCAAAAGATGTCTCTCTCTTCTGTACAACTACCTTTAAAATGACTTTTCTAATTTTTAACCATGTGAGCCTATCATAAATTTCCAGCTCCTAAATTTACAAAGGAAAATCTTGTTGACTTTAATAAAACAAAAATTACCACTCCATTCTATAAAAATAAGTTCAGGCCAACTTTAGGTCAATATGAGCTGAAATGTAAGAGGACCTTTTGAATTCTTTCAAGACAAATGTGAGAAATAAAGGGTTTTTGGGTAGGAACCTTCTGAGGCTCTTCTCTGGGTGTTACTGGAACAGTTAAAAGAGATTTCAGTCAGAATTTGATCAAGGATGTTGGTTTTTTGGTTTGTTTTTTTTAATTTCTTTATTTTACTTATGTGACTACACTGGTGCTGTCTTAAGACAGACCAGAAGAGGGCCTCAGATCCTATTATAGATGGTTGTGTGTGACCATGCGGTTGTTAGGGATTGAACTCAGGACCACTGAAAGAGAAGTCAATGTTCTTCACCATTGAGCCATCTTTCCAGCCCTAAGGTTGCTGTTTTAAAACAAAAAAATTCCATTCAATATTCTCTGAACCAAATATTTGGGTAAAAAGCCTGATAGCTGAGGAGAGGTAGAACACCTAGCCAACCCATTTCAGACATCTCAAAAAAGTTCTCCTCCACACTGTCTTGTAGCTTCCATCTCATTGTTATGTTCTCCCTACTTCTGTTCAATCCTTGTCAGCTGTTTGCTTTTCTGCCTCTTTAACTAAGATTGATGCTAATTAGATGTTGGACAAAGGGTGTGCTAGGGCTGGTCCACACTACAAGATGTTGCTTACAATAAACAGAAACTCATAGATTAAAGATTCATGTTATGGCTAAGCCACACAACAAAAAGGTTTTCCCGACTCACATTCTTGAAGTACACATGTTCAAGTATCGTGAAATATAATGTTAGCTCTTTTTCATCCTTCCCAGAAGCACCAGTGCTCTTGCTCTGAGACAGACCTATCATGAGGCAAAAGTAGCCTTGCACTGAAGCTCAAACAGCTCAGTGCACACATGAATAAGAACAGCATAGGCAATGTGATGTGCAAGACATTTTTTTGTGGAAGGAGAACAGTTGTCTATGTTACTTTCAGGGAACTGAAAGCCATTTGATTCCTTCCTTTTCTTTTTGTCAATGCCCTTACTCTGTACTTGCATTGTATCTGAAACCTTATGCATATCAAGCAATAGTGCGGAATCACTGAGCTTACACACAATACTTTTTTACTTTCTACTTTTGTTTATTTGTAGAATGTAAAAATATTTTTAAATTTTATTTTTCTTGGATATTTTATGTATTAACATTTCAAATTTTAATCCCTTTCCTTCTCTCCCATACCCTCTCACTCTGCTTCTCTGAGGATGCTCCCACTCCTACCCACACACACCCAACTCAATGCCCTGGCATTATCCTATAATGTCCCTTCTAAGGGACAAGTGCTTTAGGTGTTTCTCAGCCATTTGGTATTCCTCAGGTGGGGATTCTTTGTTTAGCTCTGTACCCCATTTTTAATAAGATTATTTATCTGGAGAATAACTTCTTGACTGCTTTGTATATATTAGATATTAACCCTCCATTGAATGTAAGCCTTTTCGCAATCTGTTGGTTGACATTTTGTCTTATTGAGAGAGTCCTTTCACTTACAGAAGCTTTGCAATTTTATGAGGTCACATTTATCAATTTTTCATGTTAGAGCATAAGCTATTGGTGTTTTGTTCAGGAAATTTCTCCTGTGCCTATGTGTTCAAGGCTCTTAACCACTTTCTCTTCTGTTATTTTCAGTGTATCTGGTTTTATGTGGAGGTATTTGATAAACTTGGACTTGAGCTTTGTACAAGAAGATAAGAATGGGTCAATTTCCATTCTTCTACATCCAGACCTTCAATTGAACAAGCACCATTTGTTGAAAATGCTGGGTTTTTTCCATTGGATAATTTTAGCTCCTTTGCCAAATATCAAGTAACTTGGTATGTGGGCTTATTTCTGGGTCTTCAATTCTATTTCATTGATCTACCTGCCTGTTTCTGTACAAATATCATGCAGTTTTTATCATGATGGCTCTGAAATACAGCTTAAGGTCAGGGGTGATGATTCTCCTAGAAGTTCTTTCATTGTTGAGAATAGTTTTCTTTATCCTGGGTTTTGTGCTTTTCCAAAGGAATTTGCAAATTGCTCTTTCTAATGCTAGGAAGAGTTGAGTTGGAAAGATTGCATAGAATCTGTAGATTGCTTTCCACAAGATGTCTATTTTCACTATATTAATCATGCCAATCCATGAGCATGGGAGAGCTTTCCATCTTCTGAGATCTTCTTTGATTTCATTCCTCAAAGACTTGAAGTTCTTGTCATACTGATCTTTTACTTGCTTGGTTAGAGTCACACCAAGGTATTTTCCATTATTTGTGAATATTATGAAGGGTGTCATTGCGATGATTTCTTTCTCAGTCTATTCATCCTCTGAGTAGAGGAAGGCTTCTGATTTGTTGGAGTTAAATTTATATCCAGTCACTTTGCTGAAGTTGTTTATCAGGTGTTGGAGTTCTCTGGTGGAACATTTGAAGTCATTTAATTATACTATCACATCATTTGCAAATAGTAAGGTTTTGACTTCTTCCTATCCAATATGTATCCTTTTGACCTCCAATTGTTGTTTGATTGCTCTGGTTAAGACTGAGTACTATATTGAGTACGTCGAGAGAGAGTGGGCACCCCTTTTAAGCCCCTTATTTTAGTGGGATTTCTTCTAGTTTCTCTCTAATAGTTTGGCATTGGCTACTGTTTTGCTGTATATTGCTTTTATTATGGTTAGGTATTTGTCTTGAATTCTTGATTATTCCAAGACTTTTATAATGAAGAGGTGTTGAATTTTGTCAAATATTTCATCTAATGAAATAATCATGTGTTTTTTTTCCTTGCAACAATTTTATTGAGGAGTTCTTTCTTTGATGAATCTTGGTGTTGTTTAGGTATACGTGTAATTCTGAGTTCATATAATGAATTTGGTTGTATTCCTTATGTTTTTATTTTGTGGAATAGTTTCAAGACTATTGGCATTAGTTCTTCTTTGAAGGTCTGATAGAATTCTGTACTAAAACCATCTAGTGCTGGGCTTTGGTTGGGAGACCTTTAATGACTGCCTCTATTTCTTTAGTGGTTATGAGACTGTTTAGATGGCTTATCTGATCCTGATTTAACTTTGGAAACTGGTATCTGTCTGAAAAACTGTTTAAATCCTCCAGATTTTCCAGTTTTATTGAGCATAGGCTTTTGTAGTAGGATCTGATAAATTTTTGAATTTCCTCAATTTCCGTTGTTATTTCCTTTATGATTTTGTTAATTTGGATAATGTCTCTGTGCCATCTTGTTAGTCTGTCTAAGGGTTTATCTATATTTTTGATTTTCTCAAAGTATCAGCTCCGGGTTTTGTTTATTCTCTGTGTGATTTCTTTTGTTTCTATTTGGTTGATTTCAGTTCTGAGTTGGATTATTTCCTGCTGTCTCCTCTGCTATGGTGAATTTGATTCTTTTGTTCAAGAACTTTCTGGTGTGCTGTCAAGCTGCTCCTATATGTTCTCTCCAGTCTCTTTTTGGAGGCACTAAGAGCTATGAGTTTTTCTCATAGCCCTGCTTTCATTATATCCCATAAGTTTGGGGATGTTGTGCCTTCATTTTCATCAAATTCTGAAAAGACTTATTTTTTTTCTTTATTTCTTCCTTGACCAAGTTGTCACTGAGTAGAGCTTTGTTCAGCTTCCGTGTGTGTGGGCTTCTTGTAGTTTTCATTGTTATTGAAGACCAGCCTTAGTCCACTCTGATGTGACAGGGCACATGGGATTATTTTCAATCTCCTTGTACATCTTGATGCCTGTTGTATGACCAATTTTATGATCAATTTTGCAGAAGGTACTGTGAGGTGCTAAGAAGAAGGTATATTATTTTTGTTATTTTAGGATGATACGTTCTATAGATTTGTGTTAGATCCATTTGGTTCATATCATCTGTTAGTTTCACTGTTTCTCTGTTTAGGTTCTGTTTTCATGATCTGTCCATTGATGAAAATAGTGTGTTGAAGTCCCTTGTAATTTACTGTGTGTGGTGCAATGTATACTTTATGGTTTACCAATGTTTCTTTTTTCTGTATTGATTTATTTTTCATTTTCCCATCTTTATTAACTTGAGTATTTCTTATTTACATTTCAATTGTTATTCCCCTTCCTAGTTTCCAGGCCAACATCTCCCTAACCCCCCCCTCCTATATGGGTGTTCCCCTCTCCATCCTCCCCACCAATGTTTCTTTTATGAATGTGGTGCATGTGCATTTGGAGCATAGTTGTTAAGAATTGAGAGTTCATCTTTGTAGGTTTTTCCTTTAATAAGTATGATGTGTGCTTCATTATATTTTTTGAAATGTTTTGGTCGAAAGTCAATTTTATCTGATATTAGAATGGCTACTCCAGCTTGTTTCTTGGGATGCTTTGCTTGGAAAAGATTTTCCCAGCTTTTTACTCTTAGGTGGTCGTCTGTCTTTGTCACTGAGGTGTCTTTCCTGTAAGAGATATAAAGGAATACTGATTGTTGTTTCCTCTTATTTTGTTGTTAGAGGTGGAATTATGTTTGTGTGGCTATCTTCTTTTAGGTTTGTTGCAAAAAACATTACTTTCATGCTTTTACTAATGTGTAGTTTTCCTCCTTGTTTGGAAGTTATCCATTTATTATCCTTTGTAGGATCATATTTGTGGAAAGATGTTGTATAAGTTTGGTTTTGTCATGGATTAACTTGGTTTCTCCGTCTATGGTAATTGAAAGTTTTGATGAATATAGTAGCCTGGGCTGGCATTTATGTTCACTTAGGGTCTACATGACATCTGTCTAGGATCTTCTAGCTTTCATATTCTCTGTTGAAAAGTTTGGTATAATTCTGATAGGTCTACCTTTATATGTTTCTTGACCTATTTTCCCTTATTGCTTTTAAATATTCTTTTTTTGTTTTGTGTATTTTGGTGTTTTGACTATTATGTGACAGGAGGAAATTCTTTTCTGATCCAATCTGTTGGGAGTTCTGTAGAGTTCCTATATGTTCATGGGGATCTCTTTCTTAAGGTTAGGGAAGTTTTTGTCTGTAAATTTGCTAAAGGTATTTGCTGGCTCTTTAAGTTGGGAATCTTTATTTTGTTCTATACCTATACAATTAGGTTTGGTCTTCTCATTGTGTCCTGGATTTCCTCGGTGTTTTCTGTTAGGGTTTTTTTTTGCTTTTTGCATTTTCTTTTACTATTGTATCAATGCTTTCTACGGTAACTGGTGCCTCTGAGAGTCTCTTGTCAATCTCTTGTATTCTGTAGGTAATACTTGAGTCTAGGGCTCCTGATCTCTTTCCTAGGTTTTGTATCTTAAGGGTTTTCTACCTTTGTGATTTCTTTGTTTCTAATTCCATTTTTAGATCCTGGTTTGTTTTGTTCAATTCCTTCATCTGTTTTTTGTGTTTTCCTGTAATTCTTTAAGGGATTTCTGTGTTTCCTCTTTGAGGGCTTCTACCTGTTTATTTGTGTTCTTTTGTATTTTTTTCTTTTTTTTTTCAGAGCTGGGAACCGAATCCAGGGCCTTGCGCTTGCTAGGCAAGCGCTCTACCACTGAGCTAAATCCCCAACCCCATTCTTTTGTATTTTTAAGGGTTTTTTTTTATGTCCTTCTTAAAGTCCTTTATCATCACCATGAGGTGATTTTAAATCCAAATCTTGCTTTTCTGATGTGTTGGAGTATCCAGTATTTGCTCTGGTGGGAGAACTGGGTTCTGATGATGCCAAGTAGTCTTAGTTTCTCTTGCTTATGTTCTTGTGCTTGCCTCTTGCCATTTGTGTATCTCTCATGTTAGCTGGTCTTGCTGTCTCTAACTGGAATTTTTCCCTCCTGTGGGCCTGTGAGCCTGTGTCTTAGGAGTGAGAGTGCTCCTAGGACACAAGCTCTCTTAGGGCAGGTTTTGGGTCTCAAGGACTGTGATAGGTGACAGCCTTAACTCTGGTCTCAGATGGAGACTGGACGGGTCCTGATTATGGTCTCACTTATTGCTCCTGCATCATGTGTGCTCCCAATGAGTCTCTCCTTGGTGACTCAATGGAGTGAAAGTGATATCCCACCTGTGTGCTGTGGGCTTAGGAGGGAGAGCACTCCTGCAAGACAAAATGCACACTACTCATTAATATTTTTTAAATTGTATCAGGAAGCTGAGGGGAAAGATAGGTAAAAGAAATTAATCATCACCTTGTTCAGCAGCCCAGGGCAACTTTTGAGTTCAAGAACTGTGGGAGGACCCCAGCTCTGGGTGCACATGGAGACCTGAACTCTCCTGTTCTAGTGAGGCTCCCATGACCCATGTGCTCCCAGAGAGTCTCTCTTTGGACAGTCTCTCTTTTGGAAAGAAAGTGGGTTCCCACCTGTAGGCTTAGGAGGGAGAGCTCTCCTGGCATACCATCTCTCTGCAGGCAGGATTTGTGTCCAAGAGCTGTGGGACAGCCCCAACTTTGGGTGCAGATGGAGACCAGAAGCAATGCAATAAATTTTATTGATTATAAAATCCCTGAGATATTTTATTCTCTCCTTCATATGACATGAATGAAAATTTATTAAATTTGGTTATTGATAAAATTAACTCAAAAACTAAGACAGTTGTCTCTCAACTGCTCAAACGGGAACAAAATTTCATCCTTAACTGATCTATGCATCCTGCACAATCCTTATGAAAATCTTAATGGTGCTACAATTTTTTGTGAGATTCATATACTATAGAATGTACAGCTTTAGCAAGATTCAATCACAGAGATGCTGAACTGACTTTCTTTGCCCCCTGCTACCTGATGCTGCCCAAAACGGTTTCAGGGATCACTGCTGACTAAAGAAGATCATTTATCCTCATCCAACTTTGAGATGGATTCAGTCAGAACTTCAGTCAAGTCCTGAGCCTTCTAAGCATACAGAGAATGTATAACAGATGCTAAAGTTACCCTTCTTAAGTCTATCCAGATTCTAATTTTCTTATCCCTCCCCATGCCTTTACAGAGGTTTTCATTTCCCCTAATCAGCAGGTAGACGCCATGGACAGTAATCATCCCAATTACTTGGGTTTGGGTGTGTGGAAATTTTTTACTTTTTTATTTTATTTTTTTTACAAATTAGATACTTAGTACTTTTAAGGGATAATTTTATTTCTTCTCCCACCACAATATAATCCCATCAAATTTTTTCAAGCAAGATAAAAATTAAAATGTGATTACATCCCTTTTTTGCATTAAGTGATTGATTACAATGAGTTTCCCAATAGTCATACATGAATGAATGTTTCCCATAGTACATGTGAAAAAACCCAAAATATTTCCAAGAACCCACATACATTCATAATCTAAGAGATTAAAACAGTATAATGAAGCAAATAATGTATTTTATAGCCTATTTGACCATGCATGTTGATAATACTACGTATAGGAACAAAAATGTTACTTTAATTTTTAACCTACACTGCCATCCTCATAGACCTGGAATACTGTGATTACCTCATTGTCATTAATCTCAGCACAGCAGCTTGAGGTCACAGCACAAAAACAGTCAGACAACTCTAGAGGAACAAAAGTTAAGTTCTTTGAAACATCCTGGAATACAAGAGTCCTCCCTGCTTCCTATTCTATTACAACCTCTCTTCTTTGATCCACTATACTCATAGGGCTATTTGCGGTATTGTGGTTAACAAGACTGAGTCCCTTTCTGCCTAATGAACTGGTCCTCAAAACCTGGAACATGTTTCCTATATCCTGCTGTCTGCTCTCATGCCATTGTCTTAGTGAGAGTTTCATCAGCAGCTCTTACTGTATGTCATCCTGACACCCGCATTGTATGTCTCTGGAACCCTCCCAACAACCTCTATGTTCTTACCTATCTTTATTTGTAATTTCTTTCCTTCAATAAGAGACACTTGATGAGGGCAGGCACACTCAGCCAGTTAATACCTGGTGCATACTAAACTCTCTAGTGATATCTACAAGTTAGTAGCAAACTCATGAGCTGGAAGGCTGCTCATAACTTAAATATAAACTTATACAACACAAAATTTGTACATTTGGAGGCATGGCCTCATATGTGGATCACAGTCCGCATTAGTTGTAGTCACAGAGCAGTCATTGTCTAGTGCAGAGATAAGAAAGACAGTGTCTAATGGCTTGTCACAAAGCAGGAGTCACAGTAAGTACTTGCATATGTGGAATTGAGAGAAAGAGCTCAGAAAGAGGCTTCTTGCTTTCAGTTCTATGTCCTTCCCCATGGATTGCAGAGTCAAAATCAAGGCCCAGGTCAAAGCGTGAAGAAAAAGACTACATGGTAAATGCAGTTGAGCAAGAACAGGGAACCAGTTCTCAGTTCTTATTCCATGCTGGAGTTCCAGGCTCCACCTATATTATCTCCTGGTGGGGGATAAAGTTGCATGAGTTCTACTATATCAACTATGATTTCTGTTGCCTGCAATGCGAGGAAGTCCTAAGTTATGATATTGTGAACAAGTGACTTCAAAGACAAAAATACCTTAAACATAAAAACCAGGACATTTTAGTATGAATAAAACTTGAATTAAAATGCATTTCCATACCTTAAATATTAAAGGTTCAAACCTGACAATAGTTCTGCCATATTGCCTCAACCTTCATTTTGAGCTCATGACTTTAACCTGAACTAATGTTGCTTGCCCTAACCATAACTTCACGTTTGTGTGAGGTGTCCCTGAGCCTCCTGGACAGAGAAAATTTTTTATCCTCCCTGCCTGTAGACCCAGACAATCAGCATCAATGTGTGACAGAGCTGCTTTGTTTAGAAAGCCTAAATGTTGCAATCAACTTGTTTGTGAGTTTCTCTGTCTCTACACATGTTATAAAGAATATAAATACTGGCATTACAATCTGTACTAGGTCACAGCCTGGCTACCAACTCCTTCAGGGTGCATCACTGGTTAATCAGTCTTGGAAGGTGTCTTCATTAAATCACCAGTATCTGGCTGAGATTGGTATCTGGCTTGTATGTCTAATCCTGAATATCAACATTAAGAAACTGAAAGTTCAAATTCAACTTTATGTGGTAGATGTAAGGTCTGGGTAGTGATCCAGAATGTGATGTAATTAATTTGTTGTGTCAGTCTGAGAGTATAGACAGAGAGAGAGAGAGAGAGAGAGAGAGAGAGAGAGAGAGAGAGAGAGAGAGAGAGAGAACGAACACTGGGACATATGCAAGTATAGTGCTCCAACCAACCTAGAAGTGGTTGAACATGGAGTCTAACCCATGTATATGTCCCTTTGTGTTGTTTGTCTGTAGGCAAAAGTCTTATCTCATCAAACCAACACCGAATTTCACTCACTGGTTCAGTGTTTATTGAGCCAGGAAATCATTACACAACTGTCTGTCCTCAGCTGTTATTTTCAATAACAGTGAAAGGTTGTTTTCCCTCTGTATCTTTTTGTGACAATAAGCAGAACTTATAGTCCTCTTCATGGAGAGGGAAGATACAAGATAACATTTCTGGGAAGATACACTGGAAAGAACTAATGGCGCATATGGAATGGGCTGCTCTCTGGGCCAACTGGAGCCTCAAATACCACATCTGGTGTACAGAGTTTCTTATTTTCAGATTTCTATGAAAGACCACTTCAAATACACTGCAGAGCTCTGTCATCAGGTTTTAACTTGTCATCTAAAATAAGGGCATATTCCATACAAAAGAAGAAGGGCCTGGACTGAAATCAAGTAGCCTTCAGTCATCATTGGCAGCATGTGAAAAGAGAAGGGAAAAGAACAGCCCCAAGGCTGAGAGACAAATCCTGGCTGGATAGCTGCCCAGAGACATGACAGGCACAGGATTCATGAGGACGCTCTCTATGGTTTAGAAGCCAAAGTAATCAGAGAACCTTGCCCAGGATTCTCCCTACTTACTGCACTCTGGTTACCTTGCTGACTTTGAAAGGTATCTCCCTAGTGCTGTCTTTGTTAAATGGTTTCTCCCAGTTTCCTTTGAAGTAGATGACATTCACAAGAACCAGGTAAGTGTTTGAATTTATTGTACATGGATAGAGTAACTCTCTGATTATATCTGAAAGAAAGAATTTATACGCATAACAATAGCAAAAAAGTAATTAAAGATGTGGTAATATGGGTAAGACTGGCCCCCATAGAGTCATTCATGTATTTGCGTGCTCAGTACTCTGTTGAACTGTTTGGGAAGAATTAGTAAGTATTGCATGGTGAGAGGAGGTATATTGTGGGGTGTGGTCTTTGAGATTTTTTTAAACCCACTGTAGCCTCTCTCTCTCTCTCTCTCTCTCTCTCTCTCTCTCTGCTGCCTCTTCATTAGGATGTAAAGTTCCCAGCTATTACCCTAGCACCATGCTTGTTGGACTCCTGCCATGACTATCATCAAATAAACCTTCTAAAACTGTAAGCAATCTCTCTATGATGCTTTCCTTTATATTAATTTCCTTGGTCAAGTTGTCTATTCAGAGAAACATGATAGTATAAAAGACATGACCCAACTAGCTAGCAGAGTTTGCTGATACACACAAAAGGACCAGAAGCAAATTATTCCACTTACTGCTTTGGAGCCCTGGTTCCTAATTTAGAGCTAAAGATGCAGATCAACATTAGAGGACCTTACATTGTTTAGCATTACTCAAGTTCTTGGGTTCAATCCTTAGGCAAAGAAGTCCTTATTTAAAGAAAAAATGTAATTTTTTTTTATATTTCAAGATCTTGTGTAAGCATTAACAATGTTATTTAGTTACCTAACTCCTAACCTGAAGTACTGAGAAGGATTGCAGGACACACTGATAGAAAGAGAAAACCAAAACTTTTAGGGGTCCTGACAGCAGGTGTACAAATGGCAAACATAAAACCATGTATACGTAACATTTTTTCATAATATGCTAATTGTTTAACAGGGATGGGCTTTGGTTCAGTGTCAGAGGAGATCAGGGCACTGCAGTCAAATCTCAGCACTTAAAACAAACAAAATAATATAACTCTTTGTTCACCTTCTGTTTTTTTTTGCTTGTTTTGTTTTTTGTTTTTTGTTTTTTTGTTTTTTGTTTTTTTGGCTACCCAGGTGTTGATGTGCTGTCGGGACTGCTCTGGATGCTCTGGAGCGCCCTTAAAGTCCAGTTCTTCTATCTCTGCTTCATAGAACGTATGGCATGAATCTTTATAAGACTGGAACACAGCAACATAGCTACACAAGCACGAAAGGGATTAGCCACAACAGCCTTGTTCCCAATGCATAAAAACAGAAAATCAGATGTACAGATGTAATTTGCAAACAAATGTAGGAAAAAAGTATAAAATCCAGCATTCCTGTTTCTGACTTTCTTTAACCTTAGTTTACAAAAGAGGTAAAATGTTGGTTGGTATGAGAATCACTAAAAGACATGATGAACAGCTGGATCTCAGAGGTAGTAGCTGAAGCTCAAGGACATAACTAGGAATAACATCAGATCCAGTACCGTACTGCTGTTACTCTAATAGCCAGCACAACAGCATCTTAAGTGTTAACTGTACAATAGCTATGATATCTGTATGCTGTGAACAGGCTGGATCTTCTCCCAGATATTTCCATGTTGATAGTACTAAAAAATACAGCACTCAAAATAGTGCTACCTATAGTTAGAAAATACTAGGGAAGTAGATGTGGAAGTTGTAGAACTTTGTATATAATTTTAATTGATTTTAATTCATGATATATAATTGGACCATGGTCACCATATCAGGCAGTTCAGTGGCATACAGGTAAGCAATGTTTTAGGGTGCTACTCAGTGGCTTATTGCAATAGTGAAGGACCAGTCTAACATGATACCACACTTATCAGGAGAACAAGGCAAAAATCCACTTGCTGATATACTCTATGAAATGACATTGGTGACTACCCACATTCTGCTATGCTACAAGAGAAAACCCAACATAGTATTAAAATGATGAAAAATCTCTTTATGCCAGCAGTCTATCTAGAATACTTTCTCAATTTTTCTATGAAATAGCTTATCTCATAACTACATGCTAAATTCCTCTTTGAGAGAACTGTTTTTATTTTTCATTTGGGTCTTTATATGTGTGAGGCAGATGTACATTTAATGTGAGCGTGTGCCTGTGTTGAAGGTGTGCATGTATGTGTGGATAAGCATATATGGTGGCTAGAAGGTAAATTCAGCTTAACATTTCTGAGTACTCAGTATATGACTCTTACTGCTAGGATTTCAAAACTGTCTTCTATGAAGACACTGTTGGCTTTTCTGAGCATGCATCTTGTTTCAGCCTTGTTCACTTTGTGGAGAAGTGACAGGAAGTACTGATGGACATCTCCGCCACCAATGCTGTTGCATTTATGCATATCCAAAGACATTGCCTGAACTCAAAACACACTAAAAACATAACTTCATCAGGCCAAGCTCTAGGAAAAGATTCAAAACTAAACTCATTCTCACAATTTTACAGATTGCTGATACCACTCAAAGATACACCTTATTAGTGATGAAAGTACCTTGTAGGTTCACGTTTAGGGTCCTCCATGTGCCTGGTCAGCCAGACTATAAGATGAAATGGCCTTTAATAAACACACTTCTTCAAATTCACAAACGATGCTCTGGCTTCAAGCATGGCTACCAAGCAGACCTGCTGTCACTCAAGTGCAGCTAGCTTCTGACCTCAGGCCATGCTGTCTGTTCCTTTCTCTTGGGTCTGGGCTGGCTCTAGCCCTTTCAGACCACCAGAATTTAGAAGTTACCCTGTTCCAGGCCTAGACTTTAAAAGGCCTGAAAGCAGACCCATTTGTGCTGTTGTTTTCAACTACACTGGTGAAAGGAAATAAAAGCCATATGAAAAATACTGGAATATATATGCTATCACACTTAAAAGTGCAGCACGAACACAGTCAATCTTGAACATGCTAGGTACACCTAAGACAGACCTTAGATTCACCTCCTTACATTTCCCAATCCTTCTTTTTGGGTGTGTGTGGGGTCGGGGGGAGGACAGGGTTTATTCAGCTTACACATTCACACTGCTGTTCATCACCAAAGAAAGTCAAGACTGGAATTCAAGCAGGTCAGAAAGCAGGAGCTGATGCAGAAGTCATGGATGGATGTTACTTTCTGGTTTGCTTCCCCTGCCTTGCTCAGCTTGTACTCTTATAGGACCCAAGACTACCAGTCCAGGGATGGCACCACCCATAATCAACTGGGTCCTCCCCCGTTGATCACTAGTTGAGAAAATGCCTTACAGCTGGGAGTCATAAAGGCATTACCACAACTGAGGATCATTTCTCTGTGATAACTTCAGCTTGTGTCAAGTTGACACACAAAACCAGCCAGTATAAATACATTTCTTTTATCTTTCCTTTCTTTTAATGTGGGTTGCTGTTGTTTCCCTGCATGTATGTTGGTGCAAGGGTGTCTCATCTGGAACTGACAGACAGTTGTGAGCCACCATGTGGCTGCTGGGAATTGAATTTGTATCCTCTGGAAGAGCAGTCAGTGTTCTTATCCATGGACCCATTTCTCCAGTCCCCTACATTTCTGTAGTTCCTGAAATCTCATACAAGTCTGCTACATTGTCACTTGATTTTATAAATAGGTCATTCCCCCTCATTATTGCTGTATATGTTCTTTTTTAATTTTTTCTTCTATTTTTATCAAACTGGGTATTTCTTATTTATATTTCAACTGTTATTCCCTTTCCCTGTTTCCAGTCCATCATCCCCTTGCCACTCCCCTTCCCTTTCTATATGGGAGTTCCTGACCCCATCCACCCCTGATTACTACGCCCCCACAACAATCCTGTACACTGGGATTCCAGCCTTGGCAGGAAGTGGCTTCCCCTTCCACTGGTGCATGCACAAAGCTGTTTATTGCTACCTATGAATTTGGAGCCCAGGGTCGACCATGTATATAGTCTTTGGGTAGTGGTTTACTCCCTGGAAGCTCTGGTTGGTTGGCATTGTTGTTCTTATGGGATCTCAAGCCCCTTCATCTCTTTCAGTCCTTTCTCTATTTCCTCCAAACGGCGTCCAGTTCTCAGTTCAGGGGTTTGCTGCTGGGATTCGCCTCTGTATTTGACATATTCTGTCTGTGTCTCTCAGGAGAGATCAGTATCTGGTTCCTGTCAGCCTGCACTTCTTAGCTTATCCATCTTATGTAGTTTTGGTGGCTGTATATGTATGAGCCACATGTAGGGAAGGCTCTGAATGGCTGTTCCTTCAGTCTCTGTTCTAAAGTTTGCCTCCTTATCCCTCCTATGGATATTTTTGTTCCCCTTTTAAAGAGTGAGTGAAGCATATGCATTTTGGTCATCCTTTTTTTTTTTTAAATCTTTATTAACTTGAGTATTTTTTATTTACATTTGATCATTATTCCCTTTCGGTTTCGGGCCAACATCCCCTAACCCTCCCCTCCCTTCTATATGAGCTTCCCTCCTGTCCTCCTCCATTACCGCCCCCCCCCAACAATTACGTTCACTGGGTGCTCTTACTAGGCTATTCATTGCTACCTATGAGGTCAGAGTCCAGGGTCAGTCCATGTATAGTCTTTGGGTAGTGGCTTAGTCCCTGGAAGCTCTGGTTGCTTGGCATTTTTGTTCATATGAGGTCTCGAGCCCCTTCAAGCTCTTCCAGGCCTATCTCTGATTCCTTCAATGGGGGTCCCTATCTCAGTTCAGTGGATTGCTGCTGGCATTTGCCTCTGTATTTGCTGTATTCTGGGTGTGTCTCTCAGGAGAGATCTACACCAGGTTCCTGTCAGCCTGCACTTCTTTGCTTCATCCATCTTATCTAATTGGGTGGCTGTATATGTATGGGCCACATGTGGGGCAGGCTCTGAATGGGTGTTCCTTCTGCCTCTGTTCTAAACTTTGCCTCCCTATCCCCTCCCAAGAGTATTCTTGTTCCCCTTTTAAAGAAGGAGTAAAGCATTCACATTTTGGTCATCCTTCTGGAGTTTCATGTGTTCTGTGCATCTAGGGCAATTCAAGCATTTGGGCTAATAGTCACTAATCAATGAGGACATACCATGTGTGTTTTTCTGTGATTGGGTTACCTCACTAAGGATGATATTTTCCAGTTCCATCCATTTGCCTATGAATTTCATGAAGTCATTGTTTTTGATAGCTGAATAATATTCCATTGGGTAGATGTACAGTATTTTGTGTATCCATTCCTCTGTTGAATGGGCATGTGGGATCTTTCCAGCTACTGGGTATTATTAATAAGGCTACTATGAACATAGTGGAGCATGTTTCTTTGCTGTGTGTTGTAGCATCTTTTGAGTATATGCCCATGAGGGGTATAGCTGGGTCCTCAGGTAGTGAAATGTCCAATTTTCTGAGGAAACTCCAGACTGATTTCCAGAATAATTGCACCAGTTTGCAACCCCACCATATCCTCCCCAGCATCTACTGTCTCCTGAGTTTTTGATCTTAGCCATTCTGACTGGTATGAGATGGAATCTCAGGATTCTTTTGATTTGCATTTCTCTGATGACTAAAAATGTTGAAAATTTCTTTTGGTGCTTCTCAGCTTTTCGATATTCCTCAGCTGTGAATTCTTTGTTTAGCTCTGTACCCCATTTTTATATGGTTATTTGTCTCTCTGCAGTCTAACTTCATGAATTCTTTGTATATTTTGGATATTAGCCCTCTATGAGTTGTAGGATTGGTAAAGATCTTTTCCCAATCTGTTGGTTGCCATTTTGTCCGAATGACAGTGTCCTTTGCCATACAGAAGCTTTGTAGCTTTATGAGATCCTGTTTGTCGATTCTTGATCTTAGAGCATAAGCCATTGTTATTCTGTTTAGGAAATTTTCTCCAGTACCCATATGTGTGTGTGTGTGTGTGTGTGTGTGTGTGTGTGTGTGAGAGAGAGAGAGAGAGAGAGAGAGAGAGAGAGAGAGCGCTTTTTCTTCTATTAGTTTGAGTGTATCTGGTTTGATGTGGAGGTCCTTGAGCCACTTGGACTTAAGCTTTGTACAGGGTGTTAAGAATGGATTGATTTGCATTCTTCTACATGCTGACCTCCAGTTCAACTAGTACCATTTGTTCAAAATGCTATCTTTTTTCCATTGGATGGCTTTGGCTCCTTTGTCAAAAATCAAGTGACCATAGGTGTGTGGGTTCATTTCTGGGTCTTCAATTCCATTCCATTAGTCTATCTGCCTGTCTCTGTACCAATACCATACAGTTTTTATCACTATTGCTCTATAATACTGCTTGAGGCCAGGGATGGTGATTCCCCCTGGAAGTTCTTTTATTGTTGAGGATAGTTTTAGCTATCCTGTTTGTTTTTTTTTATTCCAGATGAATGTGCAAATTGTTCTGTCAAACTCTATGAAGAGTTGGATTAGAAATTTGATGGAGATTGCATTGAATCTGTACATTGCTTTTGATAAAATGGCCATTTTTGCTATATGAATCCTGCCAATCCATTAGCATGGGAGATCTTTCTGTCTTGAGTTCTCCTACAATTTCTTTCTTCACACACTTGAAATTCTTATCCTACAGATCTTTCACTGAGTTGTTAAAGTCACACCGAGGTATTTTACATTATTTGAGACTATGATGAATGTTGTCATTTCCCTAATTTCTTTCTCAGCCTGTTTATCTTTTGTGTATATTTAGGCTACTGATTTGGTTGAGTTAATTTTATACCCAGCCACTTTGCAGAAGTTGTTTGTTAGGCTTAGTAGCTCTCTGGTGGAACTTTTGGGGTAATTTACATATACTATCATATCATCTGCAAATAGTGATATTTTGACTTCTTCCTTTGCAATTTGTAACCCTATGACGTCCTTTTGCTGTCTCATTGCTCTGGCTAGTATTTCTAGAACTATATTGAATAAGTAGGGACAGCGTGGGCAGCATTGTCTAGTCCCTGATTTTCGTGGATTGTTTGAAGTTTCTCTCCATTTAGTTTAATGTTAGCTACTGGTTTGCAGTATATAGCTTTTACTATGTATAGGTATGGGCCTTGAAGTCCTGTTCTTTCCAGGACTTGTATCATTAATGGGTGTTGAATTTTGCCAAATGCTTTCTCAGCATCCAATGAAATGATTGTGAGGTTTTTATCTTTGAGTTTGTTTATATAGTGGATTACGTTGTTGGTTTTCCATATATTGAACCATCTCTGCATACCTGGGATGAAGCCTACTTGATCAAGATAAATAATCATTTTTGGATTTAGTTTGGTAGAATTTTATTAGTATTTTTGCTTCAATATTCATAAGGGAAATTTTGTTGAAATTCTCTTTCTTTGTTGGGTCTTTGTGCGGTTCAGGTATAAGAGTAATTGTGGCTTCATAGAAGGAATTTAATAGTGATGCATCTGTTTCAATTTTGTGGAATAGTTTGGACAGTATTGGTATGAGGTCTTGTATGAAGTAATGATAGAATTCTGCACTAAACCCATCTGCCCCTGGACTCTTTTTGGTTGGGAGATTTTTAATGACTGTTTCTATTTCTTTAGGAGTTATGGGGGGTTTTAAATAGTTTATCACTTCCTGATTTAACTTTGGTACCTGGTATTTGCCTAGAAAATTGTCCATCTCCTCCGTATTTTTAAGTTTTGTTGAATATAGGCTTTGTAGAAGGATCTGATGATTTTTTGAATTTCCACTGAGTCTGTTGTTATGTCTCCCTTTTCATTTCTGATTTTGTTAATTTGGACACAGTCTCTGTGCCCTCTGGTTAGTCTGGCTAAGGGTTTATCTATCTTATTCATTTTCTCAAAAAACCAGCTCTTGGTTTTGTTGATTCTTTCTATAGATGTTTTTGTTTCTACTTGTTTGACTTCAGCTACAAATTTGATTATTTCCTGCCTTCTATTCCTCCTAGGAGTATTTGCTTCTTTTAGTTCTAGAGCTTTTTAGGTGTACTGTCAAGCTGCTGATGTATGATCTCTCCTGTTTCTTTCTGCACTCAGAGCTATGAGTTTTCCTCTTAGACAGCCTTCATTGTGTCCTGTAATTTTGGATATGTTGTACCTTCATTTTCATTAAATTCTAAGAAGTCTTTAATTCCTTTCTTTATTTCTTCCTTGACCAAGTTGTCATTGAGTAGACCATTGTTCAACTTCCATGTGTATGTGGGCGTTCTTTTCTTATTGTTGTTGTTGAAGACCAACCTTAGTCCATGGTTGTCTGATAGGATGCATGGGATTATTTCTATCTTTCTGCATCTGTTGAGGCCTGTTTTGGTCAAGATACCATGAGGTGGTGAGAAGAAGGTATATCCTTTTGTTTTAGGATGGAATGTTCTATAAATATCTGTTAAGTCCATTTGGTTCATAACTTCTGTTAGTCTGTCTGTATATCTGTTTAATTTCTGTTTCCATGATATGTCCATTGATGAGAGTGGAGTATTGAAATCTCCTACAATTATTGTGTGAGATGCAGTGACTGCTTTGACCTTCAGTAAGGTTTCTTTTTTGTATGTAGGTGCCCTTGTATTTGGAGCACAAATATTTAGTATTGAGAGTTCATCTTGGTAGATTTTTCCTCTAATGAATATAAAGTGTCCTGGCTTATCTTTTCTTGATGACTTTTGGTTGAAAGTCGATTTTATTTGATATTAGAATGTCTACTCCAGCTTGCTTCTTCAAACCATTTGATTGGAAAGTGGTTTTCCAGCCTTTTTCTCTGAAGTAGTGTCTGTATTTGTCTCTGAGGTGTGTTTCCTGTAGGCAGTAAAATGCTGGGTCCTCTTTACATATTCGGTCTGGTAATCTGTTTGTTTTTATTGAGTAATTGATACCACTGATGGTGAGAGATATTAAGGAATATTGATTGTTGCTTCCTGTTATTTTCATATTTGTGTGCTTTTCTTCTTTTGCTTTTGTTGCAAAAACATTACTTTCTTGCTTTTTCTATGATGTAGCTTGACTCCTAGTGTTGGGCTTTGCCATTTATTATCCTTTGTAGGGCTGGATTTATAGAAAGATATTGTATAAATTTGGTTTTGTCATGGAATATTTTGGCTTCTTCCTCAATGTTAATGGATAGTTTAGCTGGATACAGTAACTTTGGCTGGCATTTGTGTTCTCTTAGGGTCTGTTATGACATCAGTCCAGGATCTTCTGGCTTTCATAGTCTCTGGTGAGAGGTCACGTGTAATTCTGATAGGTCTGCCTTTATATATTACTTGACCTTTTTCCTTTACTGCTTTTAATATTCTTTCTTTGTTTTCTGCATTGACTATTATGTGACAGGAGGAGTTTCTTTTCTGATCCAACCTATTTGGAGTTCTGTAGGCTTCTTGTATGTTTATGGGCATCTTTTTCTTTAAGTTAGGGAAGTTTTCTTCTATGATTTTGTTGAAGATATTTACTGGCCCTTTAAGTTGGGAGCCTTCACTTACTTCTATACAGTATTATCCTTAGGTTTGAGCTTCTTATTGTGTCCTAGATTTCCTGTATGTTTTGGGCTAGAAGCTTTTTCTGTTTTATGTTATCTTTGACAGTTGTGTTGATGTTTTCTGTGATATCTTATGCTTCTGAGATTCTCTCTTCTATCTCTTGTATTCTGTTGGTGATGCTTGCATCTATGACTCCTGATCTCTTCCCCAGGTTTTCTATCTCCTAGGTTGTCTCTCTTTGTACTTTCTTTATTGTTTCAATTTCCACTTTTGACTCCTGGATGGTTTAGTTCATTTCTGTCTCCTGTTTGGTTGCTTTTCCAGTAGTTCTTTAATGGAGATTTTGTGTTTTCTCTTTAAGTGCTTCTAGTTGTTTACTTGTGTTATCCTGTATTTCCTTAAGGGAATTTTTTATGATCTTCTTAAAGTCCTGCATCATTGTGATAAAATGTGATTTTAAATATAGATCTTGTTTTTCTGGTGTGTTTGGATATCCAGTGTTTGTTTTGGTGGGAGAATTGGGCTCTGATGATGCCAAGTAGTCTTGGTTTCTGTTGCTTGGGTTCCCGCACTTGCCTCTTGCCATCAAGTTGTCTCTGGTGTTAGCTTGTCTTGCTGTTTCTGATGGTGGCTTGACCCTCCTGTGGGCCTGTGTGTCATCACTGCTGTTTCCTGTTTTCTTTCAGCCAGTTATGGGAACAGAGTGTTCTGTTCTCAGTCGTGTAGTTGTTCCTGTTGGCTGGCTTTCAGCTCTCCATATGGGCAGGGACCAGAAGGTTCTTGCTCCTAGGTCCCTGTGCGCAGGGGGCACAGATGGCACAAGGCGTTTTCCTCTTGTGTTGGGAATGTGGGCAGAGAGTAGTCTCCTCTGGTTTCACAGTACTATCTGCCCCTCTGACAGTTATCTCTTTCCACAATGGAATTTGGATGCAGGGCGCTCTTGCACCAGTTTAGTTCAGATCCTAGCGCAGATCTGGACCAAGGGGCTCCTGAAGGTTGACTGCTCCTATATTCCTGTGTCCAGAGGCAATATGCAGTTTCCTCTTTGGTCAGGGATGTGGGCAAAGTTCCCAGAAGTGGCAGTCTGTCCTGACCTGTAGTCTCAGGATTACTGGCAATTCTCAGTGTTCAGCTCTCACAGGATTTGGGAGCATGGTGCTGTGGGACAGGATCAGAGAGCCCCAATTCTTCTAAAAAGGTACAGAATTTATTTCAGCTCTGCCCACAGGAAAGAGATAAATTGCCTGTCAGTAAATATGATATTTGGGAACTAAGAAGTAGAGGGACAATGGGCTAAATTGGTAAATTATCATTTGATACCCATTTCCTCAGGTTATAACTACATACATCTATAGCTAAAATATTATGGGGAAAATGAGCTAAACTCAGTCTGTGTCCCTATACACACACACTCTCTCTCTCTCTCTCTCTCTCTCTCTCTCTCTCTCTCTCTTTCACACACACACACACACAATACACACAACACACACATCACATTATACAGAGACAGAGTTGGTTAGTTAGTTAGATATTAGGTAGGTAGGTAGTTAGTTAGTTTAAATTGAAGGCAAGTCTTTAGGCCCTAACTCTCTCCAGTAAGGAGGTAGGCTAAGGAAGAAACAAACACATTTATCTGGTAAAAAGAGGATGCTGCCAAGAGCTACCCAAGAATGAAAAGTCCTGGCCTGGCCTAATGTGGTCATGGATTAGGAAAGACTGGATTCAAACCCTAGTAGGAATGAATCAAATCTCCCTAATCCTGGGAAAAAGGGACTGCATATGTTTGGCTGTGAATCAGAAATGTTACAATTCAGAGAATACCATGTGTCCTTTCTCTAATTACTAAATGCATTCCCCCAAATTGGTACATTTTCATGGGGCACCTACTTGCTCAGAATATGACTGCATCTGGAGCTAAGATTTTATAGGGACAATGGTAATTAAAGAAAGTCATCAATGAAGCCGAACCCAATCCACATCCCTATAAGAAAAACTGATCGTGAAATAGGTATCCAGGAGTCTTAGGGTTTTAAAACCTACTTTTAATAAGGGTTGTCAAATGTTTCAACACGATTTCTAGCCCACAGTCCAAAGGTACATAAGATGGTAAATAGGACAAAGGGATGTGGACCTGGGCAATTTCAGTCTGTTTGTCAGGATACCACCAGTCTAGTTAAGTAGTGCCAGGGTGCTAAACCTGAATCAGAGGAATGATCCAGCAAAAACATCTATGCTTCCACAGAATATGCATGAGTCAGAAGTGAGAACCAGCCATGACCCCAGGAGAAGTTCTCTGTCATACATCTTTCAACAAAGTGAAAATTAACAAAGTAACAAGACTGGCATTCTTTTTTATTCTCAATCTTTATTAACTTGGGTATTTTCTTATTTACATTTTGATTGTTATTGCCTTTCCTGGTTTCTGGACCAACATCCCCCTAACCTTTCCCCCTCCCCTTCCCTATGGGTGTTCCCCTCCCCATCCTCCCCCCATTACCACCCTACCCCCAACAATCCCGTTCTTGGGGGGGTTCAGTCTTGGCAGGACCAAGGGCTTCCCCTTCCACTGGTGCTCTTACTAGGCTATTCATTGCTACCTATGCAGTTGAAGCCCAGGGTCAGTCCATGTATAGTCTTTAGGTAGTGGCTTAGTCCCTGGAAGCTCTGGTTGGTTGGCATTGTTGTTTACTTGTGGTCTCAGGCCCCTCTGAGCTCTTTCAGTCCTTTCTATGATTCCTTCAATGGGGGCCCCATTCTCAGTCCAATGGTTTAATGATGGCATTTGCCTATGTATTTCTGTCTGTGTCTCTTAGGAGATATCTACATCCGGTTCCTGTCGGCCTGCACTTCTTTGCTTCTAAAGCCAGCTTTGCAAGTACTCCGTCACTACCAACAGAGTCTTATTTATACTTTCTCCAAATATAACTTGTCCTCCCAGGGGTCTTGCCTCTATAAAACACCACATAAGTCTACCTCAACAAGATAGCACTTGAGTCTGAATTGCATGACAAACCAAAAACCCCTACTTGCAAAACTCAGTTAACATAGATGGAGAAACCAAGATATTCCATGACAAAACCAAATTTATACAATATCGTTCTACAAATCCAGTGCTACAAAGGATAATAAATGGTAAAGCCCAACATTAGGAGGCAAGCTACACCCTAGAAAAAGCAAGAAACTAATCATCTTGGCAACAAAACAAAGAGAAGAAAAGCACACAAACATAACACATCCAAATATTAATATAACAGGAAGCAATAATCACTATTCCTTAATATCTCTCAAGATTAATGGACTCAATTCACCAATAAAAAGACACAGATTAACAAACTGGATAGGCAATAAAGACTAAGCATTTTGCTACCTGCAGGAAACACACCTCAGAGACAAAGACAGACACTACTTCAGAGTAAAAGACTGGAAAACAACTTTCCAAGCAAATGGTCTGAAGAACGAAGCTGGAGTAGCCATTCTATTATCGAATAAAATCAATTTTCAACTAAAAGTCATCAAAAAGAAATGGAAGGACACTTTATATTCATCAAAGGAAAAATCCACCAAGATGAACTCTCAATCCTAAGTATCTATGCTCCAAATACAAGGACACCTACATACATAAAAGAAACCTTACTGAAGCTCAAACACACATTGCACCTCACACGATAATAGTAGGAGATTTCAATACCACACTCTCAACAAGGGACAAATCATGGAAACAGAAATAAACAGAGACATGGAGATACTAAGAGAAGTCATGAACCAAATGAACTTAACAGATATTTATAGAACATTCTATCCTAAAGCAAAAGGATATACATTCTTCTCAGCACCTCATGGTACTTTCTCCAAAATTGACCATACAATTGGTCATAAAACAGGCCTCAACAGATACAGAAAGATAGAAATAATCCCATGTGTCCTATCAGACCACCACGGGCTAAAGCTGGTCTTCAACAGCAATAAGGGAAGAACACCCACATATACATGGAAATTGAACAATGCTCTACTCAATGATAGCCTGGTCAAGGAAGAAATAAAGAAAGAAATTAAAAACTTTTTAGAATTTAATGAAAATGAAGGTACAACATACCCAAACATATGGGATACAATGAAAGCTGTGCTAAGAGGAAATTTCATAGTTCTGAGTGCCTGCAGAAAGAAACAGGAGAGAACATATATCAGCAGCTTCACAGCACACCTAAAAGCTCTAGAACAAAAGGAAGCAAATACACCCAGATGGAGTAGAAGGTAGGAAATAATCAAACTCAGAGCTGAAATCAAACAAGTAGAAACAAAAAGGACTATACAAGGAATCAATAGAACCAAAAGCTGGTTCTTTGAGAAAATCAACAAAATAGATAAAACCTTAAGCAGACTGACCAGAGGACACAGAGTGTGTGTCCAAATTAACAAAATCAGAAATGAAAAGGGAGACATAACTACAGAATCAGAGGAAATTCAAAAAATCATCAGATCCTACTACAAAAGCCTATATTCAACAAAACTTGAAAATCTGGAGGAAATGGATAATTTCCTAGACAGATACCAGGTACCGAAGTGAAATCAGGAATAAATAAACCATTTAAACAACCCCATAACTCCTAAAGAAATAGAAGCAGTCATTAAAAGTCTCCCAACTCAAAAGAGCACAGGTCCAGATGTGTTCAGTGCAGAATTCTATCAGACCTTCACAGAAGACCTCACACCAATACTATCCAAACTATTTCACAAAATTGAAAGAGCTGGAGTGCTACCAAATTCCTTCTATGAAGCCACAATTACTCTTATACCTAAACCACACAAAGACCCAACAAAGAAAGAGAAGTTCAGACGAATATTCCTTATGAATATCGACTCAAAAATACTCAAGAGAATTCTTGCAAACCGAATCCAAGAACACATCAAAACGATCATCCATCATGATGAAGTAGGCTTCATTCCAGGGATGCAGGGATGGTTTAATACATGGAAAATAATCAATGAACTGAAAGACAAAAACCACATGATCATTTCATTAGATGCTGAGAAAGCATTTGACATAATTCAACAACGCTTCATGATAAAAGTCCTGGAAAGAACAGGAATGCAAGACCCATATCTGAACATAGTAAAAGTCATATACAACAAACTAGTAGCTAACATTAAACGAAATCAAGAGAAACTTGAAGCAATCTCACTAAAATCAGGGACTAGGCAAGGATGCCCACACTCTCCCTACTTACTCAGTATAGTTCTTGAAGTTCTAGCCAGAGCAATCAGACAACAAAAGGAGGTCAAAGGGATACAGATTGGACAGGGAAAAGTAAAAATATCACTATTTGCACATATTATCATAGTATATCTCCCATGGTCCTGCATTGGCAGGATTAATATAGTAAAAATGGCCATTTTACCAAAAGCGATCTACAGAATCAATGCAATCCCAATCAAAATCCCAATCCAATTCTTCATAGAGTTAGACAGAACAATTTGCAAATTCATCTGGGATAACAAAGAATGCAGGATGGCTAAAAGTATCCTCAACAATAACATGAATTCCGGGGGAAATCACTATCCCTGAACTCAAGCAATATTACATAGGAATAGTGATAAAAACTGTAGGGTATTGGTACAGAGACAGGCAGGTAGACCAGTGGAGTACAATTGAAGACTCAGGAAAAAACCCACACACCAATGGTCATTTGATTTTTGACAAAGGAGCCAAAACCATCCAATGGAAAAAAGATAGCATTTTCATCAAATGGTCCTGGTTAAACTGGAGATCAGCATGTAGAAGAATGCAGATCAATCCATTCTTATCACCCTGTACAAAGCTTAAGTCCAAGTGGATCAAGGACCTCCACATCAAACCAGATACACTCAAACTAATAGAAAAAAGTGGAGAAGAATGTCGAACATAAGGTCACTGGAGGAAATTTCCTGAACAAAACACCAATGGCTTATGCTCTAAGAACAAGAATCGACAAATGAGATCTCGTAA
Source organism: Rattus rattus (assembly GCF_011064425.1). Classification (NCBI taxonomy): domain Eukaryota; kingdom Metazoa; phylum Chordata; class Mammalia; order Rodentia; family Muridae; genus Rattus; species Rattus rattus. Next base: position 52,296,131 of record NC_046167.1, on the reverse strand, counting down.
AACTACAAAGCTTCTGTAAGGCAAAGGACACTGTTGTTAGGACAAAATGGCAACCAACAGATTGAGAAAAAAATCTTTACCTATCCTAAAACTGATAGAAGGCTTATATCCAAAATATACAAAGAACTCATAAAGAAAAACTGCAGGGAGTCAAATACTACTATTTAAAATGGGGTTCAGAGCTAAACAAAGAATTCACAGCTGAGGAATATCGAATGGCTGAGAAGCACCTAAAGAAATGTTCAACATCTTTAGTCAGAAGGGGAATGCAAATCAAAACAACCCTGAGATTTCACCTCACACCAGTGAGAATGGATAAGATCAAAAACTCAGGTGACAGCAGATGCTGGTGAGGATGTGGAGAAAAAGGAACACTCCTCCATTGTTGGTGGGATTGCAGACTGGTACAACCATTCTGGAAATCAGTCTGGAGGTTCCTCAGAAAATTGGGCATTGCACTACATGAGGACCCAGCTATACCTCTCCAGGGCATATACCCAAAAGATGCTTTAACATATTACAAAGACACATGCTCCACTACATTAATAGCAGCCATATTTATAATAGCCTGAAGCTGGAAAGACCCCAGATGACCTTCAAGAGAGAAATGGACACAGAAAATGTGGTACTTCTACACAATGGAATACTACTAAACTATCAAAAACAATGACTTTATGAAATGCATAGCCAAATGGATGGAACTGCAAAATATCATCCTGAGTGAGGTAACCCAAGCACAGAAAAACAAACATGGTATGCACTCATTGATAAGTGGATATTAGCCCAAATTCTCGAATTACCCTAAATGCACAGAACACATGAAACTCAAGAAGGATGACCAAAATGTGGATGCTTCACTCCTTTTTTAAAAGGGCAATAAGAATACCCTTGGGAGGGGATAGGGAGGCAAAGTTTAGAACAGAGACTGGAGGAACGTCCATTCAGAGCCTCCCCGCCTGTGGCCCATACATATACAGCCACCAAACTAGATAAGATGGATGAAGCTAAGAAGTGCAGGCTGACAGGAACCGGATGTAGATCTCTCCTGAGAGACACAGCCAGAACACAGCAAATACATAGGCAAATGCCAGCAGGAAACCACTGAACTGAGAACGGGACCCCCGTTGAAAGAATTAGAGAAAGGACTGAAAGAGCATGAAGGGGCTTGAGACCCCATATGAACAACAATGCCAACCACCCAGAGCTTCCAGGGACTAAGCCACTACCCAAAGACTATACATGGACTGACCCTGGGCTCCAACTGCATAGGTAACAATGAATAGCCCATTAAGGGCACCAGTGGAAGGGGAAGCCCTTGGTCCTGCCAAGGCTGGACCCCTAGTGAACACAGTTCGTGTGGGAGGGAGCTAACGGGTGGAGGATTGAGAGGGGAAAACCCATACAGAGTGGGAGGGGGAGGGTTTAGTGGGACGTTGGCATGGATGCTGGGAAAGGGAAAAACATTTGAAATGTAAATAAGAAATAAACAATTAAAAAAATTGGAAAAAATTTGAATATCCCCCCAAAATTTCCTAATTTTGCTCTTTCCTTCTGCTGCTTAATTTCATTGATCCTACGTTGCTTTACTTTTTCTTAGGAGAATATATCACATTGTTTGTCCAGGCATTGTGTGTGTGTGTGTGTGTGTGTGTGTGTGTGTGTGTGTGTGTTTACAAAAGCTTAAAATGTTCAAAGATAAATTCAAATCATAAACTGAATTAGAGGTTTACAACAGAAATGTTTGCATGTGAAAACTTTGACGCTGGTAATCTAGCTAAATATTCACTATCTGTCATTAGTTCCACAGGTTCATTGAAAGTTAAAGCCATGAACCTTGTGGCTAAGTTAACAATGAAGTTTGGCATAGAGAAACCCAGTAAATATTTTATCTTCTATCCTTGCACCTATAATAAATGATTTGTTCTCAGCTTCTGATATTTGGTAAGTTGTTTTACAGCTCTAAGGTATATATTCTGAATTGGAAATGTATACTTTCTATCATGGAGGCAAGACTGGCAGATTTCTAATTGGAGTTTTCATATCAGAAACAGCCTTAATCACAGTCCTATTATAAAGTGCTTAATAATTACTAGCAGAATTTTATGAATTCTTATAGAATCATCAATAGGAATTTAAAAAAAATCATCTATTTTCCTAAATAGCATACCTACAAGACTTTATATTTTGTAGATGTGCAAAAATCTGCCTAAAAGAGTGGACTAGGGTTTTTAGCTTTAGCCCTAACCTCGCTGATCCCAGCCCATAGCTCCCTGCTCCCAAACCACTTGGGAAAGAAAGCTCATCACCCAGACAGAAGGGCACTCCTGAGACTGCAGAGCAGGAGAGACCACCAATACTGCCACCCCTGCCCACATCCCTAGCCCAAGAGGAAACTGTATAGGGCCTCTGGGAATCAGAAGACAGGGGCACTGGGTCGGCACGTCCCCTGAGGTCCAGACACCACTCGGACCTGAAGGGACGAGATCAACAGTTCTCTGCACCCAAATCCCATCTGAGGGAGAGCTAAACCTTCAGAGGGGCAGACACGCCTGGGAGGCCAGAAGAGACTACACTCTGCCCACATTTCTGACTCCAGAGGAAAACACCTAATGCCATCTGGGACCCCGTTGCACCAGGGCTCCGGGAAAAGGCAACCCAGGACCTCCGGGTTGCTGTCCTCACGGAGGGCTCAAAAGCAGCCCCCCCCCATGAGCAACTTGAGCTGCAGGATCACAGCTAAGATCAACTTTTCTGCTCCAAGTGACCTTCCTGGTGGACTCAGGACACAAGCACACAGGAACAGCTGAAGACCAGTAGACAGGAAAGACTATATGCCCAAAAGCAGAACACTCTGTTCCTGCACTGGCTGAAAGAAAACAGGAAAACAGGTCTACAGCATTCCTGACACACAGGCCTATAAGAAGGTATAGCCACTGTCAGAAATAGCAGAACAAAGTAACACCAGAGACAATCCGATGGCAAGAGGCAAGCCCAGGAAACCAAGCAACAGAAACCAAGACTACATGGCATCATCGGGCCCAATTCTCCCACCAAAGCTAACATTGGATATCCAAACACACCAGAAAAGCAAGATATACATTTAAAATCACATTTGATCATGATGATGGAGGACTTCAAGTAAGACACGAAGAACTCCCTTAGAGAAACGCAGGAAAACATAAATAAACAAGTAGAAGCCTATAGTGAGGAATCACAAAAATCCTTGAAAGAATTCCAAGCAAACACAATCAAACAGGTGAAGGAATTAAAAATGGAAATAGAAGCAATAAGGAAAGCACAAAGGGAGACAATCCTGGATATAGAAAACCAAAGGAAGAGACAAGGAGCCGTAGATACAAGCAGCACTCACAGAATGCAAGAGATAGAAGAGAGAATCCAGGAGCAGAAGATTCCACAGAAATCATCGACACAACCTTCAAAGATAATGTAAAATGGAAAAAGCTACTGCTCCAAAACATACAGGAAATCCAGGACACAATGTGAAGATCAAACCTAAGGATAATAGGTATAGAAGAGTGTGAAGAATCCCAGCTCATAGGACAATAAATATCTTCAACAAAATCCTAGAAGAAAACTTCCCTAACCTAAAGAAAGAGATGCCCATAAACATACAAGAAGCCTACAGAACTCCAAATAGATTGGACCAGAAAAGAAACTCCTCCTGTCACATAACAGTCAAAACACCAAATGCACAAAACAAAGAAAGAATATTAAGAGCAGTAAAGGAAAAAAGGTCAAGTAATATATAAAGGCAGACCTATCAGAATCACACCGAACTTCTCCCCAGAGACTATGAAAGCCAGAAGATCCTGGACAGATGTCATACAGACCCTAAGAGAACACAAATGCCAGCCCAGTTTACTGTATCCTGCAAAACTCTCAATTAACATAGATGGAGAAACCAAGATATTCAATGACAAAACCAAATTTACGCAACATCTTTCTACAAATCCAGCCCTACAAAGGATAATAAATGGTAAAGCACAACATAAGGAGGTAAGCTACACCATAGAAAAAGCAAGAAACGAATCGTCTTGGCAACAAAACAAAGAGAAGAAAAGGACACAAACATAATCTCACATCCAAATATGAATAAAACAGGAAGCAACAATCACTATTCCTTAATATCTCTCAACATCAATGGACTCAACTCCCCAACAAAAAGACATAGATTAACAAACTGGATACGCAATGAGGATCCTGCATTCTGCTGCCTACAGGAAACACACCTCAGAGACAAAGACAGACATTACCTCAGAGTGAAAGGCTGGAAAACAACTTTCCAAGCAAATGGTCTGAAGAACGAAGCTGGAGTAGCCATTCTAATATCGAATAAAATTGATTTTCAACTATAAGTCGTGAAAAAAGATAAGGAAGGACACTTCATATTCATCAAAGGAAAAATCCACCAAGATGAACTCTCAATCCTAAATATCTATGCTCCAAATACAAGGGCACCTACATACATAAAATAAACCTTACTAAAGCTCAAAGCACACATTGCACCTCACACAATAATAGTAGGAGATTTCAACACCTCACTCTTATCAAGGGACAGATCATGGAAACAGAAATTAAACAGAGACATAGAGATACTAAGAGAAGTCATGAACCAAATGGACTTAACAGATATTTATAGAACATTCTATCCTAAAACAAAAGGATATACCTTCTTCTCAACACCTCATGGTATTTTCTCCATAATTGACCATATAACAGGTCATTCCTTCAGGAATGGCAGATTAGAAACTTGAGCTCCCTTTTGGCATTCTTGTCCAGGGCATAGTGCAAGTTACTGGAACTGATGCTTTAGGGGTCAGTGATCTATAAGTGCCTAGACAATTTCTATGACTTTTCTTTATTTCTTAATAAGATTATTATTTTATGTATATGAATTCATTGTAGCTGTTTCCAGACATACTTTAAGAGGGCAACAGATTCCATTACTGATGGCTGTGAACTACTACCTGCTTGCAGGAACTTGAACTCAGTATACTGGAAGAGCTGTCACTGCTCTTACACACTAAGCAATCTCTCTACCTCTCTATGTTTTCTGCTTATCATTAGGAACACATGTGGAAAACTGTGCAGAAATGCTAGGTGAGGTTAAGCAGAATGTCTCTGTGTGTATGTTTACAGGTGGGAGGCAGTTGCCTTGTAACATGACAATTCTTAAGAATGTTTTCTTCTTTCTGGTGTAGTTTAGGACTATGTTGTGGTATGTGATGGCTGAATAACTTTGAGTTCATGTAATCTAATCTTGGATTTTCAGGATATGATGCATACACACAATAAAGGTAAAATGTGGTGTGCATGTGCCTAGATAAGTGCCTCCAAGTGCAAGAGTGTCATAGAAACATCTAGTTAATAGCATAACCCATGAAGGCTTTGAAAAAAGAATATATTTCAGTTTGTCACTTGTGTGTCCAAGAGTAGCAACTGGAGTGTTTTTCTTTTATATATTGAGTAGAATATGATGTGTGTGTGTGTGTGTGTGTACATACGTATACATATATACATGCATGTATTTTCTATCAGGCACATGTGTAAGTTAGTGACCAACTGCAGGTGTTGGTCCACGTGTGGCACTTTCTTTGAGATAGCCTCTCCTTGTTCACAGCTACCTTTGTCAGGCTAGGAGTTCACCCATGAGCTTCCAGAGAGTCTCCTATCTCTACCTCCTTGGTCCACGACTGGAATAACAACCATGTGCCACCTTGTTGATACTCATATGTGCATGAGAGGCTCTCTATCTACTGATCTATTTCCCCACCCAAGCAGCTGTGTATGTGTCTGTGTTTGTGTGTTTTGACCTTTGCAGACAGAGTTTCTTCCCTGTCCTGGAGCTTGCTTTGTAGAGAAGGCTAGCCTCAAGATCAGTTAACAATCTGCTTCTGCACTCTCCCGAACTTTGTTGATCAGACAATGCTGGAGTCAGCACAGACCCAAGAGACTGCATGACCTGAGGTCAGAATGCAGATGCACTGGAATGATAGCAGGTCTGGTTGGTAGCCATATTTGAAGCCAGAGCATCATTAGTTAACATGAAGAGTTGGATTTGTGGAGGGCCATTTCTACTACAGACTAGGGCTCACAAGGCACAGGGATGTCCCTAGAGAGGGAACCTTAAAGGTACTTTTATCTTTAAATAGGTGGGTCTTTGAGTGGTAGCAGGAATATTTAAAATCATGAGAATACATTTAATATTGACTCATTTCTTATACCTGGGCCTGGTGAAGTTGTGTTTTTAATGTTTTGATTTCAGGTACTGTCTTTGGATAAATGCAGCAGCAATGGAGATGGAGCTGTACACCAGTGCTTCTGCCACTTCTCACCAAAGTGAACAAGACTGACACAAGGCACATGCTGAAAACAACCAATAGGTCCTTGATATCCTAGCGGTAATTGTCATGTAGTACTCGTAGATGTCAAGGTAGAATTACCTTCTAGCCACCACGTAGGCTTATACACACATTCATGCACACCATCAACATATAGGCAAGAATTTCAGGCAGGATGTGAGTGGCCCTTTCATACAATATTTCAAAAGGATTTAGGCATTAAACATAGAGGGTGTTTCTAGCCTTAAATAGAGCATAGAGGAGGGGGCTACCCAGCCAATTGCCAGTTTCAAGGGATAGTTTAGTTAAGGTCTCCTTTGTGGTCTCTACCTCTTCATCTTCTCTACTTGTCCTAATCTTTGAGGCCAGTATGCACTATACAGCTTCAAATCTCTCCCCAATATTTAATCAATTGACTGTGTTATTTGAGAGATGAAGCAGGTCCATTATCTGATCGGTTAATGGAAGACAAGTCCATACCTGGAAATGATGTTCTCCAGCAACTTCTTGGCTAGGAGAGTGGCAGTTTCTTTCTTGGTAGAAAATGCATTCACACATCCTTAAAAGGTATCTACAAGGACTAGGAGGTACCTATATCCATACAGACCTGGCCTGATTTCAGTGTAGTCTGTCTCCCAATTTACACCTGGCCTTTGTCCTTTCAGCCTGATTCCTGTGTTTCTGTTTCCTGTGGTTAGGGAATTTACTGCCCTATAAGTTGGGCAGTGGGAGGTATAACGGCATGTACCAAGGATCCCAGGTGGAAATTTTTGTAATTGGCACAACTGAGTAGTACTTTGAGTTTCCTGTGTCCAGGTGGGTGTCCTGATGATTCTGATATATGAGCTATGAAGGGAATTCTGAAGGGACACCTACATTATTGTCTACCTTATGTAACCATCTCACCTAGAGAGGAAGTCCTTGACATTTTGTTTTATGTATTTGTTTGTTTTCTGAGATGTAATGTATGGAGTGGGAAAGTTCTGTAGGGACCATGACTTACATAGCCACATGTGGAGTCTAATGCAGCCTCTTTAGCAGCCTTATTGGCTAGTTTTGTTTTCTTCGACTCTCTAGTTGTGTCCTTTTGATGTCCTGGACATTGGAGAAAAGCTTTAAAGGATAGCCAAATACCCTCTAATTGGGCCAGAATTTCATCATTGTTTTTGGTAACTTTTCCCTCAGTCATGAGCCATCTCCTTTCTTTATAAATATGTCTGTGGTCATGGTCCATGGCAAAGGCATAGTATGCATGCATATGTTAGCAATTGCCTTTTGCTAATCTTTGGACCTGGGTCAAGGCAATTAATTGAACTGTTTTAGCCAAGATCCCACATATCAGGACTCAACCCTATGCTATAATCAAAAGCCACTACAGCTGTGCCTGCATACCTTACTGTGCCTGTCTCAGTTAGGGCTTTCTTTGCTGTGAAGATACAACATTACCAAATAAACTCTTATAAAGATCAACATTTTGGGGGCTGACTTACAGTTTGAGAGTGTCAGTCTATTATTATCAAGGCTGAACTTTGCAGCCTCAGGCAGATGTGGGCCTGGAGAAGCCAAAAGTTCTACATCTTGATCCAAAGGCTGATAGGAGAAGACTGGCTTCCAGGCAGCTAGGAGGAAGCTCATCCCCATAGTAACATAATCCTCCAATAAGGTCATATATACTCTGACAATTCCACCTCTCCAAACAGTGCTATTCCCTGGACATGTAGAAGTAGAGCTGATACTAAAATCTGGTTCCTTAATTGGTTCTTGATTGTGTCAATAAAGATGACATAAGCTAATTGTTGGGTGAAGGGAAAGGTGAGACTTCTGGGTCTGAGGAGGAAGAGAAAGGACAGAGAGAAAGAGGAAGTCTTTTCAGCTAAGCTTTGGAAGGAGAGGTGTGAGGAATCATGCAAGGCTTCACATCACTTAGGACATGTAACCTCTGATGGGAGTGGGGTCTGGGGAGGTTAAGGGAGCTAGCTGTTAGCTGATAAGATTATGAAAGGAGAGTCTTTGCCCAGCCATTGTATTATCTGGCTAGTTTTAAAGTATAACACTGTCTAATGTTTCCATCTGCAGAGCTATGGTGTTAGGCAAGAAGAGAAAGAAAGCAGCCAGGGAGATAGGTGGTGGCTTGGTGAACCTAGCCAAGAGGGGCTGGTAATGTGTGGACAATAGCTCCCAGATTTCCCTGGTTGGAGGATGGTTGTGATAGAGTTGGAGCAAGTGGAACTGCGAGAGTTCAGAGGGCTGGGCCTCTATAGTGGGCAAAGAGGTAGTGTGTTTTTAAAAATTACAAGCTACGTGGATTGAGCATATTCAAATGACCACACTATCATTTATGAATCTACTCCAATCTGTGAAATAGATAATTTCTGCATCTTGACAGGAAAATTCTTTCTGATATGACCTTAAGCTCTGGATATGGTTCAGTACTGCAGAACAGAATTTCATGACATCCATGACTGGATTTTGGAGTAGTGTAGATAGGTTTAAGGCAGAGATGGAGCTGTACATAATGTGGTGTGGCTTTAGGAACAGAGACTGATAATGCACCAGGCAGGCTTTAGATATCCAGCAGTCTTCTTGTACCAGGAGCTATCAAGGAGAAGCTGAAAACTAGCAGGTGATTTTCCTGAAATGGTTCCACCATGGACTGTAAATCTGACAGATTTACTTCTTTAGGCAAGGCCAAGGAGATTACATCTGAGGAAAGATACCTGCTATTAACATGCTTTTCATATATATATATATATATATATATATATATATATATATATAAAACAATCACTAGATTTTTAGCCTACCCTTCTGAGCAGATCTCTTCAGAACAATGAAAATCTTGTAGTTTATTATTGATATATCTATTATCTATTATCTATCTATTGATATTATCTATTATATATTATCTATTAGCTAGATAATTACTTTTTATGGATATGCATGTCACATAAACATTCTCAGTTGTGTATTTCTTATTCAATTTCTTACTTTAATTTATTTGATCTTCTATTGAACATTTGCAAAAAAGGGTGGGGGGATGCTTATACAAACCATGTGATCTATTCTCTTAGAAAAGCTACCAAAGTCTAGGAAAGATCACATTGCATGGCACTGGGGGTTCAGGCGAAGCAAATAGTGGTTATTTAACAAGTGCCCTTCTGGCTCGAGACCCCATATGTACAACAATGCCAAGCAACCAGAGCCTCCAGGGACTAAGCCACTACCTAAAGACTATACATGGACTGACCCTGGACTCTGACCTCATAGGTAGCAATGAATATCCTAGTAAGAGCACCAGTGGAAGGGGAAGCCCTGGGTCCTGCTAAGACTGACCCCCCAGTGAACTAGACAGTTGGGGGGAGGGTGGCAAGGGGGGGAGGATGGGGAGGGGAACACCCATAAAGAAGGGGAGGGGGAGGGGGATGTTTGCCGGAAACCGGGAAAGGGAATAACACTCGAAATGTATATAAGAAATACTCAAGTTAATAAAAAACCAAAAAAAAAAAAAAAAAAAAAACAAAAAAAAACAAGTGCCCTTCTGAGTCTGTGAGTCTTTGTCCCATTTCAAGAGACTAGTTTATGCTATTCTTCTTCTCCTAGTGGCCTCGTGGAGGGGTTTTGCAATTTCTGGGAATCCTGCCACCCAGAGTCTACAGAACTTCACTGAGCATGAGAATACATGGATCTGACAGCAAGTCTTGTGGACAGGGATGCTGAATATTGTCTCTTTTCTAACCTATGACAGCAAGCATTCGCATCCTTCTCCTTCTCCCTCCTGGAGAATGCACCCAAGCTATGTTACCTCCCTTTGATAGAGCTGCACCTTCTTTGCAGACACTCAATATCCATGCTAGTATAGCTTTCTGAGCAAGGCAGTGATTGACACATGACAATTGCCTTCATCTAGGACAGGAATAAGATGGTTATCAATGTACTATAAAAATTATTTGGGAGTGATCCCACTTACCCAGGGCTTCATGCAGCACCTCATGAAATATAGTAGGGGAGTTTTTGAAACTTTCAGACAGCCTGGTCTATGTTACCTGCCAGTTGAATCTGTGCTTTGTATCTCTCCATTCAACAGTGAACAAAGGCTGACAATCAGGGAATAGTGTCAAGGTACAGAAAGCATCCTGGAGGTCCAACAGTGTGCACACATCTCAATCAGAAGGTAGGCTGTTCAGTACAGTGTAGGGGATGTGCACAGTAGGATGAATATCTTCTACCATTTTTTTCATTTTCATTAAGTCTTGTATAGGCTAATAGTCATTGGAGTGGGGTTCCATACTGGCAGATGTGTGTACCAAGCCAACCAAATACCCTGGTGCCAGAGTCGAGTTATGTGTTGTGATGCCCAATCTGACCTCCCTTCCATGGAATATTTGCAGATTCTGGCTGGACTGGCATTGACTTTCAACTGCACAGGAAGCAGGACCTGATATTTGTTCAGCCCCAAAGGATATTTCTCTGCCCACACTCCTAGAATCTTTGCATAACCTCTTCAGGTATGGTCTTTGTCAAGGTTTGCAGAGTGGCATAGACCTTATAATCTTCTAATACTACAATCAGTACCTGTATGGGGTCATGTTTATGTAGGCTCCATAACTTAGGATCAAATAGATTCTATGTCCTCATTTTTGTTAGGAGGTCTCAGCCTAAGACTTAGTATGGGCATTCAGGAATGACATAAATGAATAGGTTTTCTGTCCCATTCCCAGGTTCACTTTTCTTTGAGTAGTTCATGGATATTGATTGGTTCATATGAACCCTAGGGCCCATGTTCCCTTTTTGAAAATGGACGCCATAGGCTATTTCAACATTGAGTTCTGTCCCTGTATCCCATAGGTAGTCTACTGGTTTTGACTCCAACTTCAGAGTTACCAAGGGATCATGGAGAGGAAATAAGCCTTGATGCCCTCGGTCACTAAGTTCCTTTATTTCTATGACTTTAGATTCCCTCTTCCTTTGTATTTTGGCAAATCACTTTTCCAATGTCCCATCTTTTTATTAGAAGCACATTGGTTCTTTTTAATATGTAGCTTTTCTTCCCGATAAAGCTGCCTTCCTTTTGGAGGGATGGTCTCTCTTCTGTGTCTGTTTTGATGGGATACACTTCTTCATTCCTGGGTATTTGTTTTTTCTATCCCAGTTGCCACCAACAAGACTTTGGCATGCCCGTGGGTGTTTCTATAGTATGGAGGCTCTCTATTATTGTGTGCCTTTTCAGCTATATCAAGGAGCTCAGCCATTCACTTACTTTCAAGCCTTCCAGCTACTGATTCTCTGAATATCTGGAACCACATGGTTGACAAGGCAGGCTTACAACAGACTTATTTTTCTCTTGCTTCTGTGTTGAGCGGTGTGTAGGTGGAGTAGGCCTGTAGCAATCTCTCAAGATATGGCTCTGGCTCTCCTCATTACTTTGTACTCTGTTCTAATTAGACTACTTTGTGGGCTTATAAGCAGTGTCCACGAGACTCCTCATTATAATCTGGTAGTAGGCTCTCAGCCTCTGCTCATGCGCAGGGATATTTGGGTCCCAATCTGGGAGGGTTATGGAAAATGCTCCACTAATATGGGCTTGAATTGTGGACTGAATATTCACTCCTGGAACCAATTTCCGAGTGGCATCCAACACTGGTTCTCTCTTCTCAGTCATAAAGAGCATCTGCCAAAGCTGTTGAAAGTCATCCCAAGTAGGTTGTTAAGTAACCATTACAGAATCTAGTAAGTCTAACAAGGAAGAAGTCTTCTCCTGGAAGTTAGTATTCTGCATCTCCCAGTTATACAGATCAATAGTGGAGAAAGAAATGAGGTCCAGAATTTTAGTACTGTGCTTGTCAGGGCATCAGTTGCCCCGAGGGGAAGGACATTTGCTGTGGAATCTGCCTGTAGTGGAGCTTGGGTCCATGTGTGGAGGAGGGCTGGATATGTTTTCTGCTGTGCTTCTCTGGCCTGGATCAGTGGCAGTCATCTACGTTGGAGGGTCTGTAACAGGATCATAGAAGTGGGGAAAAATATTCTTCTGGGGCAGACAGTAGCAGATTGCTGATATTTGATTCTTCCATGCATCCATCTCCTTTACCTGCAAATTAGATGATGTCTGAAGTAAAGAGTGCCCCATCTATGAGGGGGTAAGGGGTTTCTACCTGGAATTGCCAAACAGTAATGTATAGGATGCACTGGATGATGATTTGGATTCTGGTACAAATCATTCTTTTTATTATTATTATAATTATTATTATAATTATAATTATTATTATTATTAACTTGAGTATTTCTTATTTACATTTTGAGTGTTGTTCCCTTTCCAGTTTTCGGGCCAACTTCCCCTAACCCTCCCTCCCCTTCTTTATGGGTGTTCCCCCATAATCCCCCATTGCCGCCCTCCCCCAACAATCTAGTTCACTGGGGTTCAGTCTTAGTAGGACCAAGGGCTTCCCCTTCCACTGGTGCTCTTACTAGGATATTCATTGCTACCTATGAGGTTGGAGCCCAGGGTCAGTCCATGTATAGTCTTTGGGTAGTGGCTTAGTCCCTGGAGGCTCTGGTTGCTTGGCATTGTTGTTCATATGGAGTCTCAAGCCCCTTCAAGCTCTTCCAGTTCTTTTTCTGATTCCTTCAATGGGGGTCCTGTTCTCAATTCAGTGGTTTGCTGCTCGCATTCGCCTCTGTATTTGCTGTAATCTGGCTGTGTCTCTCAGGAGAGATCTACATCCGACTCCTGTCTGCCTGCACTTCTTTGCTTCATCCATCTTGTCTAATTGGGTGGCTGTATATGTATGGGCCACATGTGGGGCAGGCTCTGAATGGGTGTTCCTTCTGTGTCTGTTTTAATCTTTGCCTCTCTATTCCCTGCCAAGGGTATTCTTGTTCCTTTTAAAGAAGGGTGAAGCATTCACATTTTGATCATCCGTCTTGAGTTTCATGTATTCTAGGCATCTAGGGTAATTCAAGCATTTGGGCTAATAGCCACTTATCAATGAATGCATACCATGTGTGTTTTTCTGTGATTGGGTTACCTCACTCAGGATGATATTTTCCAGTTCCAACCATTTGCCTATGAATTTCATAAGGTACAAATCATTCTTAACCATACAGATGATGGTAGTTAAAGGGTGCCCTCTTCTGGCCATCCTGTCACTACTACTAATGTAGAGATAAAGTTCCCAGTTGATTTTCCATTTCAAGTGTACTTATTAATGACCTGAACATCTTTCTCTAGGCTCTACCTCTAACATTCCTTCCCTTTCTAATTTCTACTCTAAGAACCAAGTCTTAAGAAATAACACTACGGGAACATTTAAAGTCTAAATTATTTCAGAACCTTGTTGGAGAGTATATTCTAAAATTCTAATTCCAAAAGTTCTCCCAGAACAGTGATTACTTTCCCTTGTTATATTTACTCAACTTGTCCTATTTCAACTCAGTATTTATCCTTAGTTTACTGAATGAGAGGAAATCTGTGTACATGTTGTATAAGATATCTACCTTTAAAATGACTTATGTGGAAGAGGTATCCACTAAGATTCTCTTGCTTCTCTATGTCAGCATTGAGCTGACCATGATCATGTTGCTTTCTGCAAGGGGATGGAAACATGAGGTTATTTACAGGAATAAAGTTTACTTTGGTTACATGAATAAACACCAGCTGACTTTCATTGCTATTACAGTGTGTTTAAAGGACTTATTTAACTTTTGTTCCTGCTAGAGAGTGGTACCCTACAAGGGTGTCCAACCACAAAAGGGATGTCTGACTTGCCTCTTGCTGGGATCTGTGGCTACTGTGCTGAAATCAGTGACAAGGAAATCATCACAGTATCACAGGGATGATTTGAAGGTCAGGGTGGGGTGTTTGTTAAAACGCAAAGTCAGGTTTTGTTTATAATTCAGGGGTACAGACAATACAGTTTTGTAATGAGTCAAATCAAGTTATGAGAGAAAACAGAGGAGTCAATGACACAAAATGGTTTTGATCACTGGGAGGAGGAAACCCTGTCAATTTGGACAAGTTAAGACTTGTAGGTAGAGCACACACACATCATATATATATATATATATGACTTGTGAATTTTCTTAGGTATTCCAACATTTTGGGTTAAATCCACTTACCAGTGAATGCATACCATGATACCACGTGTGTTCACTTGTGATTGGGTTACCTCACTCAAGATGATATTTTCTAGTTCTATACATTTACTTGAGAATTTCATATAGTCATTGTTATAATAGCTGAATAGTACTCCATCGTGTAAATGTACCACATTTTCTGTATCCATTTCTCTGTTGAAGGACATATGGGGTTTTTTCCAGCTTCTGGCTATTATAAATAAGTCTGCTATGAATATAGTGGAGCATGGGTCCTTGTTATATGTTGGAGCATCTTTTGGGTGTATGCTGTGTCCTCAGGTAGTACTATGTCCAATTTTCTGAAGAACCGCCAGACTTATTTCCAGTGTAGTTGTACCAATGTGCAATCCCACCAACAATGGAGGAGTGTCCCTATTTCTCTACTTCCTGGCCAGCATCTACTGTCACCTGAATTTTTGATCTTAGCCATTCTTACTGGTGTGAGGTGACATCTCAGGGTTTTGATTTGCTTTTCCCTGATGACTAAGAATGTCGAACATTTCTTTAGGTGCTTCTCAACCATTCTGTTTTCCTCAGTTGAGAATTCTTTGTTTATGACTGTACCCTATTTTTAATAGGATTATTTGATTCTCTGGAGTCTAAACTTCTTGAGTTCTTTCTATATATTGGATATTAGCCCTCTACCAGATGTAGGATTGGTAAAGACCTCTTCTCAATCTGTTGGTTGCTGTTTTGTACTATTGAGAGCGTCCTGTGACTTACTGAAGCTTCACAATATTGTGAGGTCACATTTGTGGATTCTTGATCTTGTAACATAAGCCATAGGTATTCTGTTTAGTAAATTTTCCTTTGTTCCAGTATGTTCAAGGCTCTTTTCCACTTGCTCTTCTATTAATTTCAGTGTATCTGGTTTTATGTGGAGGTCTTTGAGAGCTTTGTACAAGGAGGTAAGAATGGGTCAATTTGAAATCTTCTTCATGCTGACCTCCAGTTGAATTAGCAGCATATGTTGAAAATGCTGTCATTTTTCAATAGGATAAGTTTAGCTCCTTTGTTAAAGATCAAGTTACCATAGGTGTGTGGGTTCATTTCCGAGTCTTTGATTCTATTCCATTGTTCTACCTGCCTGTCTCTGTACCAATACCATGCAGTTTTTATCACTATTGCTCTTAATCCAGCTTGAGATCAGGGATGGTGATTCTCATAGAAGTTCTTTTATTGTTGAGAATAGATTTTGCTAACCTGGGTTTTTTGTTATTCCAAATGAATTTGCAAATTGCTCTTTCTAATGCTATGAAGAATTGTTGGAATTTTGATGGAATTGCATTGAATCTGTAGATTGCTTTTGGCAAGATGAGCATTTTTCCAATATTAATCCTGCCAATCCATGATCATGGGAGATCTTTCCATCTTCTGAGATCTTCTTTGATGTGTTTCTTCAGACTTGAAGTTCTTGTTATACGGATCTTTCACTTGCTTGGTTAGAATCACTCCAAGGTATTTTATATTATTTGTGGCTATTGTGAAGGGTTTTGTTTCTTTAACTTCTTTCTCAGCCTATTTATCCTTTGAGTAGATGAGGGCTACTGATTTTTTTGAGTTAATTTTATATCCAGTCACTTTACTGACATTGTCTATCAGGTGTAGGAATTCTGTGTTGGAATTTTTCCTCTCTTGACTCTTAACTCATGGCTGTTTCTCCTTCCTTCTGAACTCTCCTTTTCCTTCTTGTCCTCCTCTGCTGCAAAATCAAAATCCCTTCAATGTTGCTTTTTCCCAGATATGGCTGTTGACATTTTTTCCAATCCCAATTAACGGTGGGGCAGGGTCACAGGGGCTATGTGAAGACTCCAGGTCTTGGGGTCCCACACTTAGTATTACAAGAAACAGAAAAAGACAAAATCTCAATATCCCTAGAACTGAATGAAAATGAGAACAAATCATAACCAAATATATGGAACACAGACAGTCCCAGTAGGAAAAAGTTCCTTATAGCACTAAGTATATGGTACTTAAATCTATGCCAAGAAATTTGGTAAGGTAGAGCAAGTTGAGACCCAGAGATGCTGTGGGCACACACCTGAGATGTAGGTGATTCCCTGCTCCCTGCCAGATTCCTGGCCTGGAAGACACACCACACTCCTCACATAAAGGAAATGTGTCATATGGTCACGTAGGCCCAAAACAGAGTTCTCCATGCTAATGAGGTACCTTGGAACCCTCAGGGCTTAGTGAATAAACTTCTCTTCCCATACAATCCTACCTGCAACAGATATTTACTCTCAGGTTTATGCTGAGACATGAGTAATGTATGTTATGCATCCAATTTCTACCATGAACAACTATTAAACTGTTTATAAAGGTGAACTCTCTCTTTCTTCAAGATCCCCCATGCAGAGGAGCCATGGAGACAGCATTCAACCATAGAGCTACAGTTTAATTCTCCTGTAGAATTCCTGCACTCCCAGCCACAACCACAACCAAGCCTTACCCCACCATGATAAGGACAATCACTGCTGGGATAAGCTGGAGCTCCCCTTCCCCCCTGCACCACTTTCAGGCCCCTGGAAGGACACCATTCCCAGCACACATTCCTCCTGACCCTATTCTTTATTTTTCAGAAACTCTCAGCAGTGCCTGGATTGCCAGGAATCTAAGAATCGCCCAGTCCTGGTCTTATAGCAGATCCAGGGACCTCTGAACCAGCTCCAGGTTCTCACATCTCTGACAATGCTTTTCTACCCTAGAGCAGTGTCTACTTTCTTCCAATCAGCCTGGCACCTGCCCTGGTAGCAGCTTGTGTGAATCGCAGTCAAATTCTTCATGTTCCTCCTCCCCAAGGGGCCTTGCCCAGTGTTGGAGTTGACTCAGACCCACAAGTACATATGTCACAATTTTGAGCAATACCAAATAGTACTAAGCGATGCATCTATTTCCTTTGAGAAGTAAGAACAACTGCTTCCTTAAAAAGCATGAAAAGAGACAAATCAAATTCATGGCTATAAGAAATGAAATATAAACATAGGAATAAAATAGAAAGAATCAAGGAAACAATAGGGTCTTTGAAAAAATAGCTAGACTGACAAAGTATGAGCTGGATTAAGAGAGAGAGAGAGAGAGAGAGAGAGAGAATCTACATTAATACAATTGCGCAGATAAGTAAGACATAGATAGTGAGGAAACTCAAAATCATAAGTGCATACTTGAAAAAATGAGTATCCTGAGCAACAGGCAAATCTAAAAGAAATAAATGAATTTATAGTTTTACATTACTTACTAAAGTTAACCCAACTTGTTAAGAAACAATGAGATAATAATGGTAACTAAAATTCTCCCAGTTAAAGTGAGCCTACTTGGATTTTGTGTAGGAATGTATCACCAATGGAAAAGTCTGAGAAATATATTTTTTAAATGTTCAATATTGTTTGCTCCAGTAAACAGTGCAAATTAAGTCTGATTTGAGATTTCATTTTACCAGTGAGAATGACTCAGAACAAAAACAAAACAAAACCCCAAACAAATGACAATAATTGCTGATGTACATGTGGGAAATATAAGCAATTCTTCATTGTTCATGGGTGTGCAAACTGCTACAAAAAGTAAGAAAATCAGTTTGGAGGTTCCTGAAAATGCTAGGAATAAATCTACTATGTGATCTAACTATGTCACCCTTGGGCATACTGCCAAACTGTTTCTTATTAATAGATACTTTATAATTTACACTCACTATTATTCTATTCTCAGTAGCCATGAAATGGAAATAGCCTAGATGTCCACCAACTAGTGAATGGATAATACAAAATGTGGTATGTTTTACACAACTGAATTTTATTCATCTGTGAATAATGATGAAATTAAGAAATTTACAGGCATATGGATGAAGAATGAGATAAGCATTCAGAATTAGGTAACCTAAATCCAGATAAACAAACACTGCATGTTCTCTCTTACAAGTGGATGTTACTTTTTGATCTTTGGCTATTTAAATAATGAAGTAATCATGAGTGTCAAGAAAGTGTTAATGGATCATAATGTTGTTATTTAAGGTAGGGGAGGTGATTTGAAGTGGAAATAGGAAATAAAGTCAGAGAAAGGATTGGGTAGGTGTTATGAGGAATTGAAAGGGCAGGATAGAGGAAGAAGAGTTTTGGTAATTTGGTTTTGGTAATCATTACTTCCTACTTAATGTCTGCATTCCTTATATCTTAGCTGCACCAGACACTAGTATAAATACCTAGATTGGTGACATTCAACTTTCCTAGTGCTGTATCCCCTTAATAAAGTTCTTCACTCTATGGTGACTACCAAACATAAAATCATTTTTTGGTATTTCAAAACTGTAATTTTGCTACTGTTATGAATTATAATGTAATTCTCTATGTTTTCTGATATTCTCAAGAGACATCTCTGAAATGGTTATTTGTACCCCAAATTGATCAAAACCCTCAGGTTGAGAAATGCTACCCTAGTTTACTAGTATATGAACTCGATAACAAGCTGAGGCTTTCACACTGAAGCCACATATGTTGGGACTCATCCAATTACACAAGTGTAGTACGTGATGTTCTCTAAGTGTGGAGAGTTAAAATATTTATGGTTTCAAAGCCAATTCATATCTTGATGTTTGGTTCTTTTTAACGTCCCATCTATTTATTTCATTTCTCTGTATATAGCTTTCTTGTGTTTTAAAATGATACTATTTAATTGGATAATATTCAATGAGATCTGTAATAAGCAATTTTTGCTGGGCTTCTACCACAATGTCCTCTAAAACCAAAATTTCAAATATTATTGGCAGTTCTTTTGTTGATGCCTCTTCTATCATCAACTCCTCTATTTACTCTCAGTCTTCTATGATTAATCACTTCTAACTAAAATGATTTAAAAATTCTTCATGGATAACATAACCTATGGTTATATGTATTCCTTTAGTAGCTAAATCGAATTATATCTGTAAGGCAGGCACCATTTTAATCTGTATGGCAATCCAATTCTTCAAGAATGCATCCTACAATACTGCTTGGACTTGTATGAGCAACAGCCTTTTGATGCACTAGTATAAACATAAGCTTCTGCTCCAGAGACCAGCAGGTACTAGACCCTATTCATTGTTGATCATGAAGCCCAACAGTAATCTGTGACTGTCCAATTTTATCTTATAAAAAGCTAGATTCACCCTACAGCCGTTGGCCCTAGTATCTTCTTATCTTTTTTTTTTTCTGTGAAATCATCATTCTATTTGTTTTTGACAGAGGCAATGTATAGGAATGTAACATTAGACTGCAGACAAGATGGATCTTCAGACCATAAAACAGTGCCTCTGACTCTCTAGCTTTCTACGTTCCAGAAATATACTGTCTTCCCTAAGAAGTGCATTTAAATCAGAAAAGGCAGTGGTAGATGCATATTCTTCTCCTCAGAGTTTCTCACTATTTCCTGTCAGTGAACCATGTTCCTGCTCTGAAAGCCCCTCCCTCAGAGAGCTGGGAGAGTCTGGATTGGCAGACAGTTTTGGTAGTTAAGAGCATTGAGAGCCCTTTTGGGGAACACATGAAATCCAATACCTCTGCAGTTACCAGGCAGCATGTAGGATACCGATGTATGTACACATGGAGTTAAGCTGTCCTCTATTTATTGAACAACTCCGAAAATACAGTAATGAAAAGCATTCAGGAAATTTTGTTTTAATTGATCTTTTACAGGAGCATTACAAGTGGATAAGTTTTTGCCACTGTGACTCAGAACATAATACAAAGCTGCAATGAGATCTTATCAATAGATCTCTACCTAAGACTTGCTTTCATTTTTTATTTTAATTTTATTGGACAGGGTGTTGTTTTCAATACTTAGATGCTTCAAACAGTAATGACTTAGATCTTATCACCACATCATATAACATATATATTGTACTGAGCTGGGAACAAATGGGTCATAAAGGTAAAACAGGGAACATGGTGCAATTGAGACTTTGAGTTGACCTGAGATTGTAGAAGTTACTTAATTCCTTTGCAAATCCAAAGTATAGTAAGATTTATTACTCTATTTATCTTAGAGGTTGGTTAATTCAGAACAGGTTGAATAAACATTGTGTATGTAGTTATAAATGATTGCAGACCTCATTATACACCTGGTTACAGGTTGAGTTAATGTTTGATTTGTAAAGGCAAGCTTCAAACAGTATTGCTGTGAAAACACATTTCTTTTTTTTTTAGATTTTAATATTAACTTTAATGCAAATTAAAATACCTTTTATTAATACTACATTTTCATATTTTACATGTTGGAAAGAACTTTGTATAGTTTCAAACCATGGCCAATAATACTTTCGGATGTCCTCTTTTCATGTTTTTCTAATGAAATTTCATTCAATTTAATTTTCCTTTGTTCATTGACATAATATCAACTTAAAAATCTTCATCTGGTTGAACTATTGGTTGGTATGTCAGTTTCTCTTCTCAATCTCCTATGACATTCAAAGTCATGACCATGAGGATGAAAGTTTACTTCAGATGAAACTTTATGGAAAAGCGTACATTACGCGTTCAGACAAAATAACTTAAACTTTCAGATGACAATCCACAAGAATAAATACAATTTTATCCTGTCTGTACACATTGTTTCTCAAAGACAGAAGAAAAATACTTCATGCTAATATTATCTACAAAATTACTATTATTTAATATATTGTATAAAATTATTCAAATAGGTATATAAATGACTTCAATATCATGTTCTAAGACATACATTTGTGATGATGATGGTCCATGATGATGACTGTGGTGACTTCAAGTATTTCATTTTGTTATATTTGGGAAATTTATAATAATATTTACATTGCATATAATATAATCAAATGTCATCTCATATACCTTGATGTACTTCACAAGTACTAACTATTCAGAATTTAATAGAAACATTTTTTCTTTTCTTTCCTTTTTTCATCTTTATTAACTTGAGTATTTCATATTTACATTTCAATTGTTATTCCCCTTCCCCGTTTCCAGGCCAACATCCCCCTAACTCCTCCCCCTCTTCTTCTCTATGAGTGTTCCCCTCTCCATCCTCCCCCCATTACTGACCTCCCCCAACAATCACGTGTGCTGGGGGTTCAGTCTTGGTAGGACCAAGGGCTTCCCTTCCACTGGTGCTCTTACTAGACTATTCACTGTTACATATGCAGTTGGAGTCCAGGGTCAGTCCATGTACAGTCTTTGGGTAGTGGCTTAGTCCCTGGAAGCTCTGGTTGGTTGGCATTGTTGTTCATATCAGGTCTCAAGCCCCTTCAATCTCTTTCAGTCCTTCCTAAGATTCCTTCAACGAGGGTCCTGATCTCAGTTCAGTGGTTTAATGATGGCATTCGCCTATGTAATTGCTGTATTCTGGTTGTGTCTCTCAGGAGAGATCTACATCCAGTTCCTGTCGGCCTACATTTTTTGCTTCATCTTATCTAGTTTGGTGGCTGTATTTGTATGGGCCACATGTGGGGCAGGCTCTGAATGGGTGTTCCTTCTGCCTCTGTTCTAAACTTTGCCTCCCTCTTCCCTCCCAAAGGTATTCTTGTTCCCCTTTTAAAGAAGGAGTGAATCATTCTCATTTTGGTCATCCTTCTTGAGTTTTTGTGTTCTGTGCATCTTAGGGTAGTTCAAGCATTTGGGCTAATATCCATTTATCAATGAGTGCATACAATGTGTGTTTTTCTGTGATTGAGTTACCTCACTCAGGATGATATTTTCCAGTTCCATCCATTTGCCTATGAATTTCATAAAGTCATTGTTTTTGATAGCTGAGTAATATTCCATTGTGTAGATGTACCACGTTTTCTGTATCCATTCCTCTGTTGAAGGGCATCTGGGTTCTTTCCAGCTTCTGGCTATTATAAATAAGACTGCTATGAACATAGTGGAGCACGTGTCCTTTTTATATGTTGGGGCATCTTTTGGGTATATGCCCAAGAGATGTATAGCTGGGTCCTCAGGTAGTTCAATGTCCAATTTTATGAAGAACCTCCAGACTGATTTCAAGAATGGTTGTACCAGTCTGCAATCCCACCAACAATGGAGGAGTGTTCCTCTTTCTCCACATGCTCGCCAGCATTTGCTGTCACCTGAGTTTTTCATCTTAGTCATTCTCACTGGTGTAAGGTGAAATCTCAGGGTTGTTTTGATTTCCCTTATGACTAAAGATGTTGAAAATTTCTTGAGGTATTTCTCAGCCATTCGGCATTCCTCAGCTGTGAATTCTTTGTTTAGCTCTGACCCCATTTTTTTCATCTTTATTAACTTGAGTATTTCTTACTTACATTTCAATTGTTATTCCCCTTCCCAGTTTCCAGGCCAACATCCTCCTAACCCCTACCCCTTCTCTTCTCTATGGGTGTACCCCTCCCCATCTTCCTCCCATTATCGCCCTCCAGCCAACGATCACATTCACTGTGGTGAACCCCATTTTTAATAGGGTTATTTGTCTCCCTGCAGTCTAACTTCTTGAGCTCTTTGTATATTTTGAATATAAGTCTTCTATCAACAGTAGGATTGGTAAAGATCTTTTCCCAATCTGTTGGTTGTTACTTTGTCCTAACAACAGTGTCTTTTACCTTACAGAAGCTTTGCAGTTTTATGAGATCCCATTTATTGATTCTTGATCTTAGAGCATAAGCCATTGGTGTTTTGTTCAGGAAATTTTCTCCAGTGCCCATGTGTTAGAGATGCTTCCCCACTTTTTCTTCTATTAGTTTGAGTATATCTGGTTTGATGTGGATGTCCTTGATCCACTTGAATTTAAGCTTTGTACAGGTAATAAGCATGGATCACTCTGCATTCTTCTACATACTGACCTCCAGTTGAACCAGCACCATTTGCTGAAAAGGCTATTTTTTCCATTGGATGGTTTTGGCTCCTTTGTCAAAAATCAAGTGACCATAGGTGTGTGGGTTCATTTCTGGGTCTTCAATTCTGTTCCATTGGTCTATCTGTCTGTCTCTGTACCAATACCATGCAGTTTTTATCACTATTGCTCTGTAATACTGCTTGAGTTCAGGGATAGTGATTCCCCCTGAAGTCCTTTTTTATTGTTGAGGATAGTTTTAGCTATCCTGGGTTTTTGTTATTCCAGATGAATTTGCAAATTGTTCTGTCTAACTCTTTGAAGAATTGGATTGGTATTTTGATGGGGATTGCATTGAATCTGTAGATCACTTTTGGTAAATGGCCATTTTTACTATATTAATCCTGCCAATCCCTGAGCATGGGAGATCTTTCCATCTTCTGAGGTCTTCTTCAATTTCTTTCTTCAGTGTCTTGAAGTTCTTATTGTACAAATCTTTCACTTGCTTGGTTAAAGTCACACTGAGGTATTTTATATTATTTGGGGCTATTATCAATGGTGTTGTTTCCCTAATTTCTTTCTCAGCTTGATTCTCTTTTGTGTAGAAGAACACTACTGATTTATTAGAGTTAAGTTTTTACCCAGCCACTTTGCTGAAGGTGTTTATCAGGTTTAGGAGTTCTCTGGTGGAACTTTTGGGATCACTTCTATATACTATCATATCATCTGCAAATAGTGATATTTTGACTTCTTTTCCAATCTCTATCCCTTTGATCTCCTTTTGTTGTCGGATTGCTCTGGCTAGAACTTCAAGAACTATATTGAATAAGTAGGGAGAGAGTGGGCAGCCTTGTCTAGTCCATGATTTTAGTGGGATTGCTTCAAGTTTCTCTCTATTTTGTTTAATGTTAGCTACTGGTTTGCTGTATATGGCTTTTTACTATGTTTAGGTATGGGCCTTGAAATTCCTATTCTTTCTAGAACTTTAATCATGAAGGGGTGTTGAATTTTGTCAAATGCTTTCCCAGCATCTAATGAAGAGATCATGTAGTTTTTATCTTTCCGTTTATTTATATAATGGATTATGTTGATGGTTTTCCATATATTACACCATCCCTGCATGCCTGGGATGAAGCCTACTTGATCATGGTGGATGATTGTTTTGATGTGCTCTTGGATTTGGTTTGCCAGAATTTTATTGAGTATTTTTGCTTCGAAATTCATAAGATAAATTGGTTTGAAGTTCTCTTTCTTTGTTGGGTCTTTGTGTGGTTTAGGTATAAGAGTAATTGTGGCTTCATAGAGGGAATTCAGTAGCACTCCATCTGTTTCAGTTTTGTGGAATAGTTTGGATAGTATTGGTATGAGGTCTTCTATGAAGGTCTGATAGAATTCTGCACTAAGCCTGTCTGGACCAGGGCTCTTTTTGGTTGGGAGACCTTTAATGACTGCTTCTATTTCTTTAGGAGTTATGGGGTTGTTTAAATGGTTTATCTGTTCCTGATTTAACTTCGGTACCTGGTATATCTGTAGGAAATTGTCCATTTCCTGCAGATTTTCAAGTTTTGTTGAATATAGGCTTTTGTAGTAGGATCTGATGATTTTTTGAATTTCCCTTGATTCTGTAGTTATGTCTCCCTTTGCATTTCTGATGTTGTTAATTTGGACAGACTCTCTGTGTCCTCTCGTTAGTCTGGCTAAGGGTTTATCTATCTTGTTGACTTTCTCAAAGAACCAACTTTTGGTTCTGTTGATTCATTCTATGCTCCTTTTTGTTTCTACGTGGTTGATTTCAGCTCTGAGTTTGATTATTTCCTGCCTTCTACTCCTCGTGGGTATATTTGGTTCTTTTTGTTCTAGAGCTTTTACATGTGCTGTCAAGCTGCTGATATATGCTCTCTCCTGTTTCTTTCTGCAGGCACTCAGAGCTATGAGTTTTCCTCTTAGACAGCTTTAATTGTGTCCTGTAATTTTGGGTGTGTTGTGCCTTCATTTTCATTAAATTCTAAGAAGTCTTTAATTTCTTTCTCTATTTCTTCTCTGACGAGGTTATCATTGAGTAGAACATTGTTCAATTTCCATGCATGTGTGGGCGTTCTTCCCTTGTTGTTGTTGAAGACCAGCTTTAGCCCATGGTGGTCTGATAGGACACATGGGATTATTTCTATTTTTCTGTATCTATTGAGGCCTGTTTTATGACCAATTATATGTTCAATTTTGGACAAAGTACCATGAGGTGGTGAGAAGAAGGTATGTCCTTTTGTTTCAGGATAGAATGTTCTATAAATATCTGTTAAGTCCATTTGGTTCATGACTTCTCTTAGTCTGTCTATGTCTCTGTTTAATTTCTGTTTCCATTATCTGTCCATTGATGAGAGTAGGTTGTTGAAATCTCCTACTATTATTGTGTGAGGTACAATGTGTGCTTTGAGCTTTAAACCTATAAAAGGTTTCT
Organism: Rattus rattus; assembly: GCF_011064425.1. NCBI lineage: Eukaryota > Metazoa > Chordata > Mammalia > Rodentia > Muridae > Rattus > Rattus rattus. Next base: position 52,270,400 of record NC_046167.1, on the reverse strand, counting down.
TTTATGTATGTAGGTGCCCTTGTATTTGGAGCATAGGTATTTAGGGTTGAGAGTTCATCTTGGTGGATGTTTCCTTTGATGAATATGAAGTGTCCTTCCTTATCTTTTTTGATGACTTTTAGTTGAAAATCGAATTTATTCAACATTAGAATGGCTTCTCCAGCTTGCTTGTTCAGACCATTTGCTTGGAAAGTTTTTTTCCAGCCTTTCACTCTGAGGTACTGTCTGTCTTTGTCTCTGAGGTGTTTTTCCTGTAGGGAGCAGAATGCAGGGTCCTCGTTGCGTATCCAGTTTGATAATCTATATCTTTTTATTGGGGAGTTGAGGCCATTGATGTTGAGAGATATTAAGGAATAGTGATTATTGCTTCCTGTTATATTCATATTTGGACGTGTTATGTTTGTGTGCTTTTCTTTTCTTTGTTTTGTTGCCAAGACGATTAGTTTCTTGCCTCTTCTTGGGTATAGCTTGCCTCCTTATGTTGTGCTTTACCATTTATTATCCTTTGTAGTGCTGGATTTGTAGAAAGATATTGTGTAAATTTGGTTTTGTCATGGTATATCTTGGTTCCTCCATCTATGTTTATTGAGAGTTTTGCTGGATACAGTAAACTGGGCTGGCATTTGTACTCTCTTAGGGTCTGTATGACATCTGTCCAGGATCTTCTGGCTTTCATAGTCTCTGGTGAGAATTCCTGTGTGATTTTGATAGGTCTGCCTTTATATATTACTTGAACTTTTTCCCTTTCTGCTTTTAATATTCTTTCTTTGTTTTGTGCATTTGGTGTTTTGACGATTATGTGATGGGAGGAGTTTCTTTTCTGGTCCAATCTATTTGGAGTTCTGTAGGCTTCTTGTATGTTTATGGGCATCTCTTTCTTTAGGTTAGGGAAGTTTTCTTCTATGATTTTGTTGAAGATATTTACTGGTCCTTTGAGCTGGGAGTCTTCACTCTCTTCTATACCTATTATCCTTAAGTTTGATCTTCTCACTGAGTCCTGGATTTCCTGTATGTTTTGGACCAGTAGCTTTTTCCGTTTTACATTATCTTTGACAATTGTGCCTATGATTTCTCTGGAATTGTCTGCTCCTGAGATTCTCTCTTCTATCTCTTGTATTGTGTTGGTGATGCTTGTATCTATGGCTCCTTGTCCCTTTGTTTGGTGTTCTATACCCAGGATTGTCTTTCTTTGTGCTTTCTTTATTGCTTCTATTTCCATTTTTAATTCCTTCACTTGTTTGATTGTGTTTTCCTGGAATCCTTTCAGGGATTCTTGTGATTACTCTCTACAGGCTTTTACTTGTTTATTTATGTTTTCCTGTGTTTCTCTGAGAGAGTTCTTCATGTCTTTCTTGAAGTCCTCCATCATTATGATCAAATGTGATTTTAAATCTAGATCTTGCTTTTCTGGTGTGTTTGGATATGCAGTGTTTGCTTTGGTGGGAGAATTGGGCTCTGGTGATGCCATGTAGTCTTGATTTCTGTTGCTTGGGTCCTGCGCTTGCCATCATCATCAGGTTGTCTCTGGTGTTACATTGTTCTGCTATTTCTGACAGTGGCTAGATCGTCTTATATGTCTGTGTGTCAGGAGTGCTTTAGACCTGATTTCCTGTGAAAACACATTTCTATGAGATGAGCCAAGCCTGGTAGCTCTGGTAGGGAATGAGGGCTAGTTCTCCTGGTCACTGTCCTGCTTAAATCTCTTCACTGGCTTAAGTCTTCTTTCCTTCCTTAGTCTTTTACTTTGATTGCTATGTTACAGATTAAAGACCACTATGTTCCAGATGGCATGATTTTAGGAATATCATTTGTTGCCATTAGGTTCAGTTCTGCCTCATACCCCAGATACCATGCTGCAGTGCTGTCTGTAATAACCATCTTTTCCCTGCTTTAAAATGCAACTGTAACCTTTCATGATTTAGAGTCCTATATCAGTATGACAGACCCACATTGCTGGTTAGGGCCCCAGTACCTCTTGTTAGCTCTAAAGAAGTCTCTGTAGAAAGAACATCTTGATCTTGTGCAATTTTCTTGACATTGCTGACATATGATATAAATACTATAGAAACAATATTCTCCATAATCAAAGAACCCTGTCCCTTCCCCTTTAACATCAAAACCTGACTTGCTGTAGTTCTGATCCAATAACTCATGATGCCTTATACATCCTCTAATGTGTTAGGATCCTCTAATAACTCCTATAATCTTCTTACTTGTAAGCGTACAGAGATGGGCATTCTCTCTCTGTCCATATTTGACATCACCCAAATGGATCATAGGTTAAGTTTGAGGAACTTCCCCTCTGATATAAAAGGGCTCCTCTTCCATCTCAGCATAGATATTTTTAAAGATTTTCTTGTATTTCTGTTTTTCCTGTAATATACATTTTTATTAAACCTCTTACCAGTTCTAATGTGGTATATATTTTTATACCTGTGCCACCATATTCCTTGGTCTCATGAAGGCAATTTATTCATTCCTAGATAGTTCAGGGCCCCATGTTTAGAGAATGGTTGGCCCACAGTGTACTGGTTCTACCCACATTAATTAATTAAGACATCCCCCAAAAGACATACCCACAGGTCAACTAATGTAGTCAATTTCTCATTGAGAGTTTCTGCAACTAATTCTAGATTGTGTAAAGGTAGATATTAAAGCTAAGCATTCCATCCAGTTTTATGCTTTGCTGGAGATAAAACATGGAGTCTACAGTATGGAAACAAATGCTCTACCCACTGGGATTCATTCACTGACCAGTCATATATATAAAACTGTATATAAAAATGTCCTAAGGTTGAGTGAAGAGCTCAAGTCCACTGAAGAGAAAACAGAAAGCAAGCCAACATGGTTATGCCAGTATACAGTAGACAAAAGCCAGTTATTATGTCTTGTGCCTACTAGTGATACATTGGCAGAGCCCAGAGGATTCTGGTAATGATCTGAGTGTAATCAGAAGCACCAACAGATGAGATGTAATGGCATTAGGGCCTCCACTATCTGGGCCACAGACTCTGTCAATGACAGCATTCAAGTAGCCTGATATGGGGTGTTTGAATACGCAATCCCTCCTTCTCTGAGCATAGGCCATGGCTCCTCCTGAGTTTTTGAATCTTTTAGGCATGACTGTCCTCCCACTTGCCTCAAATGAGATGCTGTTCCATTGCTGAGGGATTGATGCTAGGAGCCTAGGCTTTGTGTGTTGTTAGGTACTCTCTCACAGAAACAGAATGAATGTGTAATGGTACACTATGCAAGGGATAAATAAAGAAATAAAGAAGTTGTTAGGTTAAGATTATCAGTTTGGTTCCCTTGGCGTATGACAGGTGTCTCTTAATATTTTTTTCAAAACTCATCCTTCTCACCTCTCTCACACTGTATCCAGGCCGGAATAGTTTAAGCAAGGATGCTTTATTCGTAGATGTAGTCTCAGCCCCTTAACCTGATTCTTACTGCCTGCCCATGTCTTACAGGCCTCTCCTGTTTGGCCTCAGCTGTTTTGAGCCTCTCACCTACAACCTTGTCACCTGGTCCCAGCCCTCAGGTGCCCCAGGCTCTGGCCCAAGTTTGTTTGGCCACAGCTCCATTGCTTCACACTGAAGGAGGCTTGTAACCAGGGAACTATGTGGCTTCTTGGTCTTCTTGGCCAACTGGTGTATGAGTGCTTCTGTCAAAGGTTTAGCTACAAGGCCTGGTTGTAATGACTCCTAGATTGTGACTGCCATTCCAGCTGAGGCACTCACTGCCATGTTGGATGCTGTGACTATTCCCTGATGGAATGGACACTCTGGTATGGGTCCCAGATGAGAGCCTGAACTATTCCCAAAGTGCTGCACATCTTGGATGATGCCAATGAGGATTAGGAAGCATAGGGTTTAATAAAGGCAGGTCACGTTTGAGTGTGTTTTGCCTCTACTGGTGGGACCATGCTATCTCTCCACTTGTCTCAGCCATCCCCTGCCTTTTCTTGAGGTCATCTTGGTGACTCAACTCACTCTGTCCTCACTTCTCTTCAGGGAGAAGACCTGATTTTCTAACTTCACTTCTGTTGAATGTTTTTGAATGCCCTGCCTATCCCTCCAGTACCTGCTGGGCTACTCAGATTGAATTCTTCAGCTCCTGGGTCAGGCCAAACTAGCTTCACTCTGTTCCAGTCTTTTAAATGTAAAAACTCACAGCTGGGATGGAGGCCTGTTTTGCCACTGACATCTGCTAGGCAGAGGGGTCTGAGCTCTGATAGAGCTCTGAAGCTCCTAACCCAAAACATCCAGGAAATCCAGGACACAATGAGAAAACCAAACCTAAGAATAATAGGTATAGAGGAGAATGAAGATTTCCAAATTAAAGGGCCAGTAAATATCTTCAATAAAATTATAGAACAAAACTTCCCTAACCTAAAGAAAGAGATGCTCATAAACATACAAGAAGCCTACAGAACTCCAAAGAGACTGGACAGGAAAAAAATTCCTCCCATCCCATAATAATCATAACATCAAATGCACAAAACAAAGAAAGAATATTAAAAGCAGTAACGGAAAATGGTCAAGTACCATATAAACACAGACCTATAAGAATTACACCAGACTTCTCAACAAAGAATATGAAAGCTAGATGATCCTAGACAGATGTCATACAGACCCTAAGAGAACACAAATGCCAGCTCAGGCTATTATATCCAGCAAAACTCTCAATTAACATAGATAGGGAAACCAACATATTCCAGTACAAAAGCAAATTTACACATTATCTTTCCACAAATCTAGTCCTACAAAGGATAACAGATCCAATACAAGGAGGGAAACTACACCCTAAAAAGCAAGAAATTAATCTTCTTGCAACAAACCCAAAAGAAGATAGCCACACAAACATAATTGTACCTCTACCAACAAAAGTAACAGGAAACAACAATCACTTTTCCTTGATATCTCTTAACATCAATAAACTCAAGTCACCAATAAAAAGACATAGACTAACAGACTGAATAGAGAAACAAGACCCAGTATTTTATTGCATATGTGAAATGCACCCAAGTGTCAAAGACAGAGATTTCCTAAGAGTAAAAGGTTAGGAAAAAATTTCCAAGAAAATGGTCCAAAGAAACAAGCTGGCGTAGCCATTCTAATATCAAATAATATCAAATAAAATCAACTTTCAACCAACAGTTATTAAAACAGATAAGGAAGAACACTTCATATTCATTAAAGAAAAATATACCAAGTTGAATTCTCAATTCTTACCATCTATGATCCAAATGCAGGGGAACCCGCATTCATAAAAGAAACTTTACTAGAACTCAAAGCATACATTGCATCATGAACAATAATAGTAGGAAAGTTCAGCACTCCACTCTCATCAATGGATGGATCATGGAAACAGAAACTAAACAGAGATATGAACCAAATGAATTTAACAGACAACTATAGAACATTTCATCCTAAAGGAAAACAGTATACCTTCTTCTCAGCACCTCATGGTACCTTCCTCAAAATTGGCCATAAAATTGGTCACAAGACAGGAGTTAATAAATACAAGGAGAATGAAATAATCTCATGTATTTTATGAGATCAGTATGAACTAAGGCTAGTCTTCAATAACAACAAAAACAACAGAAAGCCCATGTACACAAAGAAGCTGAAGAGTGATCTACTCAAAGTCAACTTGGTCAAGGAAGAAATAAAGAAAGAAATTAAAGACCTTTTTTTTAGAATTTAATGAAAATGAAGGCATAATATCCCCAAACTTTTGGGATACAATGAAAGCAGTGTGATGAGGAAAACTCATAGAGTGCCTCCAAAAAGAAATTGTAGAAAGCATATACTAACAGCTTGACAACACACCTGACCGCTCTAGAACATAATGAAGCAAATTCACCCAAGAGAAGTAGATGGCAGAAAATAGTCAAACACTATGCTGAAATCAACTGAGTAGAAACAAAAAGAACTATATAAAGAATCAACAAAACCAGGAGCTGGTTCTTTGTGAAAATCAACATGAGAGATAAACCATAATCCAGCCTAACCAGAGGTCAGAGAGACAGTAACCAAATTAACAAAATCAGAATTGAAAAAAGGGAGTCATGACAACAGAAACTGAGGTTAGGGAAGGTATCCAGGAACAGAAAGATCAGTTTCCCTCTTGCTAGGTGGCAAAAGATGTATTTCTGGGTACAGCTCACCAGGTCCTGACTTCTGCCTTTCCTAACCTAGGAGTCCAGAGGCCAGCCCTCCAGACTCCGCCCAACTCTCTGCCCTACCAGTATTTGAGGCCCTGGATACAGATAGTGCTTTCAGATATCTGCTCTTCTCACTATCCGCAGGTGAACTTAGAGTCCTGGATATGCTCTGCTGTGGGCGGGTTTGGGCACTGGGTGCTGGGGAGGGTGTGGCACCTGTGGTGCAGGGCAAGAGCCCTGCAATCTGGGTTAGGATTTCTTACCTGAGCTGTGAGAGTGTCCTAGTGTCAGTTGACTCCTTTGGGGAGTTGGTCCACTTTTGTTTCAGGCCAATTGTTGGTGCTGTCATGTGCTTGGATTGCAGGTGTGAAGTCCTTGTGTTCCCAGATAGTTGGTGGCTGTGCCAACTGCTTAGATGCCAGGGACATGAACAAAGCACAAATTGAGGAGTGGGCTTGTGCACTAAGACACCTGCCAGCTGGAGTTACATGGGACTCTGCTTGCCCAGAAGTTGAGATCATGGACTCCTTTCACGTGCGACAGGCTTTGTGATCTCAAAGGGCTGTAGACAGAGAGACCTGGGAGTCAGTGCCAAGGGTGTTGGACCTCTTTTTCTGGAAACTCTAGAAAATGTTGTGATCTTTATGACTTTCAAAACTGGAAAGTGAGGTTCAAACAACAGCTACTGGGAGACCATCAATGTGAGAAGACAGATACAAGGAGCTCTCCTGACCATTTTGGTGTGCTTTCTATTAAACTCACATCAGGTGGAATGTTAAAAGATCTGGAATCTGCGAGGCTAGCCTTCTAGAATTTGCAGAATATTTTTGTCCTGTTTTGTGTTCCAGATGAGATTCTCCAGTGAGTTACATTTTGGTCTTGATTTCTCCTTGTTATGTGGATGGACTGAGAGCTTTGTTGTGCTCAGCAAGCGATATGCCTCTGAAAAACAGGTCTCCAAGCCCCTTTTCTCTTGAAATTGTTTTGAGACTTGAAAGTATGTAAAATTAGCATTCCCATGGTGTCAGGGCTACTGGGAATTTTAGGGAGTCCTACCTAGGAAAATTGGGGTTCTTTTCTAAGTGTACTTAGATTCCTTAAAATCTTTTTCTTTTCAGCAAGAATAGACACAGAAGGAAATTTGAACCTAGTTTTTTTAGAGTTTGAAAGACAAGCCACAGAGGAGCTTTTGAGAGTTTTGAAGTTGAGTGGAGGAAGAGAAAGTCCTGCTGGTTGAGTTAGTGATGGAGGTTCAGCAAGCAGTCAGATGGCATAAAGGGAAGCAGTATAGAAGCAGGGAAAACTTACTGGGGCCTTGAAAAGGTAACAGGTTTTTCTGTGTCTTGACTCAGAAAGATTGGCAGAGCAACCAGAGCCCCACAGGACTAGGGACGGTACCAGATGTGGACTTTCTGGAAAGTAAAGCATTATCTCCTTAAGTGGATGATTATCCTCCCCCCATGCATTTACCTGGACATTTGCTGTATTTCCCCTCCTCCCCCAGAGGGATGGTCTCTTATCTAAGTGATTAAATCTTTTTTTTTTGAATTGCTTGAAATGTTAGACATTCGCAGGCCAGAAGTAGAGTCCATTTTCTTGACCAGAAGGAAAGTGCCGTTTGAACTGGCCTCAAAATAGAGCTTTGATCAAGGCTTTGGTAACATTCTTCCCTTTATAGAGGTAACACCTAATCATATAGGAGATTGGCTAAAGTTGGAAATCTCTCTCTCTCTCTCTCTCTCTCTCTCTCTCTCTCTCTCTCTCTCTCTCTCTCTCTCTGTGTGTGTGTGTGTGTGTGTGTGTGTGTGTGTCCTGAAACGCACTGTGTAGGCCAGGTTGGACTTGAACTCTGCCTGCCTCAGCGTTTTGGATGCTGGGGTTGTAGGCATATCACCCCACAGATGGCTTCTCTCCCAGTATTGTCTATACAATATTGATTTGTTTCTTCTGTTTTTGCATATGCAATCCATGGAAACATCTGGCAGTTACATTGTATTGAGTATTATAGGTCATCTAGATATGATATAAAGTCACATATGTGAATTGAGCACTTGAGGAGGCAAGCTGATGTCATTTAGATATCCAGGAATGACTGCATTTAACATTGTATTGTAGGAATTTCAAATCAAATCATATTTTTGTTATTTGTATTTACTTTGTTTTTCAAGACAGGGTTTTTGTGTGTTGTCCTGGCTCATCTGTGGACTAGGCTGACCTTGAGCTCAGAGGTTTGTCTTTCTCTGCCTCTTGTTTGCTCCGATGAAAAGCATGGTCCACAATGCCTATCCTAAAGTATCTCTTAAAGTTAATTACAGCTAACTCAGGTCCATAATAGTACAAAGAATTAGAACATAGTTAAGAGATCACCCTCTACTCCATCTGCAACAATGGCAGAGAGATGTTGAAGGATCACATGGAAGACCTACAACTGTATTTCCAAGCTTGGTGTTTCTGGTTTAGGACATGTAGTCTCTATAGACCAGCTAGCTTTGTGCTGAGACATTGTTCTGACAAAAGGAGAACATATTAGACAAGAGACTGATTCCAAACAGCTTAGTTAATGCTCCCTGCCATTTACACCCAGTAGGCTTTCTATAAATTGCCACACAAATGTCATTCTTTGTGTGTGATGAGACACAGAGAAGGTTGGTATGTTAGTGTTAACTGTCAGATTGACAGAATATAGAATCACCTAGGAAATGTTGACCTAGGCACACTATGAGTTTTTTTTAATTAAATCCTCATGAATGAGTTATTATTTTGATCAAGTTACTCAATTTGGTAAGGTCCACCCAAATGGGCAGAACCATTTTCTGATCTTATTCCTCAGTGTGGATGCAGTTGGAGGGGCTGCCTCTAGATCCTGCTTTCCTGACATCTTTTCCATGAGGAACCACAAGCCAAAATACACTCTTATCAGTGGCGTTACTTTTTTCAGTGTGTTTTTTTCATAGATACAGGGAAAGGATCTAAGACAGAAAGCAAGCCCTGGATGAGCTCATTCCAAGAGTTTTACCATGGACAAATGAATAAAGCAGAAAGATATGGAATTGGAGAAGGTAGAAGGAGGGAGAGAGAGAGAGAAAGAAAGAAAGAGAGAGAGAGAGAGAGAGAGAGAGAGAGAGAGAGAGAGAGAGAGAGAGAGAGAGAGAATGTGTGCAGGCACATGTTTTCCTCCAGGTAACATCAGCTGTTGGCCTCTGCCTGTTACTTTCTTTGAGATAGGGTCTACTTATTTACAAATGCCTTTGCCAGGCTATGGGCCAATCCATTTACTTCTAGAGATTCTTCTGCATATACCTCCCAGGCGTATCCTTGGGATACCAGCTATGTGCCACTTTGTCAATTCTTATATATACATGGCAGTCACTCTATTCTTCGAGGTATTTCCAAAGGCCAGCAGCTCTCTTTTTATTTGTTGTTTTTTGATTCCACCTCCTTTGCCCATGACTGGGATCACTACTATGCACCTCCTTCTTGAGCTTTACTGTTTCTTAAGGTCTGAAGTAGGATCGTCACACGTAGATTGCCTACACTTTACCAACTGTGCCTTTCCCCAGAACAACACCTATATTTTCAATCAGCAGCAAAACTCAATCTTTTCTTCAAGCAATCAGTCAGACTTTATACTTTCCTAATTCCATCCTGAAAGAAACTGGGAGATGTTAGGTATTATGATATTGGACTACAAAAATTGACCTTGCATATAAAGTCCTTATTTTCATTTGTTTATTTTTGAGACTGTTTCACTATGTAGCTTATGATAGGCTGGATTTGCTATATATACAAGGTTGGACACTTGTGCTGTATCTGTCCCTTGTTCACCAAGTTAGAGCATCACAATGTTTGTGAGAATGAACTTTTAGCCTATATATTTGACTGTGCTTTTATGATGTTTTTTGTAATCCCTCATTTTAGGCTTGCCATCATGGATCCTCTGCTGGAAGCAAATGCTACCTTTGCCTTAAAGGTTTTGAGAGTATTGGGTGAAGACAGCTCAAAAAATGTATTTTTCTCACCCCTGAGCATGTTTTCATCTCTGTCTATGATCTTATTGGGAGCAAATGGAACCACTGCAAGCCAGATAAGTAAGGTAACCAGCACCATTGTAAAGCAGATAAATACTGTGGCCTGTCAGTTGAACTGGACCTTTTATGCTCTAAAATCTTCTTGCAGATGATATAGGGGTGTGACTGGAGAAGTTATAGGCAGGATGTACTACCCCTATTGGTATTCTAGATGTAACATCCAGATCCACTGGTGGTGATTGTGTATGTGAGGATTAATTTGGTGCAAAAATACCTAAGGTATGGTCCTAAGGCCTTATGATCCCCCCTGCTTTTGTTCTGGCCCTAAGGGATCTCAGTTCTCCAACAGGTAAGGTCTGTTCCTAGGATCTTGAAGTTTATTCCCAAATGAAGTCATTCCAATCTGGAAGACCAGGATTCGAATCTTTAGTGGATTTTGTTGAGTTCTCTGTTATATCCACACAAGTATGTGAACCTCAGAGACTGACTGCCCCAGAATCATATGGAGATAAGGACAGTGAACACTTCCTGAAATGTTAGTTCTGGCTGTGTTGCAGACACTATGGATTGGCTGGCTTAGTTAACACATATTATTTTTTATAGTTCAATTGGCTTAATATTAAAATTCCTGGAGTTGGAAAGTTGATTTTTTTATGAACAGCAAATGGCATTTTTGTTTCTCCTCAAAGTGGGTGTTTTCGGTTTGTTGTGCAATGCAGACAGACTCAAGTGCTTTCTTGTTGAGGTAGACCTAGGTGTTTTGTTGAGGCAAGATCCATGGAAGGACAAGTTATATTTGGAGAGAATATAAGTAGCACCCAATTGACAGAGACTGGGTGCTTACATAGCTAGCTTTAGAATGTTGGTCTTGTGTCATTGTTGATTTTCATTTTGTTGAGAGATGCTTGACATAGAATTTCTTCTGGGGTCATGGCTGGTTTACTCACTCCTCCTGACTCATGCAGATTCTGTGGAAGTATAATTGTTTCTGCTGAATCATTTCACCACATGGGATTTGGGTTCAGTATCCTGATACTACTAAACTAGACTGATTGTATCTTGACTAACATAGATTAAAATTGACCCAAAAGCTACTTCCAAACAGGTCCACCTTCCTTTGTCCTATTTACCATCTTTTCTTTCTTTGGGTTGTGTGCTACAAAAGGGGTCGAAGCATATGAGAACCCTTATAAAAAGTACGTTTTAAAAACCTAAGCCTGCATTTCCTGGATGTTTATGTCACGATTAGATTTCCTTATAGTGACACAGATTGGGTTTAACTCACTTAATGACTTTTTTTTTAAACTTCATTGTCCCTACAATATATTAGTTCCTGATACAGTTATATTCTGATGAATTGGGTATCAGATGGCATTGTACGAATTTGGCAAAATATATTCAGTGCATTGGATAAAGGACATATTGCAATATCCTAAATGTAGCAATTCTGATTCATAGCCAAATAGGAGTGTCCAGTCTCTTTGATCCAAGGTTATGGATATTTGATTCATCAGTATTAGTGTTTGAAGCCAGTCTTTCCTATTCCATGGCTATCTTATGACATGACTTTGCATTCTGGGTTAGCTCTTGGAATCCTTTTTCTCTCCTCCTCCTCCTCCTCCTCCTTTCTCTCTCTCTCTCTCTCTCTCTCTCTCTCTCTTTCTCAAATATCACATCTACTCATAGGCAGTTTATCAGTTTCCTATGGGAGCAGCTGTAATAATATGTGTACCTTTTCAGAAGGAAAAAGGATTGGGAACTCTAAGGAGGTAAACCTAATGTCTGGCTTCAGGGTATCTAGCATGTTCATTGTTGGCTGGGGTCATGCTTCTCTTTCAAGTAGGTTTGTGTGACAGTAAAATCAGTCCAGGATTTTCCACATTGCTTGGATTTCCTTTCACCCCTGTAGTTGGAAACAAGAGCAGAAAGATGGCAGCTTCCAGGCCTTTTAAAATCTAGGCCTGAAACAAGGTCACTCTCCTAAATTCTAGTGGTCAGACAGTGCTTGAGCCAGCCCAGAACCAAGAGCAGGGAAGAGACAGCATGACCAGATGTCAGAAGTCAGCTGCACTTTAGTGATAGCAAGTCTGGTTGAGCCATGGTTGAAGCCTGAGCATCATTTGTGAATGTGAAGAGGCAGCTTTGTAAAAGACCATTTCTTTTCAGAATAGGCTGACAGGGCACACAGAGGACCCTAGACAGGGAACTTACAAGATATTTTCATATCTAATTAGGTGGGTCTTTGAGTGGCATCAGGAATCTGTAAAATTGTGAGGGTGAGTTTAGTTTTGATTCTTTTCCTATAGCTTGACCTGATGAAGTTGTTTTCAATCTGTTTGATTTCAGATACTTTCTTTGTATAATTGCAACGGTAGTGGAGGGGGAGATGTCCACCAGCACTTCCAGTCACTTCTCACTGAAGTGAACAAGTCCGACAGAAGGCACATGCTCAAAACATCAAACAGTGTCTTTGTAGAAGACAGTTTTGAAATCCTAGCAGTAAGTGTCCTGTAGTACTCGGAGATATTAAGCTGAAGTTACCTTCTAGCCATCACATAGATTTATACACACATACATGCACACCTTCAACAGAGGCACACATTCACATGAAATGTACATTTGCCTCATACACATGAAGACACAAATAAATAAAAAACAGCTTTATCAAAGAGGAGTTTAGTATGTAGCCATGAGATCAGCTGTTTCATAGAAATATTGATAAACTATACCACATATACTGCTGGCATAATGGAATTTTTTCATCCTTTTAATACTGTGTTGGGTTTTCTCTTGTAACATGTCAGAATGTGAGTGGTCATCAAATTCATTATGGTTTCATAGAGTATATCAGCATGTGGCTTGTTCTTTTGTTTGCCTTGTGCTGGTGATCAGTTCCCTGTATGGCCTTGTGTGGGCTAGGCTGGTCCTTCACTACTGAAATGAGCCACTAATCCACACCCTACCACAGGCTGTGTTTTGTGAGTGACTCACCCCCTGCCCACCATGGTGACCATGGTCTAATTCCACATCATGAAATAAAATCAATTAAAATGATATACATAGTTTTATAGCTTCCACATCTAGTTCCCTAGTGGTGACACTGTTTTAAGTGGTGCAAATTTGTATTACTGTTATCATGGAAGTCTGTTCTAGAAGATCCAGCCTGTGCACAGCACAAGGTGTCATATCACCTGTGTAGTTAACCTTCTGTCTGCTATTGTGGTGGTCTCTTAGAGTGACAGCAGTATGATACTGTATCTCAGGGTGCTTCCAGTTACCTCCTTGTGCTATAGCTACCACTTTAAGAACTCAACTGTTAATCATGTTTTTTAGTTATTCTTATAACAACCAGCATCTTTCCTCATTTATAAAATAAGAATAAAGAAAGCCAGAAATAAAAAGGTTGGATTCTATACTTTTTCCACATATTTGTTTGGAAGTCATATCTATACATTTGATATTCTGTTTTTGTGAATTGGGAATGAGACTGTTGGTGCTAATCACTTTCATGGCTGTGTAACTTTGTCGCTCTGTCTCAGTCTTTTAAAGATTCCTGTCGCAAGTTCTATGAAGCAGAGATAGAAAACATGGACTTCAAGGGCGCTCCAGAGCAGTCCCGCCAGCACATCAACACCTGGGTAGCCAAAAAGACAGAAGGTGAGCGTAGACTTACTCTGTTTTGTTTGTTTTTAGTGCTGAGATTTGACTGTAGGGCCCTGAGCATGCTCATCAGGATCTCCTCTGACACTAAGCCACACTCCATCCCTGTTAGTTAGCCTATTATGAAAAAAAATGTTACATATACATGTTTTTTGCCGTGTGTTTGTGCATTTCTGTGCACACCTGCTTGTCAGGACCACTCACAGATTTGGTTTTCTCTTTCTACCAGTGTGTCCTGAGACTCTTCTCAGTTCTTCAGGTTTGGTAGCAATGTTTTCCCCTGCTTGGAGATTCTTCTTTGTCTAGCCTTTATTTCTATTTTTGTTTTTGTTCTTTGATACACAGTCTCACTGTCTAGCCTTGACTGTCGCAAAAATATTTACATCAAGCTGTACTTAAACTCAGAAATAAGCCCGCCTCTCAATTTTAAGTATTAAAGGCATGTGCTAAGATTCCACATTTTGCAGTCTATTGTTGCTAGTAATTGTAGTGCTTTCACAAGATCTTCGAATGTAAAAAATATTTACCCATTTTTTTTACATAAAGACTTTTTTTTTATTTCCTGGAGGATTGAGCCCAAGGACTTGAGTATGCTAGGCAAAGTAAAGCACTCTAATGTTGATCTGCCTCTTTAGCTCTAAATCAGGATTCAGTACTCCAGAGTAGTAGGTGGCACTGTTTGCTTATGATCCCTTTGCATGTATCAGCAAACTCCACTAGCTAGTTCATTCTTGTCCTTGTTCATGTTCTGTTGCTGTGAAGACAAACCATGACCAAAGCAAATCATATAAAAGAAAATATCACACAGCTTGCTTACAGTATTAGAAGGGTTATTTCATGATCATCATCTCAGGAAGTAGACAGACATGTTACTTGAGCAGTATCAGAGAAGTTCATATCCTGATCTATAGGCAGCATGCAGAAAGAGAGACAGAGACAGAGAGACAGAAAGACTGGGCCTCCTGTGGGTTTCAGAAATCTCAAAGAGCACTCCCGGTAGTATACCTCTTTCAAACATGCTATACCTATTAATCCTTCCCAAACATTTCAACTGAGGACTGAGCATGTAAATATATCACTCTATGGAAGCCAGTCTCATTTAACATACCAAAAGGCTTCAATTAATTCTTTCTCCTTGTTGTGTGCTAATTCCTTCCTTCAGATGTAATCAGAGAGTTGCTGTCTCCAGGTACAGTAAATTCAAACACTCAGCTGGTTCTTATGAATTCCTTCTACTTCAAAGGAATCTGGGAGAAGCCATTTAACAAAGAGGACACCAGGGAGATGCCTTTCAAAGTCAGCAAGGTAACCACAGTGCGGTAACTAAGTGCAGAGACTCCTGGGCAAGGTCCTCTGTTTGCATCAGCTTCTAAAACATAAAGAGGATCCTCATGTAGTCTGTGCCTCTCATGTCTCTGGGAAGCTTTTCAGGCAGGAGCCCCTTTCAGCCTTGAGGCCTTTCTTTTCCCTTCTTCTTTTGCATGTTTCCAGTGATGGGTATATGGTTTCAGTCCTGGCCCTGCTTCTGTCATGGGCTATGCTTTCACTGGCAGCGGTTGATTCCAGACCTGATAGCAGAGCTCTGGAGTATACTTGGAATGGTTTTTCGTAGAATTTTGAAGTTATGAAAATCTGGACTCCAGTTGTGGGTTATAAGGCTTCTTGTGGCCCTGAATGCAGCCCATCCATTACTCATGATCCCCTGCAGTAGTGCACACTCCTTTCCTTTTACAGTGTCTTTCCTGAAGTTGTCTTGTGTCTTCCACCTCTTTGAGGAGGACATTCCCTCCTGCTCATTGCCACAAAACCATACAGAGGGAAAACAGCCTTTCTCATGCTGTTGGAAAAAAACATTTTAGGGCAGAGAGCTGTGTAATGAGTGCCCGGCTCAGTAAGCACTGAAAGGGTGAGTGAAATTCAGTCTTGGGCTTATGGAAGAAGCACGGATCTTTGCTTACAGACAAGTATCACAAAGGGATGGGTATTTGTGATAGACTCCATATACGGCCTCTTCTAGTTTGGAGCATGTTATTTGCTGGTGTCCCAGGGATTTTGTAACCACATTCTCTCTCTCTCTCTCTCTCTCTCTCTCTCTCTCTCTCTCTCTCTCTCTCTCTCTCCTCCCTCCTCCCTCCCTCCCTCCTCCCCCTCTCTCTACTTATACTTTGAGGATGACAAAACAAATGAGTTACATCATATTCTGGTTCATTAGTCAGACCTTGCATCCCCCAGATAAAGTTGAATTTGAACTTTCAGGTTTTTATTGTTAGGGTTCAGGATTAATCAAACAAACCTGATAATACTGATCTCAGCCAATTGCTGGTGGTTTAGTGAACACAGATTCAAAGACTGATATCAATGATGCAGTCAGGACTTGGGAGCCAAGATTTGACACAGGACAGTTCCCAGAAGCAGTTTTTATAGTCCTTATAAAATGTTAAACTTGAAAAAACCCACACTATGTAGTATTTAGGCCATCCAAAGAATCTCTGTCTGATCTTGAAGTTAACTGGCTGGGTCTAGGGGCAGGGAAGCTAGGGAATTGAGCCCAGGAGGCTCAGTGACATCTTATGACAATATGACATTATGGATAGGACAAGGAAAGTTAGGTGAAGTTAAGGTCATGAGATACAAAATGAAGGTTGGGATAATATAGCAGAACTATTGTTAAGTTTGAACAATCAATATTCAATGTTCAGAAATGGATTTTATTTCAAGATTTATTCATAGTAACCTTTTTTTTTCTGGTCAAAGTATTTCTGTCTTTGAAGTCACGTGTAACAGGATCCTACCTTAGGACTTCCTTCTCCTGCAAGCAACAGAAACCTTAGATGGTATCACTGAGTTCATGCAAGTTTATCATCCAGCAGGAGGGTAGAAAATGAAGCCTGGAGGTGCCTACATGATGTGATGCTCTTGAAAACTGGCTTTTCTTTCCTGCTCTGCCAGTCTTTGCATGGAGTGTTTTTCCTCATTCTCACAGCAGGGCTTTAACCCTGAGTCTATTGTTCCTAGGGAAGAATATATGCCTGAAAGCAGTCTTTCTTGCTTTCCCATATGACTTTCCCATATGACTTTCCCCATATAATCCATCGGTGGGAACATGCTTGTTTTGGCTCCTGCTAAGTGTAGATCCATCACACATTGTCTTTCTTTTTGTCTCTGCACTAGACACAGACGGTTCTGTGGCTACAGTAGATGCTAATTGTATTCCACATACGTGGCCATGACTCCAAAGGCACAAGATTTTCTGTTCTGTGGATTTGTATTTAAATTATAAGCAGTATTGCAGCTCATACATTTGCTACTAATACAATCTTCAGATGTCACTTGAGAGCCTATTCTGTCTAAGGCACTAACTGGCTAGTGTGCCTACCTTTATGAAGCTCTCCTTTCTTGGAGAAGTGAATTCTGAAATAAACATATGTGATTACATGGAGGTTTGTTGTGAGGACTCCAGAGACCTATGGTGGTGGTGGCAGGATGCTGTGCTTTGGTGCACTGCCAGTAAGAACTGCCAAGGAAACCTTCACTGGGAAGATGGCATGAGAACAGACACCAGGGCATTAGAAGCAAGTACCAGCTCTGAGGAAGAGTTTGTTGGGCAGAAAAGGGCTTAATCTAGTTAACCATAACACCACAGATGAACCTATGAGTATAGTGGATCCAAGGAGAGAGATTGAACTAGAATAGGAAGCAAGGAGGAGTCATTTCTATTCCAGGGTGTTTTAAGGACTTTAACTCTAATTCCTGCTAGAGTGGTCTGACTTGCCTTGTTCAGGGTTTCTCTGGCTGCTGTGCTGAAGTCTGTGACAAAAGGTTTTCACAGTATTCCAGAGCTGTTAGGATGACAGTGGAGGTTAACAATTAAAGTACCATTTTGATTATAATTCAAAGACACACAGTACAATTAGTTAATGACTCAAATCAAGAACGTAAAATTATTTTGGCAACTGGAAGAAGGACATCACTGTCAACCAGAACAAGTAAGGCTTGTAGGTATACAAAGGAATATCAAAGGGCAGGAGTCAAATAGGCTATAAAATACTTTGTTGCAGAGTTCAGGAAGAAGTCCAGGCTACAATAATGTATTTGGAAATTATGTTCAGAGTCATGAGAATAAATGAGTTTTCCCAATAGTATAGTTTGCCTATAACATCACAGGTGTCTGGATTTGGGCCAGTCAGCTTCTGTCATTACAACTATTATGGAGATAACCAAGTATGCCCAATTGACTATCTTTTTTGAGGTTACATCTCAATGACCTGAACATCCTCTTCTAAGACCCATCTCTTAAAGATTCCTTCTCTTTCCAAAGTCCTACTCTAAAGGCCAAGTCTTGATAAAAGGGCCTTTAGAGATATGAAAAGTCTAAACTGTTTCAGAAGTTTAATGACTGATTGAATGTTCTAGAAGTCCAATAAAGGCAGTTACCACAGGGTCAGTGAATATCTTACCCTGTTGAATTTGCCTGGTATGTTTTGTTATCTATCCATTACAGAATGAGAAGAAAATTGTTCAAATGATGTTTAACAAGTCTAACTTCAGAACTTACTATGTGGAAGATATATCTACCACTCTTATATTGCTCCCTTATCTTGGCAATCAGTTGAGCATCACCATCATGCTTCCCGATGAATATGTTGAACTGAGAACGGTAAGGATCAAGCATCCTTGATGGAGCTGTGGAAGAGAAAGAGTGGCATTTGGGTTTATACTGGGGCAGCTCTTCTAGACTCATATGATCATGGTTTTATTTTCAATTTATTTGTGATACTGGGGTGAAACCTAGGACCTGAAGCATGCCTTACAAGCTCTGTACCCCAGTCTCTCCAAGCTACCATATGGGATACAGTTACACTTCCCTGGGCAGTGTAGAGCTTTCTCATTGTCACAAGAGCCCTGTATGACATCACTGTCATAAATTATTCAACCCTCTTCTAGGTGGAGAATCAAATAACTTATGAGAAACTTATAGAGTGGACAAGGCTGGAAAATACGCAAGAAGAAGAGGTGGAGATTTTCCTCCCACGGTTTAAACTGGAGGAGAGCTATGACATGAAGGATGTCCTTTGCAAGCTGGGCATGACTGATGCTTTTGAGGATGGCAGAGCAGACTTTTCTGGAATATCTTCTAAGCCAGGCCTATTTCTGTCCAAGGTTGTTCACAAGAGTGTAGTGGAGGTGAATGAGGAGGACACAGAGACTGCAGCTCCCACTGAAATAGTCACAATGGGGTCACCACTGTCTCCCCAGTGCTTAGTCGCTGACCACCCCTTCCTTTTCCTCATTCAAGATGATAGGAGCAAAGCAATTTTGTTCCTTGGCCGGTTCTCCTCTCCCTGTTGAAAGGGTGTTCTTGTCAGTAGTTTTCCTGCACTCCATGGTTTGCATGTGACCCAAGCAACCTTATCAATAAAATACAATGGCAGTTATGAAATAAAGGGTTTATGGCACACCACTTTCAGAACTATGTTTCTGTCTCATGGGAGGATCTAGAATCTGAATTTTCATTTCTGGGAGTATGTGGTGTTGCTGTCTGTAGAGCTCATCCATGTTGCAGAATGTTATGGTTTCTTTCAGTCAGCCATGCATGCTCACACAAGGGAAATGGTAATATTATCTCTTCTCCAGCTGCATTCGAATCTCATTTCACTTTAGTGAGAGAATATGCCCAGTTCAGGACTCATGGGGAAGTGGCCATCCAGACTCAGACAGTCTCTGTGGACAGCTCAGGTCCCATTCTGGGGCAAGCAGAGGCACAGTGTGCTAGGACTTGGCTCCAGGAGAAACTCCCTTATTTCTCTGTTTCTATGCCAGACATGGAGTGTGTCAGGAGCCTCTTTTTTACAAAGGCATGTGTAATTATTCTGGAGACTGTGATGATCACTAGTGAGTTTCTCCCTCATAGAAAGTATAACAACTAAAGTATTTTAGAGTGATGGGACAAAACAGTGCAGAGGGTTCTCTATCTTGTATTCTTGTTGATGCTATTTTAGGTTTAACTTGAATTTGATCTTCTTGATGAAGAATCTCATGATAAATTACCCACCTCTATTAAAGGATGTAAGGCTAGATGCCCCAGCTAACTCATCTTAGGTTCTGTTATACTGCTTGCTTCTACAAACCTCTTCATGTAGTTGTTGAGTGAGATACCAGAATGTGGTTTATCCCTTTAAAAGTCTCTTGGTCTAATGATCAGGGCTTCATGTAGGTTGCAAATACCTAAGTGTTGTCCCAGCCTGCTGGAATAAAGACTTTCAGTTGATCATAAACTCTATCAAGTCTTTATCTTAGATTTGCTCCCCATAGCACGAAGATTCTGCACCTATATTTTCACTTGCTGGAAATGCAGTCACAGCATTGAGAAGCTTGCTGTTCGGCTGGAGGACCTGTGATTGGAACAGCAAAATTGCTTTAGAACTCAAGGAGTGCTGCCCAAGATTAGCACAAGCACAATAGATATGCCTCTGAGAGGTAGAGCCCCAAGGACTGTTTGTCTTGAGGACTTCATGCTGTTGCGTAGTTTCCTTCTGCTTGTGGCCCTTAAAGTCATTATTGTGATTACATCCATTATAACCTATGAGTTGTATGAATACTCTAGCCCATCACTGGACAGTGTCATTGGCACTTACAGTAATTATGATTGTTCTTTTTTAACCATTGCTGTTGGATCATATTAATTCAACCACCACACTGAGAAAGAACTTAAGATATAGATTGTTAGTAAAATTAGGTTACAATGTTTTTCTTAGTTGCTATGATGTAGAAAACCTTGGAACACTTAAATTTCAGAAAGGCGCATTTTGATCATTGACCAGGTTTTTTTTTTTGTTTTTTGTTTTTTGTTTTTTTTTTTGAGGTCAGAGAGCAAGAATATTGGCAGCCCAACTAGTACTAGCTGACTTGGGTTTTTTCTAAAGGTGGGCTGGTGCTAAAGGTAATGATTAATTTTTTTGTATCCAATTTTCACCTTAACTTCTTGATATGATTTAACAAAAATGGTAAAGAGTAGGTGTGCACCTTGAGGATTTAAAGCAAAAAGGACTGATCATATTTTACATAAAAGTTTAGAATTGTGATTCTTTTAAAGATTTTTTATAAGATTACTTCTTAAGACTAGTAATAAAATGACTGATTCTTCCTTTCTAACTCCATATTGCCGCCTGCCAGTAAGTGGAACTGGCTGAGAAAATACCTTGCTTGCTTACTCTTTGTTACTCTAGCACAAGATTCTTAAATATGAATGTATTTGGGTTCTTGGGAATAATTTGGCTTTTTCACCTATAGTGCATAAAATGTTTATTCATGCAAAGCTATTGGGGAAGTCATTGCAATCAATCACAAAGAAAAATATAATGTAACCACATTGTAATTTTTATGTTGCTTGCAATATTTTCCTGGGATACATAAGCTGTGGGAGAAGAAATAAAATTGTTGGAGCCTTGCTTCAGCCTCTCTCTCTCTCTCTCTCTCTCTCTCTCTCTCTCTCTCTCTCTCTCTCTGTTTTTTCTCTCAAATTGAGAGAGAAAATGCTTGACCTATAAAGAAGTTTTCTCTGTCTGTGTGTTCTAGCAATTCCATGCATATTCCTATAGAGCCTGATGTATCAAAGTGGACTTTGGCAAGATTCTTATTACCACTTGGTGTATCATGAACTCTAACCCCCGGTACCATAAGCCTAAATAAACTCTTCCTTTTACATTGCCTTGGTCATGTTGTTTTATCACAGTAATAGGAAAGTAACTAAGGTTGTCCTATCCCTAACAACCAACCCATCTCAACCCCACTTTTTGGAATCTCCCAAACTAAGAAAGCTGCTTATGTGATGATACCCCGTGTAAAGGAGCTAGGAGTTATGACAGCACAGGATATAGGAGGTGCATGGACTTGTGTTGGCTTCTAATGGCTGAATTTATCTTGGAACTAGACAACATCTCAATGTTTTTTGAGGTAGTTCAGACAATACTGCCTCAGTAGTATTCCCCAGTCTCTGTGCCTGTGACATGATTACAAGAGCTCTGGATCTCCCTTGGTTTGTTCACTTGTCCATTGTTTATTCTGAGTTGGTTAGTTATGGACATTAATTTGATATATACCATCTTTGGTCTGTTTTCAAAATATATTTATTATTATTATTATTATTATTTAAATATTTATTTAATCTTTATTTTTACACTTCAGATTTTATTCCCCTCCTGGTCTACTCTCTGACTGTTCCTCATCCCATATCTCCTTCCTGCCCCCTGTCTCCATGAGAATGTCCTCATCCCCTAACCCCTACCCAACCCTCCAAACTCCCTGGGGCCTCCAGTTTCTAGAGGGTTAGGTGCATCTTCTCTGACTGAACCCAGAGTTCCTCTCATGTATTTGTGTGAGGACACTCACATCAGCTGGTGTGTGCTGCCTGGTTAGTGGTCCAGTGTCTGAGAAATTTGGGGGTCCAGGTTAATGAGAATGCTGATCCTCTTACAAGGTTATACTTGTCCTCAGCTTCTCTCAGCTTTTCCCTAATTCGACCACAGGGATTAGCAGCTTCCATCCATTGGTTGGATGGAAGTATCTGCATCTGACTCTTTCAAGTGCTTGTTCGGTCACTCAGAGGGTAGTCATGTTAGGTCCATTTTTGTGAGTGCTCCTTAGCCTCAGTAATAGTGTCAGGCCTTGGGGCATCCCCTTGAGCTGGATCCCACTTTTCTCAACTTCCTTTTCCTCAGGTTCCTCTCCATTTCCATTACTGCAGTTCTTTCAGATAGGAAAAATTATGGGTCAGGGTTTTGACTGTGGGATGGCAGCCCTATCCTTCACTTGATGCACAGTCTTCCTGCTGGATGTGAGTATGCAAGTTCCCTCTCCCCTCTGTAGGGCATTTCATCTAAGGTCCCTTTATTTGAGACCTGAGAGTTTATGGCCTCCCAGGTCTCTTGTACATTATAGAAGGTACCACCAAACTTCTACCCCTGATGTTGCCTATTTCCATTCTTTCTGCTGGCACTCAGGACTTCAGTCCTTTCCCCCCACCCAATACCAGATCATGTTTCCCTCTTTCTCCCCACCTAGTCACCTTTCTCACCCTAGTCCCTCCCTCCATCTTTGTGATTGCTTTCTTCTCCTGTCCGAGTGGGATTGAGGCATCCTCACTTGGGCCCTTAGCTTTTGACCTTTTTGATTTCTGTGGATTGTATCTTGGGTGTTATGTACTCTTTCATTTTGGTTAATATTCACTTGTTAGTGAGTACAGACCGTGCATGTCCTTTTGGGTCTGAGTTACCTCACTAAGGATGATATTGTCTATTTCTACACATTTGCCTACATAACTCAAGATGTTTTCACTATTTTTTTTGGATATTTTTTATTTACATTCCAAATATTATTCCCTTTCCCAGTTTCTCATCCATAAACTCCCATACCATCCATCCTCCCCCTTACTTGTATGGGGGTATTCCCCCACCCATCCACCCAACCCTTCCTGCCTCTCTACCCTGACATTCCCCTAAACTGCAGAGTCCAGTTTAGGCAAGACCAAGGGCTTGTCCTCCCATTGGTGCCCAAGAAGACCATCTTCTGCTACAAATGCAGGTAGAGTCATGGGTCTGTCCATGTGTAATCTTTAGGTAGTGGTTTAGTCCTTGGGGTATCTGGTTGGCTGGTATTATTGTTCTTATGGGATTGCAAACCCCTTCACCTCCTTCAATTTTTTCTCTAACTCTTCCAATGGTGATCCCATTCTCAGTTCAATGGTTTGCTGCTAGCATTCACCTCTGTATTTGTCATGTACTGGCAGAGCATCTCAGGAAACACCTATATCAGGCTCCTGTCAGCATGAACTTCTTAGCATCAGGAATATTGTCTGTTTGGTGGCTGTATGTATATGGGATGGATACCAAGTTCTGAATGGCAGGTTCTGAATGGCTATTACTTCACTTTCTGCTCCAAACCTTGTCTCCATATCTCATCCTATGAATATTTTTGTTCTGCCTTTTAAGGAGGACTGAAGCATCCACACTTTGGTCATCCTTCTTCTTGAGCTTCTCTGGATTGTATATTGGATAATTCGAGCTTTTAGGCTAATATCCACTTACCAGTGAGTGCATACCGTGTGTGTGTGTGTGTGTGTGTGTGTGTGTGTGTGTGTGTGTGTGTGTGTGTTTTGTGATTGGTTCGTCACTTAGGATGATATTTTTTTTTTTTTTTTTTCGGAGCTGGGGACCAACAGGGCCTTAAACGCTTGCTAGGCAAGTGCTCTACCCTGAGCTAAATCCCAACCCCAGGATGATATTTTCTAGTTCCATCTTTTGCCTATGAATTTCATGAAGTCATTGTTTTTGATGGCTGAGTAATACTCCGTTGTGTAGATATACCACATTTTCTGTATCCACTCCTTGGTTGAACGGTATCTGGGTTTTTATGAGCTTCTGCCTATTATAAATAGGACTACTGTGAACATAGTGGAGCATGTGTCCTTGTTATATGTTGGAGCATTTTTTGGGTACATGCCCAGGAATGATATAACTCGGTCCTCAGGAAGTACTGTGTTCTGAGGAATGTCCAGACTAATTTCCAGAGTGGTTGAACCAGCTTGTTATCCCACCAACAATGGAGGATCAGTCCTTTATGTCCTCATCCTTACCAGCATCTGTTGTCACCTGAGGTTTTTTTTATTTCATTTTTTTTATTTTTATTTTTGTTTAATTTGACTTTTTTAAAGTTTACATTTCAAATGTTATTCCCTTTCCTGGTTTCGTGGACATAGCCTCATATCCCAACCTCCTCCCCTTCTTCTATAAGGGTGTTGCCCTCCCCATCTACCCCACCTTTTTGCCCCCCAGCATTCCCCTACACTGGGGGTCCAAACTTGGCAGGACCAAAGGCTTCTCCTTTCATTGGTGCCCAACAAGACCATCCTCTGCTACACATGCAGCTGGAGTCATGGGTCAGTCCATGTATAGTCTTTGGGTAGTGGTTTAGTCCCTCAGAGCTCTGGTTGGATGCCATTGTTGTTCTTATGGGGTTGTAAGCCCCTACAGACCTTTCTATCCTTTAATTCCTACAATTGGGGTCCCATACACAGTTCAAAGGTTTTCTACTAGCATTTGCCTCTGTATTTGACATACCCTGGCTGTGTCTCTCAGGACATATCTATATCCAGCTCCTGTCAGCATGCACTTTCTTAGCTTCATCAATCTTATCTAGTTTTGGTGGCTGTATATATAAGGGCCACAGGTGAGGCAGGCTCTGAATGGCCATTCATTCAGTCTCTGCTCCAAACTTTTACTCCATATCGCCTCCTGTGAATATTGTTGTTCCACCTGTTAAGAAAAAGTGAAGCACAGCTCCCTGCTCCCAACCCGATAGGGGAGAGAGCTCACTGCCTGGACAGGTGGGTACTCCTGAGACTGCAGAGCAGGAGAGACCACCAATACTGACAATCCCTGCCCACATCCCTGGCACAAGAGGAAACTATATAGGGCCTCTGGGTACCAGATGATACGGGCACTCAAGCAGCAGGTTCACTGTGGTCCAGACATCACCCAGACCTGAAGGGATGAGGTCAAAAGCTCCCTGTACCCAAATCCTGTGGGAGGGAGAGCTAAACCTTTAGAGAGGAAGATACGCATGGGAAGCCAGAAGAGACTACACTCTGCCCACATTTCTGCCTCCAGAGGAAAACACCTAAAGCCATCAGGGACCACGGTGCATGGGGGCCCTGGGAAAAGGCAGTGCAGGCCCTACTGATTGATGCCCTCACAGAGAGCTCAAAAGCAGGCCCCCAGGGGCAACTTCAGATGCAGGACCACAGGTAAGACCAACTTTTCTGCTCCAACCAACCTGCCTGGTAGACTCAGGACACAGGCCCACAGGAACAGCTGAAGACCAGTAGAGAGGAAAGACTACACGCCTGAAAGCAGAACACTCTGTTCCCATAACTGGCTGAAGGAAAACAGGAAAACAGGTCTACAGCACTCCTGGCACACAGGCCTATAGCACAGTCTAGTCACTGTCAGAAATAGCAGAACAAGGTAATACCATAGACAACCCGATGGCAAGAGGCAAGCGCAGGAACCCAAGCAAGAGAAAACAAGACTACATGGCATCATCGGAGCCCAATTCTCCCACCAAAGCAAACACTGAACATCCAAACACACCAGAAAAAAAAGATCTAGATTTAAAATAACATTTGATCATGAGGATGGAGGACTTCAAGAAAGACATAAAGAACATCCTTAGAGGAATGGAGGAAAACATGAATAAACAAGTAGAAGCCTATAGAGAGGAATCACAAAAATACCTGAAAGAATTCCAGGAAAACACAATCAAACAGGTAAAAGAATGAAAAATGGATATAGAAGCAATAAAGTAAGCACAAAGGGAGACAACCCTGGATATAGAAAACCAAAGGAAGAGACAAAAAGCTGTAGATAAAAGCATTGCAAACAGAATACAAGAGATAGAAGAGAGAATCTCAGGAGCAGAAGATTCCATAGAAATCATCAACACAACGGTGAAAGATAATGTAAAATGGAAAAAGCTACTGGTCCAAAACATACAGGAAATCAAGGACTCAATGAGAAGAACAAACATAAGAATAATAGGTATAGAAGAGAGGGAAGACTCCCAGCTCAAAGGACCAATAAATATCTTCAACAAAATGATAGAGGAAAACTTCCCTAACCTAAAGAAAGAGATGCCCATAAACATATAAGAAGCCTACAGAACTCCAAATAGATTGGACCAGAAAAGAAACTCCTCCCGTCACATAATAGTCAAAACACCAAATACACAAAACAAAGAAAGAATATTAAAAGCAGTAAGGGAAAAAGGTCAAGTAACATATAAGACAGACCTATCAGAATCACACCAGACTTCTCACCAGAGATTATGAAAGCCAGAAGATCCTGGACAGATGTCATACAGACCCTAAGAGAACACAAACGCCAGCGCAGGTTACTGTATCCAGCAAAACTCTCAATTAACATAGATGGAGAAACAAAGATATGCCATGACAAAACCAAATTTACACAATATCTTTCTACAAATCCAGCACTACAAAGGATAATAAAGGGTAAAGCCCAACACAAGAAGGCAAGCTACAGCCTAGAAAAAGCAAGAAACTAATTGTTGTGCAACAAAACAAAGGAAGACAAGCACAAACATAATCTCACATCCAAACACGAATATAACAGGAAGCAACAATCACTATTCCTTAATATCTCTCAATATCAATGGACTCAAATCACCAGTAAAAAACATAAAGTAACAAACTGGATCCACAATGAGGATCTTGCATTCTGCTGCCTATAGGAAACACACCTCAGAGACAAAGACAGACACTACCTCAGAGTGCAAGGCTGGAAAACAACTTTCCAAGCAAGTGGTCTGAAGAAGCAATCTGGAGTAGCCATTCTAATATCGAATAAAATTGATTTTCAACTAAAAGTCATCAAAAAAGATAAGGAAGGACACTTCATATTCATCAAAGGAAAAATCCACCAAGATGAACTCTCAATCCTAAATATCCATGCTCCAAGTACAAGGGCACCTACATACATAAAATAAACCTTACTAAAGCTCAAAGCACACATTGCACCTCACACAATAATAGTAGGAGATTTCAACAACCCACTCTCATCAGGACAGGTCATGGAAACAGAAATTAAACAGAGACATAGACAAAGACAAGTCACGAACCAAATTGACTTAACAGATATTTATAGAACATTCTATCCTAAAACAAAAAGATATACCTCTTTCTCACCATCTCATGGTACTTTCTCCAAAATTGACCATATAATTGGTCATAAAACAGGCCTCAATAGAAACAGAAAGATAGAAATAATCCCATGCATCCTATCAGACCACACGGGCTAAAGCTGGAGTTCAACAGCAATAAGGAAAGAATGTCCACATATACATGGAAATTGAACAATGCTCTACTCAATGATAACCTGGTCAAGGAAGAAATAAAGAAAGAAATTAAAGACTTCTTAGAATTTAATTAAAATGAAGGTACAACATACCAAAACTTATGGGACACAATGAAAGCTGTGCTAAGAGGAAAACTCCTAGCTCTGAGTGCCTGCAGAAAGAAACAAAAGAGAGCATACATCAGCAGCTTGACAGCACACATTAAAGCTCTAGAACAAAAAGAAGCAAATATACCCACGAGGAGTAGAAGGCAGGAAATAATCAAACTCAGAACTGAAATGAACCAAGTAGAAACAAAAAGGACTATACAAAAAATCAACAGAACCAAAAGTTGGTTCTTTGAGAAAATCAACAAGATAGATAAACCCTATAGATAAACATTATATATATATATACATACATACATACATACATACATACATATATATATATATATATATATGTATAGATTCTTGCAAGGATGTAGACAAAAAGGAACACTCCTCCATTGTTGGTGGGATTGCAAACTGGTACGACCACTTTGGAAATCAGTCTTGAGGTTCCTCAGAAAATTGGACATTGCACTAACTGGGGACCCAACTATACCCAAATAATATACTCTCTTGGGCATATACCCAAATGATGCACCAACACACAACAAAAACACATGCTCCCCTATGTTCATAGCAGCCTTATTTATAATAGCCAGAAGCTGCAAAGAACCCAGATGCCCTTCAATATGGGAATGGATATAGAAAATGTGGTATATCTACACAACGGAGTATTACTCAGCCATCAAAAACAATGACTTCATGAAATTCATAGGCAAATGGATTGAACTAGAAAATACCATCCTGTGTGAGATAACCCAATCACAGAAAAACACAGGTGGTATGCACTCAGTGATAATATGGATATTAGCCCAAAAGTGCGAGTTATCCAAGATACAATCCACAGACTACATGAAGCTCAAGAAGAAGGATGATCAAAGTGCGATGCCTCACTTCTTTTTCTTTTTTTTTCAGGTAGATTTCTTTCTTCTCTATTTTTTCATCTTTATTAACTTGAGTATTTCTTATTTACATTTTGATTGTTATTCCCCTTCCCTAACCCCTCCCGCTCCCCTTCTTTATGGGTGTTCCCCTCCCCATCCTCCCCCCATTACTGCCCTCCCCCCAACAATCACGTTCACTGGGGGTTCAGTCTTGGCAGGACAAGGTCTTCCCCTTCCACTGGTGCACTTACTAGGCTATTCATTGCTACCTATGAGGTCGGAGCCCAGGGTTAGTCCATGTATAGGCTATGGGTAGTGGCTTAGTCCCTGGAAGCTCTGGTTGGTTGTCATTGTTGTACATATGGGGTCTCGAGCCCCTCCAAGCTCTTTCAGTCCTTTCCCTGATTCCTTCCACGAGGGTCCCATTCTCAGTTCAGTAGTTTAATGTTGGCATTTGCCTATGTATTTGCTGTATTCTTGCTGTGTCTCTCAGGAGATATCTATATCCAGTTCATGTCAGCTTGCACTTCTTTGCTTCATCAATCTTATCTAGTTTAGTGGCTGTATATGTATGGGCCACATGTGGAGCAGACTCTAAATGGGTGTTTCTTCTGCCTATGTTCTAAACATTGCCTCCCTATTCCCTCCCAAGGGCATTCTTGTTCCCCTTTTAAGGAAGGAGTGAAGCATTCACATTTTGGTCATCCTTCTTGAGGTTCATGTGTTCTGTGCATCTAGGCTAATTAGAGCATTTGGACTAATATCCACTTATCTATGAGTGCATACTATGTGTGTTTTTCTGTGATTGGGTTAGCTCACTCAGGATGATATTTTCCAGTTCCTTCCATTTGCCTATGAATTTCATAAAGTCATTGATTTTGATAGCTGAGTAATATTCCATTGTGTAGATGTACCACATTTTCTGTATCCATTCCTCTGTTGAACGGCATTTGTGTTCTTTCCAACTTCTGGCTAGTATAAAGAAGGCTGCTATGAACATAGTGGAGCATGTGTCTTTGGTATATGTTGGGGCATTTTTGGGTATATGCCCAAGAGAGGTATAGCTGGGTCCTCAGGTAGTTCAATGTCCAATTTTTTGTTTTTTTATTAACTTGAGTATTTCTTATATACATTTCGAGTGTTATTCCCTTTCCCGGTTTCCGGGCAAACATCCCCCTCCCCCCCCTTCCTTACGGGTGTTCCCCTCCCAACCCTCCCCCCATTGCCACCCTCCCCCCAACAGTCTAGTTCACTGGGGGTTCAGTTTTAGCAGGACCCAGGGCTTCCCCTTCCACTGGTGCTCTTACTAGGATATTCATTGCTACCTATGAGGTCAGAGTCCAGGGTCAGTCCATGTATAGTCTTTAGGTAGTGGCTTAGTCCCTGGAAGCTCTGGTTGCTTGGCATTGTTGTACATATGGGGTCTCGAGCCCCTTCAAGCTCTTCCAGTTCTTTCTCTGATTCCTTCAACAGGGGTCCTATTCTCAGTTCAGTGGTTTGCTGCTGGCATTCGCCTCTGTATTTGCTGTATTCTGGCTGTGTCTCTCAGGAGCGATCTACGTCCGGCTCCTGTCGGTCTGCACTTCTTTGCTTCATCCATCTTGTCTAATTGGGTGGCTGTATATGTATGGGCCACATGTGGGGCAGGCTCTGAATGGGTGTTCCTTCAGTCTCTGTTTTAATCTTTGCCTCTCTCTTCCCTGCCAAGGGTATTCTTTTTCCTCATTTAAAGAAGGAGTGAAGCATTCACATTTTGATCATCCGTCTTGAGTTTCATTTGTTCTAGGCATCTAGGGTAATTCAAGCATTTGGGCCAATAGCCACTTATCAATGAGTGCATACCATGTATGTCTTTCTGTGATTGGGTTAGCTCACTCAGGATGATATTTTCCAGTACCAACCATTTGCCTACGAATTTCATAAACTCGTTGTTTTTGATAGCTGAGTAATATTCCATTGTGTAGATGTACCACATTTTCTGTATCCATTCCTCTGTTGAAGGGCATCTGGGTTCTTTCCAGCTTCTGGCTATTATAAATAAGGCTGCGATGAACATAGTGGAGCATGTGTCTTTTTTATATGTTGGGGCATCTTTTGGGTATATGCCCAGGAGAGGTATAGCTGGATCCTCAGGCAGTTCAATGTCCAATTTTCTGAGGAACCTCCAGACTGATTTCCAGAATGGTTGTACCAGTCTGCAACCCCACCAACAATGGAGGAGTGTTCCCCTTTCTCCACATCCTTGCCAGCATTTGCTGTCACCTGAGTTTTTGATCTTAGCCATTCTGACTAGTGTGAGGTAGAACTCAGGGTTGGTTTGATTTGCATTTCCCAGATGACTAAGGTCTTTGAGCATTTCTTTAGGTACTTCTCAGCCATTCAATATTCCTCAGCTGAGAATTCTTTGTTTCCTCTGTACTATACTTTATAATAGGGTTATTTGGCTCTCTGGAGTCTCACTTCTTTATTTCTTTTTATATTTTGGATACTAGCCCTCTATCAGATGTAGGATTGGTAAAGATCTTTTCCCAATCTGTAGATTGTCATTCTGTCCTACTGACAGTGTCCTTTGTCTTCCAAAAGCTTTGCAGTTTTAGGGGGTCCCATTTGTACATTCTTGGTGTTTTTTTCAGGAAAATTTCCCCGGTGCTCATGTAATCGAGAATCTTCCCCAATTTTTCTTCTATTAGTTTGAGTGTATCTGGTTTGATATGGAAGTTCTTGATCCACTTGGACTTAAGCTTTGTAAAGGGTGATAAGAATGGATCAATCTGCATTTTTCTACATGCTGACCCCCAGTTGAAACAGTAACATTTGTTGAAAATGCTCCCTCTTTTTCATTGGATGGCTTCAGCTCCTTTGTCAAAAATTAAGTGACCATAGGTATGTGCATTCATTTCTAGGTCTTCAATTCTATTCCACTGATTTAATTTCCTGTCTGTGTACCAATACCATAAAGATTTTATCATTATTGCTCTTTAGTACTGTTTGAAGTCAGAAATGGTGATTCCCACATAAATTCTTTTATTGTTGAGGATAGTTTTTGCTATCCGGGAATTTTTTATTCCAAATAAAGCTTTTACAAATTGCTCTTTCAAACTCTATGAAGAATTGAGTTGGAATTTTGATGGGGATTGCATTGAATCTGTAGATTTCTTTTGGCAAAATGTCTATTTTTACTATATTAATCCTGCCAACCGGTGTGCATGGGAAGTCTTTCCATTTTCTGAGATCTTTCTCAATTTCTTTCTTCGGAGACTTGAAGTTCTTGTCATATAGATCTTTCATTTGCTTGGTTACAGTCACACCAAGGTATTTTATATTATTCAGAACTATTGTGAAGCGTGTCATTTACCTAATTTCTTTCTCAGCCTGTTTATCCTTTGAGTTGAGCAAGGCTACTGATTTGTTTGAGTTAATTTTATACCCAACCACTATACTGAAGTTGTTTATCAGGCTTAGTCATTCTCTGGTGGAACTTTTGGGATCACTTACGTATACTATAGTAAAAAAAATAGTAATATTTTTGACTTATTCCTTTCCAATTTGTTTCCCTTTGACCTCCTTTTGTTGTCTGATTTCCCTGTCTTTGACATCGAGTATTATGTTGAATGATTACGGAGAGAATGGGAAGCCATGTCTAGTTCCTGATTTTGTGGGATTGCTTCAAGTTTCTCTCTATTTAGTTTAATGTTAGCTACTGGTTAGCTGTATATTGATCTTACTATGCTAAGATTGCCTTGGATTCCTGGTCTTTCCAGAATTTTTATCATGAAGGGGTGTTGAATTTTGTCAAATGCTTTCTGAGCATCTAATGAAATGAACATGTGGGTTTTTTCTTTGAGATTTTTATATAGTGGATTACATTATTGATTTCTGTATATTGAATCATCCCAGCATCTCTGGGATGAAGCCTACTTTATAATGATGGATGACTATTTTTTTTTGTGTTCTTGCATTTGGTTTGTGAGACTTTTGTTGAGTATTTTTGTATCAATATTCATAAGGGAAATTGGTTTGACATTCTGTTTCTTTGTTGGGTCTTGGTTCGGTTTATGTAGTGTAATTGTGGCTTCATAGAAGGAATTTGGTAGTGCTCTGTCTGTTTCTATTTTGTGGAATAGTTTGTACAACATTATCTTGAGGTCTTCTATGAAAATCTGATTAGAATTCTACACTAAACTCATCTGGTCCTATAGGACCTGACCAGCCCTACGTCCAGGAGGACCTACTCACAAAAACGGGGAGATGGAGATCAATGCAATAAGCAAAATTTTTAATAATCCAGTACACTGGGCAGGCTCTGAATGGGTGTTCCTTCTGTCTCTGTTTTAATCTTTGCCTCACTATTCCCTGCCAAGGGTATTCTTGTTCCCCTTTTAAACAAGGAGTGAAGCATTCACATTTTGATCATCCGTCTTGAGTTTCATGTGTTCTATGCATCTAGGGTAATTCAAGCATTTGGGCCAATAGCCACTTATCAATGAGTGCATACCATGTGTGTTTTTCTGTGATTGGGTTACCTCACTCAGGATAATATTTTCCAGTTCCAACCATTTGCCTATGAATTTCATGAAGGCATTGTTTTTGATAGCTGAGTAATATTCCATTGTGTAGATGTACCACATTTTCTGTATCCATTCCTCTGTTGAAGGACATCTGGGTTCTTTCCAGCTTCTGGCTATTATAAATAAGGCTGCGATGAACATAGTGGAGCACGTGTCTTTTTTTTATATGTTGGGGCATCTTTTGGGTATATGCCCAAGAGAGGTATAGCTGGATCCTCAGGCAGTTCAATGTCCAATTTTCTGAGGAACCTCCAGACTGATTTCCAGAATGGTTGTACCAGTCTGCAATCCCACCAACAATGGAGGCATGTTCCTCTTTTCTCCACATCCTCACCAGCATTTGCTGTCACCTGAGTTTTTGATCTTAGCCATTCTCACTGGTGTGAGGTGAAATCTCAGGGCTGTTTTGATTTGCATTTCCCTTATGACTAAAGATGTTGAACATTTCTTTAGGTGTTTCTCAGCCATTCGGCATTCCTCAGCTGTGAATTCTTTGTTTAGCTCTGAACCCCATTTTTTAATAGGGTTATTTGTCTCCCTGCGGTCTAACTTTTTGAGTTCTTTGTATATTTTGGATATAAGGCCTCTATCTGTTGTAGGATTGGTAAAGATCTTTTCCCAATCTGTTGGTTGCCGTTTTGTCCTAACCACAGTGTCCTTTGCCTTACAGAAGCTTTGCAGTTTTATGAGATCCCATTTGTCGATTCTTGATCTTAGAGCATAAGCCATTGGTGTTTTGTTCAGGAAATTTTTTCTAGTGCCCATGTGTTCGAGATGCTGCCCTAGTTTTTCTTCTATTAGTTTGAGTGTATCTGGTGGGCACCTCTTTCTTTAGGGAAGTTTTCTTCTATAATTTTTGAGGGTATTTACTGTCCCTTTAAGAGGGAATCTTAGCTTTCTTCTGTAGCTATTATCCTTAGGATTAGTGTCCTTGAATTACTGGATATTTTGGTTTAGGAGCTTTTTGCATTTTGCCTTTTCTTTGACTGGTGTGTCAATGTTTTCTATGGTGTCTTCTATCCCTAAGATTCTACCCCTTTTCTTGTATTCTGTTGGTGATATTTGCAACTATGATTCCCAATCTCCTTCCTAGGTTTTCTATCTCCAGGCTTGACTCCCTTTGTGCTTTCTTTATTTTTCTATTTCCATTTCTAGATCCTGGATGGTTTTGTTCAATTCCTTCACCTGTTTGGTTGTGTTTTCCTGTAATTCATTAAAGAATGTTTATGTTTTTTCATTAAGGGTTTCTACTTGGTTACCTGTGTTGCTCTGTATTTCTTTTAGGGATTTATATATGTACTCCTTAAAGTCTTCTATTATCATCATAAGATGAGATTTTAAATTCAAATATTGCTTTTCTGGTGTGGTGGGATATCTAGTATTTTCTTTGTTTAGAGTACTGTGCTCTGATGATGCCAAGCAATCTTGGTTTCTGTTGCTTTGTTCCTGTCCTTGCTTCTCGACATCTGGTTGTCTCTGGCGTTAGTTTGTCTTGTTGTTTCTGCCACTGGTTTGACCCTCTGTGTCAGCACTCCTGGAGATCATCTTTCTCCCAGTGGGATATGGCACAGAGAACTGTGTCACAAATTCCTCTCCAGGCACAAGCCTAAGCTGCAAGGATCCTTTTCTAGGCTGCTCTTTGGTTCCTGTATCTGGAGGGCTCTAGGTGGGTTCCTCTTGTGCCAGGAATGTGAACAGAACTCGTAGTCTCCCCCGTGCTGTCAGGATTATCCACACATCTGAGAGTCCTGCTCTCTTCCCATGGGATCTGAATACAGAGACCTGTGGACCAGGTCATCTCAGCATGCAGGTGGAAATTGGGAGGTTCCATTCCCAGCCTGCTCCCTGGTTCCTGTGTCCAGAGGGCTCCAGACAGGTTCCTTTTGGGCCTATTTTATTTTTTCTATCTTTTATTGTCTGGTATCAGGATAATACTGGTTTTGAAAAGATAATTTAGCAGTGTTCCTTCTTTTCTACTTTGTGAATAGTTTGAGGAGCATGAGTAGCAGATTTCTACACAGAATCCACCTGTGTTCTATTTAGCTGGAAGATTTTTAGTGAATGTTACAATTTCAATGTTTGTTATGAGTCTATTTCCAGTATTTACTTCATCTTGAGGTAACTATTGAATAATAGAAATCTATAAATTTATTTATTTATTTTGGATTTTCCAGTTTGGTAGGACACATGAGAGAAGTAGACTGTAGGAAATAATTAAAGTCGGGGCTGAAATCAACCAAGTAGCATCAAACACACACAGACACACACACAGACACACACACACAGACACACACACACAGACACACACACACACACACACACACACACACACACACACACACACACACACATATATATATATATATATATATATGAAGAATCAACAAATTCAGCACCTGGTTCTTTCAGAAAATCAATCAGATAGCTAATCCCTTAGCCAGATTAACCAGAAAGCACACAGAGAGTATACTAATTAATAAAATCAGAAAGGAAAATGAAGACATAACAAGAGAAACTTAGAAAATTAAAAAAACAGTCAGATCCTACTACAAAAGCCTATACTTGACAAAATTGGAAAATATGGATCAAATGGACAATTTTTAGACAGATACCATATACTAAAGTTAAATCAGGATCAAATAAACCTTCTAAACAGTCCCATAACCACTGAAGAAATAGAAGCTTTCATTAAAAGGCTCTCATCAAAAAATGGACAGGACCAAGTGGTATAAGAGCAAAATTCTAACAGACTGTCAAAGACCACCTAATACCAATACTCTTCAAACGAGTCCATAAAATAGAAACAGAATGCATTCTGTGAAGCCCCGGTTATGCTGATAATAAAACTTCACAAAGATCCAACAAAGAAAGAGAAATTCAGTCCAATTTTCCTTATTAAATATAGATACAAAAATACTCAATAAAATTCTTGCAAACCAAATCCAAGGATACATCAAAAGGATTCCCCTGCACTGGAGCTCCAGCCTTGGCAGGACCAAGGGCTTTTCCTCCTGTTGGTGTCCAACAAGGCCATCCTCTGCTACATGTGCAGCTGGAGCCATGGGTCTGTCCATGTGTAGTCTTTGGGGAGGGGTTTAGTCCCTGGGAGCTCTGGTTGGTTGCTATTGTTCTTATGGGGTTATAAGCCCATTCAGTCCCTTCTATCCTTTCTCTAATTCCTCTAATGGGGACTCTGTTTTCAGTTCAGTGGTTTGCTGCTAACATTCACCTCTGTATTTGACATGCTCTGGCTGAGCCTGTCAGGAGACAGTTATATCAGGCTCCTGTCAGCATGCACTTCCTAGCTTCATCAATATTGTCTTATTTTCTTATTCATAATGCGAAGTTATCACTTACTCATTTCATTATGGCTGTTCTTAGCTCCAATTTGGTAGGCCTCAGTGCTATGCTCTCTTGACTCTTAACCCATGGCTGCTTCTCCTGCCTTCTACACTCTCTTTTTCCTCCTGGTCTTCCTCTGCTGCAAAACCTAAACCCCACCAACGTTGTTTCTGCCAAGCTATTGGCTGTTGACATCTTTTCCAATCACAATTAACTTAAGGGCAGGGTCACAGAGGCTATGTGAAGACTTCAGGTCTTGGGGTCCCACACTTAGTATTACAATAGACAGGAAAAGACCAAATCTCAACATTCCTAGAATTGAATGAAAATGAAAACAAAACCTACCTAAATATGTAGGACACATGACAGTCCTTAGAGAAAAGAGTTCATTACATCATTAAGTATTTAAAACTCTGCCAGGAAACTTGGTAAGGTAGAACATGTTGAGACCCAGAAACACTGCGGGCACACACCTGAGCCATAGGTGACTTCTTGCTCCCTGCCAGATTCCTGACCTGGAACACATGCCACACTCCTCACATAAAAGAAATGTGTCATTTGGTCATGAAGGCCCAAAACAGAGTTCTCTATGCTACTGAGGTACCTAGGGACTAAGGGGACTTAGAGAATAAACTTTCCTCCCCATATGATCTTCCCTGCTAAAGATTTACTCTCAGGTCTATCCTGAGAAATGTGTATTGTATGTTATCAATTCAATTTCTGCTATGAACCAATATACTGTTTACAACAGTGGACTATCTCTTTCATTAAAATCCCCCATGCAGGGGAGCCATGGAGACTGCATTCAACCACAGAGCTGTAGTTTAGTTCTCCTGTTGAAGGCCTTTCTGCACTCGTAACCACAACTACAACTGTGACCAAGCCTGTTTCCATCAAGCTCAGTACAATCACTGCTGGGATAAGCTGGAGCTCCCCTTCTCCCTGATATGGTTGTGGCCTTGTCCCGGGAACTCCAGACGGGACAAGTCAGATATCCGTGGCACAGGAATAGCTGAGCTAATGAAGCTGTGTGACCTTGAAATGACTATATAAACTCTATATTTCTGCTGTTCGGGGCTCTTCACATCTCTCCTTCGTGAGGACCGTGTCGAGCCCCAGTGCACTGGTATCTCAAGTAAACCTCTTGCTTTTACATTGAGATGTGAGTCCTGTGTGTTCATGGGGTGGCGCCGTCCTCAGGATTGGAGCAAGAATCTCCTCAATCTGAGGGTCTTTCACTTTCCCATTCCAGAGAAGTGTCTAGGTGGTTCCCACCAGCCTGGCACCTGCCTTGGTGGCAGCCTGACATCCACCCTGCCTCCAGTGTGTGATAAGCACAGTCAAATTCCACATGGTCCTCCTTCCCAAGATGCCGGGCCCAAGGTTAGAGTGGACCTGGACCCACAAGTACATACATCACAATTCTGAGTGATAACAAATTAATAGTGATGCTTCTGATAATCTCGGAAAAGTACCAACAAACAGCATCCTAAAAGAGCATGAAAAGAGACAATCAAATTCAGGGCCATAAGAAATGAAATAGATACAAAGAATTAAAGTAGGAAGAATTAAGGAAACAATGGGGTCTTTGAAAAATAACTAGACTGGCAAAGTATTAGCTAGATTAACTGAGAGAGAGAGAGAGAGAGAGACAGAGACAGAGACAGAGACAGAGAGAGACAGAGAGAGAGACAGAGAGAGACAGAGACACAGAGACACAGAGAGACAGAGAGAACCTTAATACAATTATGGATATAAGTGATACATAATTGTAGATAGTGAGAAAACTCAAAATCATGAGTACATACTTGAAAAACATGTATTCTGGTGAAGAAGAAAATCAAAAATAAATAAATTTGTAGATTTATATTACCTATTAAAGTTCACCCAAGGTGAAGTAAATAATGTAAGTAGACCCTTAACAAACAATGAGTTGGTAACAGCAACTAATATTCTCCCAGTTAAAGTGAGCCCACTTGGATTTTGTGTAGGAATGTGCCACCCATGCAAAAGGTTGAGAAATATTTTTTAAAGGTTCAACATTATTTGCTTTCAGTAAAGTGTAAATTAAAGCTAATTTGAGATTTCATTTTACCAGTAAAAATGGCTCAGAATAAAAACAATGCAAGCCCCAAACAAATGACAATAAATGCTGATGTAGATGTGGGAAAGGTAAGCAATTGCTCACTGTTGATGGGTCTGCAAACTGATACAGGAAGTATGAAAATCATATTGGAGTTTCCTCAAAAGTCTAGGAATAAATCTACCATGTGATCTAACTATGTCACTCTTGGGAGTATACCCCAACACTGCTTCTTATTGATAGATGCTTTATAATTTATTCTCACTATTACTTTATTCTCAGTAGCCAAGAAATGGAAATAGCCTAGATTGCCACCAGCTAATGAATGGATAATATGAAATGTGGTGCATTTACACAACTGCATTTTATTCATTTGTTAATAATAATGAAATTAAGACACTTACAGGCATATGGATGAAGAATGAAATAAGCAGGGTTAGGTAACCTAAATCTAGATTAACAAACATTGAATGTTCTCCCTTATATGTGAATGTTACATTTCAATCTTTAGCTATTTAAATAATGAAGTAATCATGAATGCCAAGAAAGTGCTAATGGATCAAAATGTTCTTTAATGTAGGGGAGATGGCATGAAGAGGAAATAGGAATTAAAGACACAGAAAGGATTGTGTGTTATGGGGAATTGAATGGACAGGGTAGAGCAAGGAGTGTTTTGGTAATTTTGTTTTGGTATTCATTTCTACCTGGTTTGATAATCATTGCTCACTTTTTAATGTCTGCATTCCTTATATCTTAGCTGCATCAGACTCTAGGATAAATGCCCAGGTTGGTGACTTTCAACCTTCCTAGTGCTGTATCCCTTTAATATAGTTCTTTATTTTGTGGTGATCACCAACCATAAAATTATTTTCGGTACTTCATAATTGCAGTTTTGCTATTGTTATGAATTATAATTAATTATCTCTTTTCTGTTATTCTTAAGAGACATCTGTGAAATAGTTATTTGAACCCCAAATTGGCCAAAATCCTCAGGTTTATAAATGCTAGCCTAGATGTGCTAGGATATGAACTTGGTAAAAACCTGAGGCTTTCACACAGAAACCACATGTGTTGGGACTCATCAAATACACGAGTGTGGTAAGAACTCCAGTGATATTCTCTGAGTGTGAAGAGTCAAAAAATTATGGTTTCAAAGCCAATTTACCCTTGGCTGCTTGGTCCTTTTTAACAGTCCATCTATTTTTTAATGTTCCTCTGTATATAGCTCTGTTGTGTTTTAAAATGATACTACTTAATTGCGTAATATTTAATGAGATCTGTAGCAATCCTACTAGAAACCATCTTTACTATGGCTCTACCACAATGTCCTCTAAAAGCAAAACTTCAAATCTTACTGGCACTTCTTTTATTGATGCCTCTTCTAGCATCAACTCATTTATTTTCCCTCAATCTCCTTTTCTTAGTCACATTTCACTAAAATGGTTTTAAAACTCTTCATCGATGACATAACCTTTAATTATGTGAATTCCTTTAATAACTGTATTGACTTATATCTATAAGGCAGGCACCATTTTAGTCTGTGTGCCAACCAAGTGCTCCAAAAATACACCCCATCACACTGCTTGTATTTGTTTGTGCAAAAGCCTCTTCTTGCACTAGTTTAAACACAAGCTTCTGCCTCAGAAACCAGCAGGTAACTATACACTGCTAAAATATATATATTTTAGATGATGAGGCCAACCGTAATCTGTGACTGTCCAATACTAGCTTAGAAGAAGCTAGACTCACCCCAAATCCATTGTCCATTGCATCTCCTCTATCTCTTTTTCCTTTGAAAAAATCATCCCCATTCCTCTATTTGTTTTTGACAGAAGCAAAGTTTAGGAATGTAATGTAATGCCTCTGAATCTCTAGCTATCAAAATTCAAGAATATACTGTCTGCCTTAAGAAGTGAGTTTAAATCAGAAAAGGAAGTGGTAGATGCATATTCTGCTCCTCACAATGTTTCACTGTATCCTATCAGTGAATAACATTCCTGCTCTGAAAGTCCCTCCCTCAGAGAGCAGTAAGAGAGCCTGGGTCTGCTGACTAGGTTTGGTAGTTAAGAGCACTGATAGACCTTTTGGGGGACTCAGCGAATCCAATGTCTCATTTGTCCTCTGAAAGTACCAGGCAGTATATGGGCCACAGGCATATGAACATGTGGAGCTGAGCTGTCATCTATTTATTGAACAACACAGAAAATATTGTAATGGGAAGCATTCAGAAAATTTTGTCTTAATTGATTTTTTTATAGGAGCCTCACAAGTGGATAAGATTTTGGCCCCGTGATATAGAACAGCTTGCAAAGCTGCAATCCGATCTTATCAATAGATTTCTAATGTTTCTAATAGATTTCAATGTTATTCTATTTTAATTTTATTGGACAGGGTGTTGTTTTCAACACTTAGAAGTTTCCAGAAGCAATGACTTAGATTTTATCACCACATGATACAATACATATTTTTCTGAGCTGGGAATAAATGGGCCACAAAGGAAAAGCAGAGAACATGGTATGATCGAAGCCTTGCATTCATCTGTGACTGGAAGAGTTAATTACTTTGGAAATCCAAAGTAGAGTAAGATTTATTACTCTGTCTTAGGGGTTGGTTAATTCAGAACAGGTTGAATACACATTGTGATCATAGCTATAAATGATTGCAGAGCTCATCATTAACCTGGTTACAGGTTGCATTAAGGTTTGATTTGTAAAGACAAGCTTCAAACCGTATTGCTCCAAAACTGCATTTCTGTGAATGGTACAGGCAGGGAAGCTCTTGGAGGGAACAAGGCTGGTTTTCCTGGTCACTAGCCAGCCTGATCTACTCACTGGCATAAGTCTTTGCTGCTTTCTTAATCTTTTACTTTGATTGCTATGTTACAGATTACAGGCCATTAAGCTCCAGATGGCATGATTTTAGAAACATAATCTGTTAGCATCAACTGAAGTGCCTGCCTCACACCCCAGATACTATGTCACAGTGCTGTCTGTTATAACCACTTCTTACCCACTTTGAAATGCAACTAAAGCCTTTCATGATTTAGGGCCCTATATCCCTATGACAGACTAGCCTTGCCAGTTAGGACCCCAGTATTCCTTGTTCACTCTCAAGAAGTCTCAGTAGAATGAAGTACTTGATCTTGTGTAAGTGATTTGACCTTGCTGATCTGTGATGGCAAAACTATAGAAACAAAATGGTCCATAATGAAAGATCCCTGCTCCTTCCCCTTTAACATCTGAAGCGGACTTGCTGTAATTCTGATCCAATAAATCATGATGCATTAATGTATCATGGGATCCTCTGATGACACTTATAAACTTCTTACTTGTAAGGGTAATGAGGTGGGCATCCCCTCTCTGTCCTGATATGACATTTCACAAATGAATCAGGTTAAGTTTGAAAATTTCTCCTTATATAAAAGGGCTCCTCTTCCATTTCAGCACTGATTTTTTTTGAGAATTTCCTGTATTTCTGTTCACCAGTAATATACATTTTATTAAAAATTTTACCAGTTCTAATCTGGTAAATATTTTTATTCCTGTGCTACCATATTGCTTGTTCTCTTAAAGGCAATTTCTTAATTTTTAGATAGTTCAGGAAGCCATGCCTAGAGAGTGGTTGGCCCTCAGTGTACTGGTTCTGCCCACATTAATTAATTAAGACATCTTCAAAAGACATTTCCACAGGTCAAACTAATGTAGTCAATCTCTCTTTGAGAGTCTCTGCAGCTCATTTTAAATTGTATAAAGGTATAGGCATTAAAGCTAAACATCTCATCCAGTTTTATGTTTTGCTTGAGTTCAAACACAGAGTCTACAGTATGGAAACAAACAATCTACCCACTAGGATTCCTTTCCTGACCATTCTTCTTTATAAATATGTATAAAAATGTCCTAAGGTTGAGTGAAGGGCTCAAGTCCAATGAAGAGACTGTAGAAAGCTTGCCAACAGGGCTCTTCCAGTATAGAGTAGACAAAAGCCAGTTGTTATGTCTTGTGCCTGATAGTGACAGCTTGACAGAGCCCAGAAGATTTTGTAAATTATCTGATTATCATGAAGAGCACTAGCAGATGAGATGTGATGGGGTAAGGCCCTCACTCTCTGGGCCAAAGACTTTATCAGTGATAGCATCCAAGTAGCCTGATGTGAGGTGTTTGGACAATCCGCCTAATCTGAGCATAGATAGGCCATAATTCCTCCTGGGTTTTGAGACTTTGGGCCCGACCATCCTCCCACCTGCCTCAGATGAGATGTTGTCCACTGATGGGGGACTGTTGCTTGGAACCTTTCCTTTGTGTGCTCTTATGTACTCTCTAAAGAAACAGAATGAATTGGAATGGTAACTTATACAATGGTTAGTAAAGAAATAAAAATGTTGTTGTGTTAATTGTAGCAGATTTATTTCATCAGGGTATGAAAGGTTCTCTTGACAATTTTTCTAAAATAATACTTCTCCTCATCTATCTCACATTCAATAGGGTCTGAGTAGTTTAAGAAAGGATGATGTACTTGCACAGATACTCTTAGCCTCATTTCCAGTCCCTGCTCTTGTCTTACAGGCTTCTCCTATTTGGCTTCAACTGTCCTGAGCCTCTAACCTCCAACCTTGTCACCTGGCCCCAGCCCTGAGGTGTCCCAGGCTCTGGTCCAGATTTGTGTGGCCACATCACTATTGCTTCACACTGAAGGAGGCTTGTAGTGAGGGAATCTTTTGGCCCAGACTTCCTGGTTTTCTTGGCCAAGTGGTATGTAAGTGCTTCTGCTCAAGGCTCAGCTACAAGGCCTAGTGTTAACGATTACTGGATTGTGAATGCTCTTCCAGCTGAGGAACTCCATGCCATGCTGGGTACTGTGCCTGTTCCCTAAAGGAATAAGCACTCTGGGAGTGTGCCTCAGATAAGGGCCTGAACTATTCCCATATTGTTGCACATCTGGACTGATGATAACGAGGCTCAGGAAGCATGGAATTTAATAAAGGCAGGTCACTTTCAAATGCACTTTGCCTTCACTGGTTTAAACATGCTATCACTCCATTTGTCTCAGCCATTCCATGCCTTTTCTTGAGGTCATCTTGGTGACTCAACTCACTCTGTCCTCACCAATATCTAGGTGTCTTGGGGAAAAGACCTGATTTTTTAATTTATCTTCTGTTGAATGTTTTCAAATGCCCTGCCTACCCCTCCAGCATCTGCTGAGGTGTCTCAAATTAAAATCTTCAGCTCATGGGCCACACAAGACCAGTCTTTCTCTGTTCTCCACCACGGTGCTTCTAGCCTGGTCATAGAGTCTTATTATGTGACCCCCAAATCCTTACTATTCATCATTCC
Source organism: Rattus rattus (assembly GCF_011064425.1). Lineage (NCBI taxonomy): Eukaryota > Metazoa > Chordata > Mammalia > Rodentia > Muridae > Rattus > Rattus rattus. Next base: position 52,226,321 of record NC_046167.1, on the reverse strand, counting down.
AGTAAAATTAACTCACTCTTGAGACTCCTTATGCTCCTGGAAAATTTTGCTGTGCTAAACTGACTACAATCCACTGTTATTTAAAAATCTGATGTACTCAATTCTTGTACTCCACTTCTATTCAACAGGGATTCTTCATGGCCCCAAATCACTCAGGTCCTTTTCTATCATTAGTCACTCTTTGTTCTTAGCAACCTGTTTCTCAGGCTTTTAGGGCCTTTTGGTCTTTCCTAGCCAACTGCTGACTATTTCTTCTTTTTTAAGGTTGTGTACTGGAATTTCAAGGAATTGTTCTACTCCTTGGATACACCTCCTTGAGACCTATGACTTTAAGTTGTGTCTATTTAATTTCCATGTCAAAGTTGAAATTCATACTAGACCCAGTGACATATGCTTGTTATTAGAGCTATGTGGGATGTTGAAGGAGTATTATTTTATCCTAAGCCACACACAAAATTTAGGGGCAGCCTAGGATGTTACTGAGATACTGCCTCAAAATAAAAAGTAAAGAAATGGCTAGGGATGTTGTTCAGTGATATAGTAATTACCTAAGATTCAGGAGACCCTGATTTTGTCCCTAGCATTACAGTGGGCAAAAAAATTTAACAGGAAATGGTATTATGGATACATATGTAAATGCATGCCAGTCAAGCTAGTGACTCGAGTTTCTTTCTTTTAATCGACATAAAGGTGGAACTAACTCAACTTCCACAATTTTAACTTCCTTATTTCCATGTGTAGGCTGCCATACTTTTACCTCTCTCTCTCTCTCTCTCTCTCTCTCTCTCTCTCTCTCTCTCTCTCTCTCTCTCTCTCTCACACACACACACACACACACACACACACAAGTAAACAAATAAATCATGGTTCCTTTAACTCCTCTAACTTCTCTTTTCCCAATATTTTTGTTGCCATAATCACTATCCTGCTGAGCAAATAATCCATCTCACAGCCATGGCCACTTCTTCCTTCCTTGTTCTATTATTCCACAAGCCCTAATGCTGTCTATCTTCCTTTGTGTTTTTATTTATTTTGTTTATTCATTTAGATACAGGGTCTCACTATATATCTTTGTCTGTCCTGGAGCTCTCTATTTAGATCAGGCTGTCCTTGAACTTGCAGAGAAGTATCCACCTGTTTTTTTTTCCTAGTGATGGGATTAAGGAAGCTGCCTGTCCTCTTCTGTAAACACCTGTCTGGTTCCTATTAGTGTTTTTTATCTGAAAAATTGGCAACATTAGTTCCCCTGAATGTTGTGAATAAAGTTTTTCTGTCTTTATTCTGAGGATATTGCTACATGTTCAGAAGTCTGTAAACTCATGGGTATGAAATCACGGATATAACACTATTCGGTATCTAAAATAATTTGCCTCCCACTTAATGATATATTATGAGCTATAGGTTTCCAGAGATATAAACACACTTCCTTGTTTCCCAGTCTGCACACAAAGATTTTCTCACTTGTGTCCCATTTCCTCAGCTCATTCTTAGTCTTCATTTCTCAGTTCTAGTTCTACAGACTCTGACCCTCTTTGGTACTTATTCCCAAAAGCAAACTTGTAGGGGCTTGGCCTGGTGCTGCAATGTATTCCAATGCTAAATATGCCCCACCATCTTGTTTGTCCTGGATGAGGAGATCTTCACATACACCAAATTATGCTATGTAATTTTTGAGCCCTCCTCACACACACATGAACATTAATTGGTTAATAAAGAAGCCTACAGTTTGTGCTGGGGAGAAGATAGTGTGCCAGAGTGAAGATTCTGGGGTTTGTGGTCTAAGGTCTAGGGGATAACAAGGAGAGGAGGAGAAAGACGGAAGGATTTGTGTGATAATGGAGAATGTCAGTGCACGGTCATGGGGTATGGTCTGATGGGGTAGGGGTAGCCTAGGAAGAACATGAAAGTTACATCTTGGAGATGACCACAGGAAAGTAGACATAATAGCACAGAGGGTTGATATCTGACCAGCTCCCATGGCTTTTAAACTAATTATAAATCTAAAAGGTTTTGTGTCTTTTAATGGTGACTATATAAAGGTTTTGTGTCTTTTAACGGTGACTATATTATCTAAGTTGAGTTTAACCTCTTAATTGATGTTTAAAGGCAGCAAAGGGGTGTAGTAAACTTACAGAATATTAAGAGCTAAACACAACTTTTATGTTTGAGCTTTAACTAGTTCTTGCCCCTATATTCATATTTGACTCTACTCATACCAGATTCTGTTTCATCTGCTTGCATCACTGCACTGAGGCCAAAGACCCTATCTTTTCCTTTTTGTTTTCAAAGTGCTGGTGTCTCATTCAGTAAGTTGAATGAGTATGGAACCAGTGGAATTTTTATACCACATCTGGCAAGCAATTGGCACCATTTTTCAAATTTTAGGTAGTTCATATAGTAAAATTATTAAAGCTGATGATTACATATTTTACTATGCTAAGAAGAATATTGTAATTGTTCTAAAGGACTATGGCTTCGAAGTTACATAGTTAGCTCACAGGCTGGAATAATGTCTGTCTTTGTGAAGATCTTAATTGTTATGAAACGTATTGATGGTCCTAGAAAACGGGAGAGGCAGTGTTTGTGTTTGGAAATAGGGTCTGAGAAATGCAGCAGTGATAACTAGACAATAGAATCCTATTCTACACAATCACTTTCTTCTTGAGCTCAGCAAAGAGACACCATCCTTATTAAAGTCTGAAGATCTGGGGTTCAGGAAGGGTGGTGCTTTGCTTTGATTATGCCCCAAAAAAATCATCATGAAGTCAATCTCTCATGTGAGGTCTTAAGAGATGGGTGTCCTTATGGAATTATTAGGTCATGAGATTTGAAGTGTATGTACATATTTACCTCTATAACAGTCTAGTTTTCTACTATAGTTATGTGGCTATTAAACATTTATTTAGATTGGGTTAATCAAGCAGTTCACAATAGTGGGTGACTTAGCCCATAGGTGGGCTCCTGTTCCTCTAAGCTTCCATTTGCTAGACACTTAGCCTTCCTTGATTCCACTCAGTGTGTCCTAGTTTATAGAACATATTGCTAAATCAATATAAATCCACCCTCCCACCAATGACCTCCAAGTGTATGTGCTGTTCACATTCCATCACTGAGATAACCCATAGAATTCTGAATATTTCACATGGACAACAGGAGCATTATCTACAGTTACAAAATATGTGTCATTGTAAGGCATGCACAACTCCTAAGATGCTTGAATTCTTTTCTGATTTTGCAGGAGGGAAGATGTGCATGCACAACAATCTCTTAGTTGCTATTCTGGGATGCATTCAGTGACCTGTGAGTGCATGGCAGTAAACATTTAGGATGTTTAAAAGGAGTGTGCTTTCATAAGTAGAGCACAGCACACTCTGGTGATAGAGCTATGTGACAGAGTGCATGCTTAACATTTGCAGGACCATGATATAGTTTCCTAGGAAGAAACCATATCAAAAATATAACACAGAAAACCATATGTAGTTGAAAAAATCCAAAATTTCTGAGTAAAATGCAGTGTATTTTTTACTCATAAATAACATTCCTGGTAAATGTCTGTCTTTGTCTCTCTCATTTCTCCCTTGTTTGTGCATCTGAATCTTGTATATGTTTGTAATGTATATATACACTGTACACTGTGTGTGTTTGTTATCAACTTACAAAAGAAAACAAAATGCTATTCTTTGTTAAGAAAGGGAGAAAGTAGAACTGTATACACAGTTCTAGAACAAATAGTGAGCATGTTTTCCTAGATAACCTGGAAGGATAAGCCAGAAACCTTAACCTAGAGAGGCAGAGATCCAAGAAGCTAATGGGAGTAAGAGAGTTGAGCAATCCTTTATGTTTCAGTCCTTTAAAAGTAAACCTCACAGCTGGGATGGGGGCCTGGATTGACATTGACATCTGCTAGGTATAGGGGTCTGGCTTTGGTAAAAGACCTGGAAAGTTCTTCAGAAAAGTGTCTATCTTCACCGACTTCAGAGACCCAGGGTCTCCAAAGATCAGCTGTTTGAGATTAAGTTTCTAGACCATGCATACAACTAACTATCACAGACCCAGACACATTCAAGGAAGGCTCCAGACAAGTAAGTCCACTCCCAGGCCTCTTGCTGACTTCAGCTTACTGAGATCCCAAAGTAGTTGCATGTGTTAGGAGTCTAGGATCTCACTGTCTGGGTAGGTTGGGTCACATGCAGATTCCTAAATTGAGGATTGCCACATTTTATAAGATCAGGGCAGCCTGTACAACCAAGTGTCAGATCAAATGGCAATAAGGTCATTGCTGGGAACCCTTTTTTAGGCAAAGGACACAAAGTTGGCCAAACCATTAAACCTGGCCATCATTCTATCCACAAGTTCATCTTGCTCTCCAAGACAACTGTGATTTGTCAAACAGGGTTTTCATCCTCATTTGAATAAAATAGCAACTGTTCTTGCTAGCACATCTGGGAAAACACACACAGTGTTTATACTAGATTCTACATACATACAGCTATATCCTCTGCCTTTCCTTCCAAAGAATAGCATATTTTTATCTGTCAATAGTTTTGTAACTTGAATATAAAAAACAACTCCACCACAACACACACACACACACACACACACACACACACACACAAACAAGAACAGATTCCTTCATTATGTACATACACCACACTCCCACAAATGAGAGAAAAACAAGAGAGAGAGAGACAGAGAGAGAGAGAGAGAGAGAGAGAGAGAGAGAGAGAGAGAATTTACCAGAAATGTTATTTATAATCAGCAAACATGGCTAATTTTTCCCATGTATTTTGTTTTTTTTAGGCTAAGTGCACTTTCTGTGGCTAATTATTTGGCCCAGAGGAGTAGTGAAGATTTGGGACATCTACTTTTCTTTCTTTCTTTCGTCTTTCTTTCTTTCTTTCTTTCTTTCTTTCTTTCTTTCTTTCTTTCTTTTTTCTTTCTTTCTTCCTTTCTTCCCTTCCTTTTATTTATTTATCTGTATTTGATAGACAAGCACTCAAACTTCTGTTGTTTTTTGTCAGATTTATTCCCACTAAATGCTGGCAGGCTTCTGTTGTTGCTTAGTCTGTCTGTCATTCAGTCTTGACAAAGGCAGAGTAAACAGGGTGCTGAGACCACCCTCTGTAGGAAACAACCCAGAGACTCCAGCCTAGGTTTTATATTCTCCCTGTTAATCCTAGAGTTTGTGGTTAGAGAAGGTATCCAGTACCAGAAAGATCAGCTGCCCTATTGCCTGGAGGCAAAAGATGAGTTGCATTACTCTTTACAGCTCACCAGGCCCTGACTTCTGCCTTTCCTAATCTAGGAGTCCAGAGGTCAGCCCTCCAGACTCCACCCACCTCTCTTCCCAACCAATATTTGAGGCCCTGGTATAGCTAGTGCATTCAGATATCTGCTCTTCTCACCGTCTCCAGATGAACATAGGGTCCTGGATATGCTGTGCTGTTTGTTGGCTTTGGCACTGGGTGCTTGGGAGGGGATGGCAGCTGTGGTGCAGGGCAAGAGCCCTGCAATTTGGGTTAGGATTTCTTACCTGAGCTGTGAGAGTGTCACAGATTCAGTTGACTCTTTGGGAAGTCAGTCCCCTTTCGGTTCAGGCCAGTTGTTAGTGCTGTCATGTGCTTGGATCTTAGGGATGAAGCCCAGTGGTGGCTCTGCTACCTGCACAGATGCCAGGGACATGAACAAAGCACAAATTGAGGAAGTAGCTTGTGCACTAAGGTGTCTGCCAGCTAAACATGAAAGCACATGGGACTCTACTTGCCCTGACATTGAGATCATGGACTCCTGTCACATAAGAAAGGCTTTGAGATCTCAAAGGGCTGGAACAAGAAAGTCCTGGAAGTCAGTGCCAAGGGTGTTGGACATCCTTTTCTTGAAAGTCTCTGGAATGTGTTGGAGCCTTTGTGACTTTCAAAACTGCAAAGTTAGGTAAAAACCATAACTACTTGGAAACCCTCAATGTTAGAAGACAGATACTCATAAGGAGCTAGCTCTCCTGATCTTTTTGTTGTGCTTTCTATTAAACTCGTGTCAGGTGAACTGTTTGAACTGTTAAAGGATCTAGAGTCTGCCAGGCTAGCCTTTTAGGTTTGTCAGAAAGTAGCCACATGGCAAAAAGGGAAGCAGTATAGAAGCAGAGAAAGTTTACTGGGGCCTTGGAGAGAAACAGAAAAGAAAAGGTAAAAGGGAGAAAAGTGAGCAGTTAGGTTTTTCCGTGTCTTGACTCAGAAAGATGGGCAGAGCAACTAGAGCCTCACAGCAGCTTTGGAGAGACAGTACCAGATGTGGGCATTCTGGAAAGTAAAGTTGCTCTATCTTCTTCAGTGGTTAACTATCCCAACATGTATTTAGTTGGACATTTGCTGAATTCTCCTCGGAGGGATGGTCTCTTATCCAAGTGATTAACCCTTTAGCTTTTGGGAGGCTTGGAATGTTAGACATCCCCAGTCTAGTAGTAGTAGACTGTATAGTCCTGGCTGTTCTATAGATTATGCTGGCCTTCAACTCAGAGATTTGTCTGCCTTTGTCTTGTGCTTGCTGAGATGGAAGGCATAGTCTACAGTGTTTCTCCTAAAGCATCTCTTAAAGTTAATTACAACTAAGTTAGATCCATAATAGTACAAAGAATTAGAACATAGTGAAGAGATCCCTGCCACTCCACCCGCAACAATGGCAGAAAGATGTTGAAGGATCACATAGAAGACCCACACCTGTATCTCTAGCTTGGTATTACTGGTTTAGGACAGGTAGTCTCCGTAGACATGGTAGCTGTGTACTGAGACATTGTTCTGACAAAAGGAGAACAGATAGGACAAAAGACTGATTCCCTGAAGCTTAGGTATTGTCCTTGGTCAGCCTTTTACACCTAGTAGGCTTTCTCAAAATTGCCCCCAAAATGTCGTTCTTTGTGTGTTATTGGACGCAGAGAAGGTTGGTGTGCTTGTTTTGACTGTTAGATTGACAAAATATAGAATCACCTAGGAAATGTTGGTCTAGGCACACTGTGAGGTTTTTTTTAAAATTAATCCCTCATAGATGAGTCATGATTTTAATCAGGTTATTTGATTTGGTAAGATCAACCAAAAATGGGCAGCACCATCTTCTGATCTTATTCCTCCCTGTGGATGCAGTTTGAGGGGATGGCTCTAGGTCCTGCCACACTGACATGAGGAACCATGTGCCTAAATATATTCTTTTTCAATGGAGTTACTTTTTCAGTATATTTTATCATCGTAACAGGGAAGTGATTAGAAAATACACTCCATTAAATGAGAGTATAAATCATAAAGCAAGAAGATATTGGTTCCCAGAACAGAGGATGATAATACCAAAGGCGTCTGAACTATGCATCATTCAATAGACAGCTAATCAATCCAAAGTAGATTTGTGTCAATAAATTGGCTTATAGACAATAGTTGATGTGACAATATGTACAATAACAACAAAAAATAGTGTGCATGTGCCCAGATGAATGCCTCCAAGTGCAAGTATAAGAGTGCTTCAATGTCAATCTAATTTACAGTTTGGTCCATGAAAGCTTTGGAGAAAACCTTGATTCCAACGTGTCAATGTTATGCCCACCAGCAGCTGGAGGTTTCACCTGTTATCTCTTGAGTATATTCATGGTGTATTTGTGTTTGTATGCATGTGTTTGTGTGTGTGTGTGTGTATTTGTGTTTGTATGCATGTGTTTGTGTGTGTGTGTGTGCGCATGCGCATATGCACAGACACGCATGCATGCATGTGCGCATATGTGTGAGTTTGCCTGTGAGTGTAAGTGCAGGCACCTGATTTCCTCCAGGCAACATGTAGGTCAATGGCCAACAGCGGCTGTTGGTCCATTCCTGTCACTTTCTTTGAGATAGGTTTCCTTGTTTACAGCTGCCTTTTCCAAGCTATGGGCCCATCCATGAGCTCCCAGAGATTCTCCTGCCTCCACTTCCCTGGCCCATGATTGGTATACCAACTATGTGCCACTTTGTCAATATTTATATGTTCATGGAAGTCACTCTATCCTTTGACGTATTTCCCATGGCCAGTAGCTGTCTTTTTATTTGTTGGTTTTTGGTTCCACTTCCTTTACCCATGACTTGGATCACTACTATGTACCTCCTTCTTAAGCTTTACTGTTTCTGAGGGTCAAAACTAAGATTGTCACATTTGCATGGTATGCACTTTACCCACTGAGACATTCCCCAGCATAAAACCTGTATTTTCAATCAACAGCAATACTCAATCTCTTCTCCAAGCAGTCAGACTTTGCACTTTCCTAATTCCATCTTGAAAGAAACCAGAAGATGTTAGGTATTATGACATTGGACTAGAAAAATTAACCATGCATATAAGGTCCTTATTTTCATTTGTTTATTTTCTTTGAGACAGGGTCTCACTATGTAGCTTATACTAGGCTGGATTTGATATATAAACAAGGATGGAAACTAGGTGCATGTGACCTTTACATTCCATGTTGTATCTATCCCTTCTTCACCAAGTCAGAGCATCACAACGTTGATGAGATTGAAGATTCGGCTTATACATTCGATTGTGTTTTTTATGATGTTTTTTGAAATCCCTCATTCCAGGATTACCATCATGGATCACCTGCGGGAAGCAAATGCTAACTTTGCCTTAAAGCTCTTGAGAATATTGGGCGAAGACAGCTCAAAAAATGTATTTTTCTCACCCCTGAACGTGTCTTCAGCTCTGTCTATGATCTTAATGGGAGCAAATGGAACCACTGCAAGCCAGATATGTCAGGTAACCAGCACCATTGTAAAGCAGATAAATACTATGGCCTGTCAGTTGAGCTGGTCCTCCATATTCTAAAATGCTCTTGCAGATGACATAGGGGTGTGAATGAAGTGGTGATAGGCAGGATGTACTATCCATTTTGGAATTCTAGCTGTAACATTCAGATTCCCTGGTGTTGACTATGTATGTGAGGATTAATTTGGTGCAAAAATACCAAAGGCATGACACCAAGACCCTATGATCTCCTCTGTGTGTGGTCTGGCCCTAATGGATCTCAGTCCACCAACAGGTAAGGTCTGTTACTACAGTCTTGAAGTTTATTCCAAAATGGAGTTAGTCTTAGCCCGGAAGACCAGGGAGAGAACCTTTAGTGGATTTTGTTTTGTTTTCTGCTATATCTGTGAACCCGAGAGATGTCTTCCCTAGAATAATGTAGAGATAAGTACAGTTCATACTTTCTGAAGTGTAGGCTGTGGTTTAATAGTAACATAGTTACAATTAATAGCTTAATTAACACAGAGTATATTCTTATATTTCTAGTGGCTGAATACTAAAATTCCAGGAGTTGGAAAACTAATTTTTTAAGAACAGTATATGGCATTTTTGTCTCTCCTCAAAGTGGGGGTTTTTGGTTTTTCATGCAATGCAGACTCAAGTGTTTTCTTGTAGACTCATGTGGTGTTTTGTTGATACAAGACCCACGGAAGAACATGCTATATTTGAAGAGAGTATAAATTGGACTCAATTTACAGTGACTGGGTGCTTGCATAACTGGCTTTAGATTGTTGGTCTTGCATCCTTTTTGATCTTCACTTTGTTGAGAGATGCATGACAGAACATCTCCTGGGGTCATGGTTGGTTCTGCTTGCTCCTGCTGACTCATGCAGATTCTGCAGAGTCCTGGCTGTTTCTGTTGGATTATGCCACTACCTCTGATTCGGGTTTAGTATCCTGACACTACTAATCTAGACTGCTGATGACCTGACAAACATATTGGAATTGCCCCAAACAGATTTATATCCCTTTTTCCTTTTTCCTTTCTCCCTATTGACTGTGGGCTAGAAGTGAGGTTGAGGCATTGAGAAGCATTATTAAAAGTAAGTTTTCAAAACCTATGCCTACATTTCCTAGATGTTTATGCCACAATCAGCTTTCCCTATAGTGACACAGATTGGGGTTAATTCACTTAATGACTTCCTTTAAACTTCATTGTTCCTACAATATCTTAGTTCTAGATACAGTTATATTCTATGGATTGTCAAATGACAATCTACGAATTTGGTAAAATATATTCAATGTATTTCAGAAAGGACACATTGCAGTCTCTGAAATGCAGTAATTCTGAATCACAATTAAGCATGTATGTCCTGTGTCTTTTATCCAAGATTTGGGATATTTCACTTATTCCTACTTGTGTTTGAAGCCAGTCTTTCCTAATACATGATCACCTTATTATTCTGGGTTAGCTCTTGGTATCCTTTTTTTTTTCTTTTTTCTTTTTTTTAAATAAAATAAGTTTGTTTCTTTCTTAGTGTCCTCATTAGAGACATTTGTGCCTTGATATTCTCATTCTCTCTCTCTCTCTCTCTCTCTCTCTCTCTCTCTCTCTCTCTCTCTCTCTCTTCCAAAATATCACTACTTGAAGGCAGTTTATCTTTTATCTTTTTCCTATGAGAGTAGCTGAAATATTATGTTTACCTCTTCAGAAGGATTGAGAAGTCTGGCTTCAGTCTGGAAACATTTTCACTGTTGGCTTGGGTCATGCTTCTCTTTCACGTAGGTTTTTGTGATAGCATTACAAAAGATTCTTCTTGTGGCTTGGGTTTTCCTCCACCAGTATACTTTGAAGAAAAACACAAATGTGTCAGCTGCCAGGCCTTTTAAAGTCTAGGCCTGAAACAGGCTCACTCTCCTAAATTCTTATTTTCAGACAGTGCTGGATCCAGCCCAGACTCAAGAGCAGGTAAGAGACTATTGAGGCCAGACTTTTGAGGTCAGAAGTCAGGTGCACTTGAGTGATAGCAGTTTTGTTTGGTATCCATGCTTGAAGCCAGAGCATCATTAGTGAATTTGAAGAGTTATGTTTGTGAAAGACCATTTACTCTCAGACCAGGGCTGAGAGGGCACATGGAGGATCCTAGATATGGAACTACAAGGTACTTTCATCTCTAACTAGGTGGGTCTTTGAGTGGCATCAGGAATCTGTAAAATTTTAAAGATGAGTTTAGTTTTGATTATTTTCCTATAGCATGGCATGTTGAAATTTTGTTTTCAATCTGTTTTTATTTCAGGCACTTTCTTTGGATAAATGCAGCAGCAATGGAGGTGAAGATGTCCACCAGGGCTTCCAGTCAGTTCTCACTGAAGTGAACAAGATTGATATAAGGCATGTGCTCAGAACAGCCAACAGGGTTTTTGGCGAGGACAATTTTGAATACATAGCAGTTAGTGTCATAGAGTACTCAGAGATGTTAAGCTGAATTTACGTTTTAGCCATCACATAGGCTTATATACATATAAATGCATGCCTTTAACACAGGCAACACACTCATACTAAATGTGCATTTTCCTTACATCCACCAAGACACAAATGAAAACAGTTCTTTCAAAGAGAAATTTAGCATAAAGTGATGAGCTGACATGTTTCATAGAAACATTTACAAACTATAACATATATACTGCAGGCACAATAGTATTTTCATTTCTTTAAAACAGCTTTGAGTTTTTTCTTGTAGCATGGCAGAAGGTAGGTGGTCATCAATGTCACTGTCATTTCATAGAGTTTATCAGCAAGTGGTTTATTCTTTTGTTCTTTTGTTTGCTGATGATCAGTTCCCTGTAAGGCCCTGGGCAGACTAGGTTGATCCTTCACTACTGCAATAAGCCACTGACCTGAATTCTAATGTGGCTGTATTTTTGTCAGTTGCTCACCCCTGCTACTAAGCTGCCAGGCATGGTGAATATGCTCCAATTTCATACCATAGAGTAAAACCAATTATAGTGATATACACAATTTTATAGCTTCTACATCTATTTCCCCAATGTTCTGTAGCTATGGGTGACATTATGTTGAGTGGTATAAATGTGTATTACTATTAAGATGGACAACTAGAGCAGATGCTCCAGCCTGTGAAAAGCACAGAGGATTCATAACTCCTGTGAGGTTAACCCTCACTGTGCAAGTGCATTGGCCTCTTTGAGTAGCAGTAATATGATACTGTATCTCCTATAGCCTCAGCTACTACCTGAAGGTCTCAGCTGTTCATCATGGTTTTTAGTGATTCTCATACCAAACAACATTTTACCTCATTCATAAACTAAGGTTAAAAAAACAGAAACAGGAAGGCTGGATTTTATACTCTTTCTCTATATTTGTTTGCAAATCACATCTGCACAAATCTGAATTTCCAGTTTTGTGCATCAGGAAAGAGGCTGTTAGTGCTTAATCACTTTTATGGCTGTGCAGTGTTGCTCTGTCTCAGTCTTTTAAAGATGCCTGCTGCAAGTTCTACGAAGCAGAGATAGAATAGCTGGACTTTAAGGGTGATCCAGAGCAGTTGCGACGGCATGTCAACACCAGGGTAGCCAAAAAGACAGAAGGTGAACACAGAGTTATTCTTTTTTTGTTTGCTTTTAGTGCTGAGATTTGACTGCAGGGCCTTGAGCATGCTGAACAGGATTTCCTCTGACACTGAGTCATACCCCATCTCTGTTAAACAGTTAGTCCATTTGGAAAAAAATGCTACATTTATATGGTTTTTTGTTTGTCATGTGTTTGTATATATCTGTGCACATCTGCAGTCAGTTCCACTCACAGACTTATTTCTTTTTCTTTCTACCAGTGTGTCCTGGGATTCAACTCAGTTCTTAAGGTTTGGTAGCAAGTGCCTTCACCAGGCAACACAGTCTTTTTTTCTAGTCTGTATGTCTATTGTTGTTTTTTGCTTTGAGACACAGTCTCAGTGTCTAGCCTTGGCTGTACTGAAACTCACTATTTAGACCAAATTAGATTGGAACTCAGCCTGCTTCTCAAGTCCAAGTATTAAAGGCATGTGCTACAATGCTTGGCTTTGCAGTCTATTGTTACAACAATGTTAGTGCTTTAATAAGATCCTCAAATGTAAACAATGTTTACCTTTTCTTCTTTAAATAAGGACTTCTTTAGACTTGCCTGAGGATTGAATCCAAGGACTTGTGTATGCTACGCAAAGTAAGGTTCTCTAATGTTGATCTGTACCTTTAGCTCTAAATCAGGAATCAGCACTCCAAATCAACAGTTGGCATCATTTGCCTATGATCCATTTCCATGTATCAGCAAACTCTGCTGGTTGGGTTGGGTTGGGGTTTATTTTTGGTATTGAAGAGACACCATGACCAAGGCAACTATTATAAAGAAAAACACCACACAGGGAACTTACTTACAGTTTTAGAAGGGTTATTCCATGATTATCATGGCAGTTCAGCAGAAACTGTACTACAGCAGTGGCTGTGGGCTATACTTTCTTACCTAGAGTCAGGAGAGAGAGAGAGAGAGAGAGAGAGAGAGAGAGAGAGAGACAGAGACAGAGACAGAGACAGGACTGGGTATGGGTTTCAGAAATCTTGAAGACCACTCCCAGCAACATACTTCCTCCAACCTTGCCATACCTACTAATCCTTCCCAAACTGTTCAACTGAGGACTGAGCATGCAAATACATGAATCAATGGTGCCGCTCTCATCCAAAGTACTACAAGTCTTTAATTACTTAACTTTGTTGTTGTTGTTGTTGTTGTTGTTGTTGGTGTGTTAATTTCTTCTTTTAGATGTGGTCAGAGAGTAACTGTCTCCAAGTACAGTAAATTCAAACACTCGATTGGTCCTTGTGAGTCCCATCTATTTCAAGGAAAACTGGGAGAAGCCATTTAACAAAAAGGACACCAGGGAGATGCCTTTCAAAGTCAGCAAGGTAACCACAGTTGCTGTAACTAAGGAGACTCCAGGTCCTCTGTTCACATTGCCTTCTAAAACATAAAAAGGCTCTTCATGTACCCTGTGCCTCTCATGTCACTGGGTAGCTCAGCAGCCCTTTGTCAGTCTTGGGGCTTTCACTTTTCTTCCTGTTTACATGTTCCTAATGATGGGAGTAGGCTACTTGGTTTCAGTCCTGGCTCTGCTTCTGTCATGGGCCATTTTGTCCTTGTAAAACTTGATGGCAGAGCTCTGCAGTGTACCTAAAATGGTCTTTCACAGAAGTTTGAAAATAAGAAAATCGAAACTATCTAAACTCCAAATGTGTATGAGGCTTCTTGTGGTTCTGAATGCAGCCCATTCCTTGTATACAGTCTGTTTTTTTTTCAATGTGTATTCCCAGAAGTACTTGCTGTCTTGTGTATTCCCTCTTCTTCAAGAAGATCAAACCTCCTGCTCATTGCAATAAAACCACACAAATGGAAAAGCAACCTTTATTATCCTGTTGAAAAAACAGTTGAGGCCAGAAAGCTTTGTAATGAGTGCCTGGTTCAGTAAACACTGAACCAGTGAGTGAAATTAACTCTTTGTTTGATGGGATAAGCACAGATCCTGACTTACAGATGAGGAACACAAAGGGATGTGTATATATGATAGACACCATGCTAATCCTCTTCTATGTTAGAACATGTTATTTGCTAATGTCCCAGGAGTTTTGGAAATTTATTCTATCTCTCCCCTTCCCCTCCCCCCCTCTCTCTTGGTACTTATACGCTGAAGCTGACAAAACAAATTAATTAGATCACATTCTGGATCATTAACCTGATTTTTCATCTCCCCAACAAAGTCAAATTTGAACTTTCAGTTTATTTGTGTTGATATTCAGGATTAGCTACCCAAACCAGATCCCAATCTCAGCCAAATACTGATGGTTTAATAAATACACACTCCAACACTGATTAATAGTGATGCAGCCAGGAGTTGGGTGCCAAGCTGCCTCCCAGGGCAGTTTTCTGGACCAGTTTCTATATTCCTTATAACATAGTAAAACATGGAAAAATCCACAAACAGGTTATTTGCAACATTTACACTTTCTAGACAATGAAGCTCTGTCTGATCTTGAAGTTGATTGACTGTGTCTAGGGGCAGGGAAGCTAGAAAATTTTCTGTATCCAGGAAGCTCAGTGACATTTTATGACAACATGATATTATGGTTAGAACAAGAAAAATTAGGTGAGGTTAATTAATGTCATGATCTCGAAATAAAGGTCGAGGTAATGTAGCAGAACTATTGTCAAGTTTGAACATTTAACATTAGAAAATACATTTTATTCCAGTTTTTTTTTCATAATAAACATTTTTAAAACTGGTCAAAGTATTTCTGTCTTTGAAGTCACTTATGACAGGATCCTACCTTAGGGCTTCTTTCTACTGCAAGCAACACAAAACCTAGATGATATAGTTGAAGTCATACAAGTTTATCACACCAGGTGGGCAGAAATAGATGAAACCTGGAGGTGCCTACATGGAGTGACACTCTTGAAATCTGGCTCTCTTTTCCTGCTCTGCCAATCTTAGCATGCAGTGTTTTCACTCAGCAGGTCTTTGACCCTGACTCTGCAGTTCATGGGGATGGACATAGTAGACCTGAGAGCACGAAGCCTCCTTCTGAGAACTTTCCTATATAGACCATAAATAGGAATATAATTATTGCTGGTCCTGCTAAATGCAAAGTTATCACACAATGCCTTTTTTCTTGTCTCTACACTGGACACAGACTGATCTGTGTCTAGAGCTGATTCTGACTGCAACCCAGATATGTGGCCATGCCTCCACAGGTACAATTTTTTCCATTCTATGGAGTTTTAATTTTTAACTGTTTTACTGTTTAAATTTTAAACAGTATTACAGCTCATTACTTTGCTACTAGTATAGTCTTCAGATGTCACTTGAGAGCCCATTCTGCCCCAACCATTAAATGGCTAGTGTACTTACCCTCATGAAGCTCTATTTTCCTGGAGGAGAGAAATCTGACACAAACATATGTAATATCTTGGTGGTTTGTTGGAAGGGCTTGAGACATACTAAGCTGGTGATAGGATGCTGTGCTTGAGTGCACTGACAGAAAGAACCGCCAAGGAACCCTTCACTGGGAAAATGGCATGAGAGAAACCACCAGGGCATAAGAAGCATGGAATTAGATGATCATGTGATTTTTTTTAGTTTGGTTATATGGTGGGTTACTTGATTGATTTTGTATATTGAAGTATCCTTGTGCCACTGGGATGTAGCTGACATGATCATGGTGGATGATGTTTTTGATGTGTTCTGGATTCAGTTTGCAAATACATAATTGAGTATTTTTGATCAATGTTCATGAGAGATAGTGAACTTAAATCCTCTTTATTTGTTGAGTTTTTTTGTGTAGTTTAGGGTGACTGTGGCCTTATACAATGTGTGTAGCAGTGTTATTCATATAGCAATGTTTTAATTGGGATTATTATGTCTATGTTCATCAGGGAGATTAGCCTATAATCTATTTCTGTTGTTATTTTATTTTTTCTATCTTTTTTTTTGGTCTTGTATCAGGATAATACTGGTTTTATAAAGAGAATTTAGCATTGTTCCTTTTTTCTATTTTGTCAATAGTTTGAGGAGCATGGGTGGCAGATTTCTACACGCAATCCACGGTGTTCTGTTTAGCTGGAAGATTTTTAGTAACTCTTACAATGTCAATTTTTGTTATGTGTCTATGTACAGTATCTACTTCATTTTGAGTCAATTTTGGTAGGTAATAGAAATCTAGAAATTCATTTATTTCTTTTGGATTTTCCAGTTTGGTAGGACACACATTTCTTTTCTTAAAAGTGTGTTCTGAGGAATGGAGGAGCAGATTAGAACAGGATACTTCTAGATTCCATGTGCACCTGCAGCTGATGCTGTGTCATAACTCTCCATACCTAAATCCTGCCAGTAGAGACTTGATCTCCCATGAGTGCAGACAGATTTGAGAGCAAAGATAAGATCACCACTTCTGCTCAAATACCTGGCCCAAGAGAAACCCAACCAGATGCCACAGGATACAGTAATCTAGGAACAGCCCAAAACAAGATACTCCTGGTTTCTATTGGCACTCCAGAGCTGACCTTGTACCACACTCTCTGTACAAAAATTCCTCCAGGAGAGAGCTGGTCTTCCAGAAGTGCTGACATACAGGCCTGCAGAAGGGACAAGCCACAGACAGAGACTTCAAAACCAGCTAACACCAGAGATAGCCAGATGGTGATAGGCAAGTGCAAGAACTTAAGCAAAAGAAACCAAGGCATTATCAGAACCCAGATCTCCCACGTAAGCAAGCACTGGATAACAAAACACACTGGAAAAGCAAGATTCTGATTTAAAACCACATCTCATGCTGATGATATGAGACTTTAAGAAGGACATAAGTAACTCCCTTAAAGAAATTCAGAAGAACAGAGGTAAACAGGTAGAAGCCTTTAAAGAGTTAACACAAGAATCCCTTAAAGAATTACAGGAAAACACAACCAAACAGGTGAAGGAATTTAACAAAATCATCCAGTATTTAAAATTGGAAATAGAAATAATAAATAAATCACAAAGGGAGAGGACCCTGGAGACAGAAAACCTAGGAAAGCAGTCAGGAGTCATAGATGCAAGCATCGCCAACAGAATACAAAAGATAGAAGAGAAAAACCTTGTCTGCATGTCCCGCGCTATCGTCTCGCCAGCAAGAACGCACGCGGACACCAGGATCCTTCTGCAGCAAAAGCGTTTATTATCTTGAAGAGGAAAAACGCCGCGGCCCCAGAGAGTTTTAGCTTTATATCCCCCAAAGCAACGTGTTCCTTCCTGATTGGCCGCATAGCCATGATCTGATTGGCACGCCCCAGGATGGGCAAAGACTTGGCGCGAACACACCCTTGCGCATGCACACACAGTTTGTTTACAGGGAGGAGCCGGGCTGCTGCAACAGAAGCCAGTGCCATCTTGTAACGGTGGAAGCTATTATGGCTTTCCACATCTCCCCCTTTCTGTTTTACTAGAACGAGGCTGGTCTAGGCTTCTGCAGTTATGTCCATCTGCTGCGGCTCCTGTCTTAGGTCATTCCTCTAATGTCACAGCCTTATCCATCATAGGGTAACCCTATCACCACCAGGCCTCATGTCTTAGATTGGACTGTGCATGAGGAAAGTTGCCCGTCTCTGGATACCGCAGTACCATGTGACAATAACTGTTAAATGGCCTAGGGAGAACTCCACAAAAGAGGCCAGCCAAAAATGAATTAGTGGGGAAGTGATGATCACCCTATCACGTGCAATGAGGAGACCTCAGCGATGTGCAAGGGCTGATCAAAGAATCATTGAGTCTCTCTCATCCCAGTGCAATGGATCCACAAATCCATGGGGTGCAAGAGCAGAGAACTCAGATGTCGACTAATTTTTGAGGATAGATAACCAAATTTCAGGGGAGGCCCCTTGTTCAATGGCCACAAGTGCTTGAGTGATAACAACCTTGTCACGTTTCTGTTGAGATCAGAGTTTGCAGACCAACCATAGCATGAACACTAATCCACAGCATAGGGCTGCACCAAACAGAGCCACTCCCACCCATTCTTTGAAGTAAGAAAAGGCTGAAGAAATCCAGGAAGAGAGTCCCTCCGTCAGCGACAGGTCCACTCGAGTTGAGTTAATAGCCAACACTGCTGCCCTCAAAGACTTGAGAGTCTCGTCAAATCCTGTTGACCAATTTCCTGCAAGGTACAATGACAATCGTCTAGGCAGATTAGCTGCTCGGGTAAAATTTTCATATTGTACACTGGTAATGCAAAGCGCCCCCAATTTTCTCTCACATCCCAATTGGGCCAATTGAAAGAGAATATCCAATCTTTCCTCTACCAGGTCGAGGCGTTGGTTAACAACCATTAATCCGCCCTTCAACTGGGCACTGGCAGAGGTATGAAGATCAACAGCGTCTGCCACTGTGACTGACAATTGATTCAGGGCTGTGTCTGTTTGGACTGTGGTTGCCATGGCAATCCCAGTGGCAGTTGCTGCAGCTGCCGCAGCAGCCATCGCCACTACCACAGCTGCCGTTATTCCAAAATCTCTTTTCTGCCTGAATAAGGACAAGGTGGAAGGGATTACTACAGGGACAGGAACCCACCGCGGGACTCTTGCAACCATGGCACAATTAGCCCACTTTGAATTCCAGCATTGTGACATCCAACAAGAATCATTAGAACAGGCTTCAAATGAATCATTGGAAAGGATAAACAAGAAAGGGGGGTAAACACAGACTGGGGTAGGTGGATAATCAGTCTGGTTCACCAAAGTCTTATTAAATAGTTGTAGTTCCATCAGTTCCCATGGAAACAGACTCCGACCCCAGTACTGAAAAAAATCTTGAGCGCCAGTAAAGGAGGCCTTTCCAACAGCTCCTCCTTGGATAAAGACCAAGGGATTAAGTTCTGTACAACTACCATTAACTCCACAAAGTACCCACTTATGAAAGGGGTGCATTCTAAGGTCTTGTAGAAAGAGTCCCTGTCTCATGGCCCCAGGTCTAAACTCTGCCAGGTATTCTCCGGGATCCAACATCATATTGGGGGAAAAGGAGAAGGTTCCATCCTGATCTGCCCAGCGGGAACTGGAAGATTGGCAGTCAGTCCAGGGTGGGATTCGTCCCTCATCCTCCAGACTGCAATGGGGGGCTATTCTGGGTTGACAAGGATGTTCCCTGTCTGTGACATTGGGCGATAGAAATGTGACATTGACCCAAATTGCCTCCTGCCAAAAGGTCATGTTTGTAATTGTTATACTTGGGTTACTAGTGTCCTGGGTCAATCTCACTCGGCCTCCCGTCTGTGCATCAAACATTACTAAGGCCCGGCCTGTGAGCTTGATGCATCTTCCTGTTCCATCAATTTGAAAACAAAGAGAACCTTGTTCTGATAAAGAACGATTCTCCCCTAGTGGTGCCCGGGTGGGATCAAATGGTAAGTAAGGTAGTTCTAGAGTTTTGTTGGTTGTAAAGAACTTAGGGAAAATGCATAATGACTGCATCATTATGAACAGGCATGGGCTTGGGAAAGGCAGACAAAATTGCCCATCTGTATTCTCCCAATATACTAGGAACCCAGATCCAAAGAGGCAGTGGGAGGGCTAGAGGTAGTTTCCGAGGGATCCACCCGGGAGTCATTTCTAGGCGTCAGAATTCTTCGTGTCACTCGTTCCGGTACCCAAAATGGGTTGTCTTCTTCCTGCAGGAAAACACAAACAGCTCCCCTGGATCTTATTAATATAGGATCTGGCCCTTTCCATAGACTAGTCAAAACATCTTTCCATTTTACCATCTCTTTTGGTCTATCAGGCTCTGAACAGTGATGTTCGGCCGCAGTATGGCCTTAGGCATCAAGATTTAAAAAATTAAGGGTGAGGAGTGCCATAGAAACAGCTACTCTTGGTACTGAGGGTAGAGCCTCCTCGACTCCCCCTTTTTGTTTAATTAAATAGGATTTGAGAGTGCGATGGGCACGTTCTACAATGCTCTGTCCTTGAGGATTATATGGGAGACCAGTCAGATGAGTCACATCCATCTGGTGGCAGAATTGTTGAAATTTTTGAGAAGTATAGGCTGGTCCATTGTCTGTCTTAAGGAGTTTGGGTTTACCTCAAACACTCCACGCCTCGAGGCAATGTTGAATTACATGCGAGGCCTTTTCCCCTGTTAGAGGTGTAGCAAACATGATGCAAGAGCATGTATCAATAGAAACATGCAGATACTGAAGTCTTCCAAAAGAAGGGATATGAGTAACATCCATTTGCCAGACCTGCAGCGGTCGGATTCCTTGTGGATTAACTCCCACATGGGGTACAGGCAGGAATTGACAACAATTTTGACATTGGGTAACTATCTCCCTAGCTTCTTTTCTAGTCAAAGCAAATCGGCGGCGTAAAGTTTCAGCCGCCACATGAAATTGTCTGTTAAATTCTCTTGCTACCTCTAATCGGGGGGACAGGACGACTGCAATCACTCTTGTAGCTTGGTCTGCTAGGTCATTTCCGTGGGACATTGGACCAGGAAGGCCTGAGTGAGCTCTAATATGTGTTATAAATACAGGGGATCTCCTGCCAAGAAGGGTAGATTGAATTTGTTGAAAAATTTGAGCAAGTTTGCTGGAAGGCCTAATTACTCCAGCCACTTCAAGAACTTTAACCGCATTAACCACATAGGAGGAATCTGATACAATGTTAAGGGGGCCCGGGAAGGCCTCGAGGACCTCTAGCACCACTAAACATTCTACAACTTGGGGTGAGGTTTCATTATATTGTTTAGATACTACCTTATTATTGACCACATAAGCACCTACACCAGTTTTTGACCCGTCTGTATACACTACACCCCCATCAATGAGTGGTTCCTGAGACATTATGTGTGGGAACACAATGGTGTGGCTTAAGGCAAATTGTAGGATCGGGAGTTTTGGATAATGATTATCAATCTGTCCAGCAAAGGAAGTGACTAACACTGCCCAAGCATTTGAGGTAGCAGCTAATGCTTGAACCTGAATAGCTGTGTATGGCACTATCAAAGTTTTGGGTTCTTTTCCAAAATGAGTAATAGCTGCCTTTAACCCGAGGAGTGCAAGCTGAGCAACCGCATCGGGATACCAGTCAATAATCTTAGCAGGAGATGCATTGGGATGGATCCACAATAAAGGCCCATTTTGCCACAAGACAGCTGTTGGTAATTGCATAGCTTTGAAAACACATAAATCAAAGGGCTTGGTTTCATCAATGCTCTGTAATTGAGCATCCTGTAAGGCACTTTCTACAACTTGTAAGGCCTGGTTTGCTGCTGGCGTCAATGTTCTCGGAGAGGAGATATGAGGGTCCCCTTCCAAAATGTCAAATAAAGGTTTTAACTCAGCAGAGGGAATCTTCAAGAACGGTCTCAGCCAATTTATATCTCCCAATAATTTTTGGAAATCATTTAAGGTATGTAAATGATCTCTACGAATCTCTAATTTCTGAGGAACTATTTTTTCAGGATAGATGGCCGATCCCAGAAATAAGCCAATTTCTGTAATTTGAACCTTTTCTGTAGCAACTTGTAGTCCCCATTGCCCCAATGTTTCGATTAGGATTGGATATGAGGTCTGTAAGGTTATTAAATCTCTATGGCACATAAGAATGTCATCCATGTAATGGATCAAAAGCAAAGATGGAAATTGCTTCCTTATAGGTTCAAGGGCTAGTTGTACATATAGTTGGCAAATAGTGGGGCTATTGGCCATGCCTTGAGGCAGAACCTTCCACTGAAATCTTCTATCAGGTTCAAGATGATTAATAGCTGGTATAGTAAATGCAAACCTCTGTCTGTCTTGTGGGCATAAGGGGATGGAAAAGAAGCAATCCTTGATATCTATAATTATCATCTTCCATTGTTTAGGTAAGGTGGAGAGCAAGGGTAGGCCCAATTGGATTGAGCCAAATAAACGCATCTGTGCATTAACGGCCCTCAAATCATGGAGAAGTCTCCACTTTCCTGATTCTTTTCTTAATTACAAAAATAGCAGTATTCCATGGTGAAATAGAGGGTTCTAAATGACCAAGCTGTAATTGTTCATTAACCAGCTTAGTGGCAGCTTCCAATTTTTCAGAGGATAGAGGCCATTGAGGAACCCATATGGCTTCCTCCGTGAGCCAGGGTATGGGCATAGAACCCTCAATGGCCCCTAGAAAAAACCCAGGCCCTGTCTTCCTATATTACCTTCTTGTGGGACCGGTTCTAATCTTCCTTGTTCTTTTCTTCCTAGTCCGTTCCCTTCCTTGTAACCCATTCTCTTCATAATCCCAACAGCTTGTTGAGAGTACTCATTGGTCAATGTTAGTCCTAAACCCTGTAAGATATCCCTCCCCCAAAGGTTAATAGGAAGAGGGAGGACATAAGGAATGAATCTTCCTCATTGGCCCTCTGGAGCATGCCAGATCAAGAAACGTGAACTGATAGTGGGGCTGGCCTCATACCCTAGTCCTTGTAAGCAATGGGATGATTGAATGACAGGCCATGTCTTAGGCCACCAGTTGGAGGAGATAATACTCTTATCAACCCCTGTATCTAAAATTCCCGAAAAAGTCTTTCCTTCTATATTCAACTCTAAAGAGGGTCTGGAACTAAGGTCCATTATTAAATACGCAGAATCAGTCCTGGAGGAGCCAAGCCTCGTGGTGTCTCTAGGGACCCCGGAAGAAAGAAAATGATCATGTGAACTTGGAAGGATAATCAACTGAGCAATCCTGTCACCTGAGGAGATGGAAAAAACGCCTTGAGGGCAAGAGCAGAGAACTTGAAATTCTCTCCAGTAATCTTGATCTATTATTCCAGGATGAACAATAAGTCCCCTTAAGGTTAAGGAGGATCGACCCAAAATAAGGCCGAAACTTCCCACAGATAGGGGGCCTTTGTAGTCGGTGGGGACAGGTTGCACACCCATCTGTGGCATTAACATGAATTGGGTGGTGGAGCGGAGGTCCCTCCTGCTGAGCCTTCTGTAGTTCTGTGGACGTGGTGTCCACTTGTTTGAGCTGGGGTCCCATATGTTTTGGGGCCCTGAGATTGGGGCCCGGATACCCGTTTTTTTGGAGCTTTTTCAGCTTCTTCTGCCTGGGGAGGTCCGGGCTATATTAGCCTGCCTTTGATATCTCTAACTGAGCGACCTTCACTGGCCCAATGATAGCCTTTCCCACACTTAGTACACAGTCCTGGTGCTCTCCTTTTTGTGAGGGCCTGGCAATCCCTTTTTAAATGTCCTGGTTTGCCACAGTTATAGCAGACCTTGCGATCACCTATACCTGAGCGCTTTTGGCCCTGTAGGATAGCAGCCGCGAGGGCGGCATTAGTAAGCAGGCCTCCAAGTTCCCGGCCAACTCTCAGCCAGTCCTGTAACCCTTTGCTCTTTCTAGGTGTAATACCTGCTCTGCATTCCTGTGTGGCTTGCTCATAGACCAACTGTTCCACTAAAGGCATTGCTTGTTCAGGGTCTCCAAAGATCCTGCCTGCTGCCTCTGTCATCCTAGCCACGAAGTCTGAGAATGGCTCCTGGGGGCCTTGTATAATTTTTGTTAGGTGTCCCCCAGACTCTCCCTTCCTGGAAAGTGCCTTCCACGCCTTAATGGCGGCAGCGGAGATTTGAGCGTATGCTTCCCAATTGTAATTTGTTTGATTATTGGCATACTGCCCTTGTCCTGTTAGCAGATTGAGTGTCCAATTTCTTTGATCGCCTTCAGCAGTGGCATTGACTTTGGCCTGTGCTTGAGAGGCGTCATACCACAAGGCTTTCCATTCCATATATTGCCCCATATTAGGGAGTGCAGCCTTCACTGTTGTCTGCCAGTCTCCTGGAGTCATGACCAGAGTGGCAAGCCTCTCGACTTGAGAAATAGTGAAATTGGCGCTAACTCCGTGGTTACGGACCGACTCGGCAAGTTCTTTAATTTGGATATATTCTACTGGTGCATGAACATGGCCTCCATCAACAGCCTCAAACACCGGAAATACCTGCCGTATCTTTTTTTGTTCATCTTTAGTGAGGAAGGAATCTGAGTGAAATCTTTCCATATAAGGTGGAGAGGCGCTGGGGCTTATAGGCTGGGAAACCGCATGGTTTCCACCTCCCACTTTCTGTTAGCTCGTCGTTCATCTGGGTGGTATCTTTCTTCTTCATAGCGAGCTGCCTCATCTTCTAAATCCTCTTCCTCAGAGGGGCTAAGCTTGTCTGTTTCTGAACTATCAAGCCCCAAAGCCTCTAACTCCTCTACCGGTTAAAGGCTTTTTTTCGGGGTTTTCTTCTCCTTCCCCTGTTTCTCTCCCAGGGCGTCCTTTCCCCTATCTCTTGCTTCCTCGGATCCAAGGTCCTTGGAAGGGCCTCTTTTCTTAGGTGCACCTTTCCTTCTTAAAGCTTCTAATCTTTCACCTCGCTCTGTTTCTGACATGCTGTCCTGTAACTCCTCTAACGCCCCTTGTCCTGCTATTACTGTTGGGCAGCATTTCTCATCTTCTAGGCACGACTTCTGACTGTGCCTAGTAGCAGCCACAAAATCGAAAACCAAAAGAAAAAGAATGAGCGCTGCCAAAATAATAACAAAAGCTTCCACCGCATCTTCTAATGGGGGAGAAAGATGAGAGAGATCAAGACCAAACATGCCTCTCAGAGCTTACCTTCATCCTGCAGCTCTGAATCCTCTCCGCGAGTGGAGGGTCTCCTCGGCGCCGGCGATGGTGAGGCGTCTTTTCCCGGGTTTCGGCACCAAATGTCCCATGCTATCGTCTCGCCAGCAAGAACGCACGCAGACACCAGGATCCTTCTGCAGCAAAAGCGTTTATCATCTTAAAGAGGAAAAACGCCGCGGCCCCAGAGAGCGTTAGCTTTATATCCCCCAAAGCAACGTGTTCCTTCCTGATTGGCCGCATAGTCGTGATCTCATTGGCACGCCCCAGGGTAAGACTTGGCAAAGACTTGGCGCGAACACACCCTTGCGCATGCGCACACAGTTTGTTTACAGGAGGGAGCCGGGCTGCCGCAATGGAAGCCAGCGCCATCTTGTAACGGCGGAAGCTATTACGGCTTTCCACATCTGCAGAAGACACCATAGAAAATATTGACACAACAGTCAAAGAAAATGCCAAATCCAAAAGGCTCCTAACCCAAAACATCCAGGACACAATGAGAAGAACAAACCTAAGAATAATAGGTATACAAGAAAGTGAAGATTCCCAACTTAAAGAACCAGTAAATGTCTTCAACAAACTTATAGAAGAAAACTTCCCTAATCTAAAAAGTATACAAGAAGCCTACAGAATTCTAAATAGACTGAATCAGAAAAGAAATTTGTCCTGTCACATAATAGTGAAAACACCAAATGCTCAAACAAAGAAAGAATATTAAAAGCAGTAAGGGAAAATGGTCAAGTAATATATAAAGGCAGACCTATTAGAATTCCACCAGATTTCTCAACAGAGACAAGGAAAGCTAAAAGATCCTGGACAGATGTCATACAGATCCTAAGAGAACATAAATGCTAGTCCAGGGCAATGTTTCCAACAAAACTCACAATTATGGTAGATGGTAAAATCAAGATATTCCATGACAAAACAAAATTTGCACAATATCTCTCTACAAATCTACAAAGGATAATAGATGGAAAGCACCAACACAAGGATGGAAACTACACCCTAGAAAAAGGAAGAAAGTAATCTTCTCAGAACAAGCCTAAAAGAAGCAAACCACACAAGAATATTTCTATCTCTAACAACAAAAATAACAGAAAGCAACAATCATTGGCATTTAATATCTCTCAAAACAATGGACTCAGTTCCTGAATGAAAAGGCATAGACTAACAAACTGGATATGTAAAGAGGGTACAGCATTTTCTGCATAAAGGAAATGCCCCTCAGTAGCAAAGACAGACACTACCTCAGAATAAAAGGCTAGACAGAATTTTCAAGCAAATAGTCCCCCAAAACAAGCTGGATTAGGCATTCTATTATCAAATAATATCAAATTTCTACCAAAATTTATCAAAATTGATAAGGAAGAAAATTTCATACTCAAAACAGGAAAAATCTTCTAAGATAAACTCTCAATTCTGAACATTTATGTTCAAAATTCAATCGCACCCACATTAATAAAAGAAACTTCCCTAATGTTTCACTTCACATAATGATAGTGAGAGGCTACAAGACACTTTTAACAATGGACAGAGCATGGAAACAGAAACTAAACAGAGACACAGTGAAATTAACAGACGTTATGAACCAAATGGATTTAACAGATTTATAGAACATTTTATCCTAAAACAAAAGAATATATTTCCTTCTCATCACCTCATTGTATCTTTTCCAAAACTGACCATAAAATCAGTTACAAAGCAGGCTTCAACAGATATAAAAAGATAGAAATTATCTCCTGCATCCTATCAGGCGACCAAGGACTAAGGCTATTTTTTCAATTAACAATAAAATAACAGAAAGCCCACATATACATCAAAGGTGAACTACACTCTACTCAATGATAATTTGGTCAAGGAAGAATTAAGGAAAGAAATTAAAGACATTTTAGAATTTAATGAAAATGAAGACATAACACAGACAAAATTATGTTACACATGAAAGTAGTACTAAAAGAAATACTCATAGCTCTGAGAGCCTACAAAAAGGCCAAACCAAACCAAACAAACAAACAAATTGAAGAGAGCATGCACTAATTGCTTGACAGCACACCTGAAAGCTGTAGAACAAAAAGAAGTAAATACACCCAATAGCACTACACTGCAGGAAATAATTAAAATTAGCAATCTTGCTGAAAGCTAACTACAGATTCAACACAATCCCCACCAAAATACCAACTCAACTCTTTATACTTTTAGAAAGAGCAATTCTCAAATTCATTTGGAATAACTAAAAAACACAGGATGGGAAAAGCTATTCTCCCTAATAAAAAACATCTGGTGGAATCACCATCCCTGACCTCAAGCTGTACTATGAAGCAATAATGATAAAAACTGTATGATATTGTATGATGGTTTGCATATGCTTGTCCCATGGAACGGCACTATTAGAAGGTCTGGGTTTGTTGGAAGAAGTGTGTCACTGTGGGTTGGGCTTGGAGACCCTCATCCTAGCTCCTCCTAGGATGCCAAGGCTGTTCCTGGCTTCTTTTGGATGAAGATGTAGAGCTCAGCTTCTCCTGCATCATGCCTGCATGGAGGCTACCATGCTTCTGCCTTGATGATAATGAATTAAACCTCTGAACCTGTAATCCAGGTCCAAGTAAATGTTGTACTTTATAAAACTTCTATTGATCATGTTGTCTGTTCACAGCAATAAAACCCTAAGACAAAAGTTGGTACCAGGAGTGGGTTATTGCTGTGGTAGGCCTGATCATGCTTTTGTTTGAAAGAATGTGGACTTTGGGACTTTGAATTTGAAAAGTAGTAGAATACTTTAAATGGGGCTTAATTGGCTATCTTATTAGGAATACAGAAGTCTTTGTCACTGAGACTGATTTGAATTGTGCAGGCTTGGCCCAAAAGGTTTCAGAGGAAAAGAATTTCAGTATGCACTATAAAGACTACTTTTGTGGTATTTTGGTGAAGAATGTGGCTACTTTGTGCCCTTGTCTGAAGAGCCAACCTGAGGCTAAGGCGAAAAGACTCAGATTAGTTGCATTGACAAAGGAAGTATCAGAAGCTCCCATCATAGACTTTGCTTTCTGGTTAAGTCTCATGAAGAGCATTTTAATGAAAAAAATGGGAAGTTGAGAAAGTAAAGATACAAAGTAAATAGGTTGAATATTAAAGGGGCACCCAGAGGTGAAATGGAGCTGAATCCTGTGTTCAAGAATATTAAATTAAATTAGGGAGCAATGACCTTGGGTCAAGATCCTACCCAGCTAAGTTAGCTCTAGGCAATTTAGTACAAACCTTTAATCCCAGAAGATAGGCATACAGATCTCTAAATTCAAAGTCAATGTACAAAGCAAGATCCAGGACAGCCAAGTTTAGGCAGTGAAGCATTTTCCACAAATGACACTGGTTCAACTGGCAGTCAGTATGTAGAAAAATGCAAATTGATCTATTCTTTTTTTTTTTTTATTAACTTGAGTATTTCTTATATACATTTTGAGTGTTATTTCCTTTCCGGTTTCTGGGCAAACATCCCCTACCCTACCCTTCTTTATGGGTGTTCCCCTCCCCCATCCTCCCCCATTGCCCTCCCCCAACAATCTAGTTCACTGGGGTTCAGTCTTAACAGGACCAGGGCTTCCCCCTTCCACTGGTGATCTTACTAGGATATTCATTGCTACCTATGAGGTCAGAGTCAGGGTCCAGTCCATGTATAGTCTTTAGGTAGTGGCTTAGTCCCTGGAAGCTCTGGTTTGCTTAGCATTGTTGTACATATGGGGTCTCGAGCCCTTCAAGCTCTTCCAGTTCTTTCTCTGATCCCTTCAACGGGGGTCCTATTCTCAATTCAGTGGTTTGCTACTGGCATACGCCTCTGTGTTTGCTGTATTCTGGCTGTGTCTCTCGGGAGAGATCTACATCCGGCTCCTGTCGGCCTGCACTTCTTTGCTTCATCCATCTTGTCTAATTGGATGGCTGTATATGTATGGGCCACATGAGGGGCAGGCTCTGAATGGGTGTTCCTTCTGTGTCTGTTTTAATCTTTGCCTCTCTATTCCCTGCCAAGGGTATTCTTGTTCCCCTTTTAAAGAGGGAGTGAAGCATTCACGTTTTGATCATCCGTCTTGAGTTTCATTTGTTCTAGGCATCTAGGGTAATTCAAGCATTTGGGCTAATAGCCACTTATCAATGAATGCATACCATGTGTGTTTTTCTGTGATTGGGTTACCTCACTCAGGATGATATTTTTTCCAGTTCGACCATTTGCCTATATGAATTTCATAAAGTCATTTTTTTTGATAGCTGAGTAATATTTCATTGTGTAGATGTACCACATTTTCTGTATCCATTCCTCTGTTGAAGGGCATCTGGGTTCTTTCCAGCTTCTGGCTATTATAAATAAGGCTGCAATGAACATACAAATTGATCTATTCTTAGCTCTCTGTACAAAGATCAAATCCTAGGGGATCAAGGACCTCCACATAAAACCAGATACTCTGAATCGAATGAAAGAGAAAGTCGGGAAAAGCCTTAAACACATTGGAACAGGGGAAAACTTCCTGAACAAAACACCAATGGTTTATGTTCTAACATCAAGAATTAGCACATGAGATCTCATAAAATTACAAAGCCTCTGTAAGTCAAAAGACATTGCTAATAGGACAACAAGGCAACCAAAAGACTGGGAAAAGATCTTTACCAATCCTACATTTGATAGAGGGCTAAGGTCCAATATATATATATAATATATATATATATATATATAACTCAAGAAATTAAACTACAGACAATAAAATAACCCTATTAAAAATGGGATGCTGTGCTAAACAACGAATTCTCAACCAATGCATATGCAATGGCAGAGAGGCACCTAAAGAAATGTTCAACATCCTTACTCATCAGGGAAATGTAAATCCAAACAACTCTGAGATTTCACTTCATACCAGTCAGAATGGTGCCAGCAGATGCTGGTCAGGATGTGGAGAAAGAGGAATACTCCTTCATTGCTGGTGGGATTACAAGCTGGTATAACCACTTTGGAAATCAGTCTTGCAGTTCCTCAGAAATTTGGACATAGTGCTACCTGAGAACTCAGCTATTCCACTCCTGGGCATATACCCCAAAGAAGCTCCAACATTTGATAAGGACACATGCCCTACTATATTTATAGCAGTCACATTTATAATAGCCAGTAACTGGGAATAACCCAGATATCCTGCAACAGAGGAATGAATACAGAAAACGAAGTATATTTACACAATAGAATACTACTCAGCTACTGAGAACAATAACTTCATGAAATTGACAGGCAAATGCATTTATTCAGAAAATATCATTCTCAGTCAGGTAACTCGGTTACAAATGAACACACATTGTATGTACTCATTGATAAATGGATATTGGGCAAAGAGCTTGAAATACACATGATCTAACTCACAGACCAAATGAAACGCAAGAGAAAGGAAGACCAAAGAGAGCATGTTTCAGTCCTACTTAGAAGGGGGAACAAAATAAAGGGAAGTAGAGGGTGGAAGGATCTTGGGAGAAAGAGAGGAGGAGGAAGAGAAAAAGAGAGGCAGGATAAGGTATGAGAGGAGATGGAGAATTTGTACAGAGAGTCAGGAAATTGAACAGAGGTTTCTAGCAATTGGGGATAGGAACTTTGGATAACAATCAGAAAGTCCCAGGTGCTAGGAAAACAAGAGCCTCCCAGGAACCCATTGGAATGACATTAGCTGAAATATCCCCAGGGATGAGAGAGAACCTGTCAAGACCATATCTAGAGGTTAGACATTTCCCCCCAGTTGAGGGATGGAGCCACCCACCAATCTCCAAAAATTTAACCCAGAATTGCTCTTCTCTAAAGGACATATAGGGACAAAGAGTAGAGCAGAGGCTAGAGGTAAGGCCATACAGAGACTGCCCCACCTAGGGATCCATCACACAGGAAAACACTAAACCAAGTCACTCTTGCTGATGCCAAGAAGTGCTTGCTGTGAGGAGCCCCATAAAACTATCTCCTGATCCTGAGCAATACAGATGTGGATTTTTGAAGCCAACCATCAGACTGATCACCCAATCCCCAGTGGTGGAGTTAGGGGAACTTCTGAAGGAGCTTAAACCACATTATCTGACATCAATTGGAAGTGAGGTCCTTGGTCCTGTGAAGACTTGATACCCTAGTATAGAGTAATGCTAGGGTGGTAAGGCAGAAATGGGTGGGCAGGGGAGCACCCTCATAGAAGCAGGGTAAGGGGGCATGTGATAGGGATTTCCAGAGAAAAAAACAGGAAATGGCATAGCATTTCAAATGTAAATAAATAAATATCCAATTTATGAACAACCTATGTCCTCATGATTTTGAGTTTCCTCAGTAGCTATAGTGATCTCTCCCTTATATCATTATTTGTTTAAGTCTCTCTCTCTCTCTCTCTCTCTCTCTCTCTCTCTCTCTCTCTCTCTCTCTCTCCATCTCTTTCTCTCTCTTTTAATTTGGCTAACAATTTTTCCAGTTTAATTTTTTCAAAGAGCTCACTGTTTTTTTGATCTTTTATATTTATTCATTTCTACATCACTCTTTATAGTTCTTAATTTCATTATTTCTTCTCTCTTTTTTTTTAATCTTTATTAAGTTGGGTATTTCTTATTTACATTTTGATTGTTATTCCCCTTCCCGGTTTCCAGGCCAACATGCCCCTAACCCCTCCACCTCCACTTTTCTATGGGTGTTCCCCTCCCCATCCTCCCCCCATTACCACCCTCTCCTCAAAAATCACGTTCACTGGGGGTTCAATCTTGGCAGGACCAAGGGCTTCCCCTTCCACTGGTGATCTTACTAGGCTATTCATTGCTACTTATGAGGTTGGAGCCCAGGGTCAGTCCGTATAGTATAGTCTTTGGGTAGTGGCTTAGTCCCTGGAAACTCTGGTTCGTTGGCATTGTTGTTCATATGGGGTCGCAAGCCCATTCAAGCTCTTTCAGTCCTTTCTCTGATTCCTTCAACGAGGGTACCATTCTCAGTTCAGTGGTTTGCTGCTGGCATTCACCTATGTATTTGCTGTTTTCTGGCTGTGTCTCTCAGGAGAGATCTACATCCGGTTCCTGTCAGCCTGCACTTCTTTGCTTCATCCATCTTATCTAGTTTGGTGGCTGTATATGTATGGGCCACATGTGGGGCAGGCTCTGAATGGGTGTTCCTTGTGCCTCTGTTCTAAACTTTGCCTCCCTATTCCCTCCCAAGGGTATTCTTGTTCCCCTTTTAAAGAAAGAGTGAAGCATTCCCATTTTGGACATCCTTCTTGAGTTTCATGTGTTCTGTGCATTAGGGTAATTCAAGCATTTGGGCTAATAGCCACTTATCAATGAGTGCATACCATGTGTGTTTTTCTGTGGTTGAGTTACCTCACTCAGGATGATATTTTCCAGTTGCATCCATTTGCCTATGAATTTCATAAAGTCATTGTTTTTCATAGCTGAGTAATATTCCACTGTGTAGATGTACCATATTTCTGTATCCATTCCTCTGTTGAAGGGCATCTGGGTTCTTTCCAGCTTCTGGCTATTATAAATAAGGCTGCTGTGAATATAGTGGAGCATTTGTCTTTGTTACATGTTGGGGCATCTTTTGGGTATATGCCCAAGAGAGGCATAGCTGTGTCCTCAGATAATTCAATGTCCAATTTTCTGAGGAACCTCCAGACTGATTCCAGAATGGTTGTACCAGTCTGCAATCCCACCAACAATGGAGGAGTGTTCTTCTTTCTCCACATCCTCGCCAGCATTTGCTATCACCTGAGTTTTTGATCTTAGCCATTCTCACTGGTTTGAGGTGAAATCTCAGGGTTGTTTTGATTTGCATTTCCCTTATGACTAAAGATGTTGAACATTTCTTTAGGTGTTTCTCAGCCATTTGGCATTCCTCAGCTGTGAATTCCACGTTTAGCTCTGAACCCAATTTTTTAATAGTGTTATTTGTCTCCCTGCAGTTTAACTTCTTGAATTCTTTATATATTTTGGATATAAGCCCTCTATCCGTTGTAGGATTGGTAAAGATCTATTCCCAATCTGTTGGTTGCCATTTTGTCCTAACAACAGTGTGCTTTGCCTTAAAGAAGCTTTGCAGTTTTATGAAATCCCATTTGTTGATTCTTGATCTTAG
Organism: Rattus rattus; assembly: GCF_011064425.1. Taxonomy (NCBI): domain Eukaryota; kingdom Metazoa; phylum Chordata; class Mammalia; order Rodentia; family Muridae; genus Rattus; species Rattus rattus. The sequence continues at coordinate 52,193,255 of NC_046167.1, read as the reverse complement.
AGCATAAGCCATTGGTGTTTTGTTCAGGAAATTTTCTCCAGTGCCCTTGTGTTTGAGATTCTTCCCCACTTTTTCTTCTATTACTTTTAGTGTATCTGGTTTGGTGTGGAGGTCCTTGATCCACTTGGACTTAAGCTTTGTACAGGGTGATAAGCATGGATCGATCTGCATTCTTCTACATGCTGACCTCCAATTGAACCAGCACCATCTGCTGAACGGCTATTTTTTTCCATTGGATGATTTTGGCTCCTTTGTCAAAAATCAAGTGACCATAGGTGTGTGGGTTCATTTCTGGATCTTCAATTCTATTCCAGTGGACTATCTGTCTGTCTCTGTACCAATACCATGTAGTTTTTATCACTATTGCTCTGTAATACTGCTTGAGTTCAGGGATAGTGATTTCCCCCCAGAAGTCCTTTTATTGTTGAGAATAGTTTTAGCTATCCGGGGTATTTTGTTATTCCAGATGAATTTGCAAATTGTGCTCTCTAACTCTCTGAAAAATTAGATTGGTATTTTGATGGGGATTGCATTGTATCTGGAGATCGCTTTTGGTAAAATGGCCATTTTTAATATATTAATCCTGCCTCTCTATGAGCATTGGGACATATTTCCATCTTCTGAGATCTTCTTTAGTTTCTTTCTTCAGAGGCTTGAAGTTCTTATCATACAGATCTTTCACTTGCTCGGTTAAAGTCACACCAAGGTATTTTATATTATTTGGGACTATTATGAACGGTGTCATTTTCCTAATTTCTCTCTAGGGTTGTTTCTCTTTTGTATAGAAGAAGGCTACTGATTTATTTGAGTTAATTTTATACTCAGCCACTTTGCTGAAGGTGTTTATCAGGTTTAGTAGTTCTCTGGTGGAACTTTTGGGTCCACTGAAATATACTATCATATATATCTGCAAATAGTGATATTTTGACATTTTTCCAATCTGTATCCCTTTGAATTCCTTTTGTTGCCTGATTGCTGTGGCTAGAATTTCAAGAACTATAATGAATAAGTAGGGAGAGAGTGGGCAGCCTTGTCTAGTTCCTGATTTTAGTTTGATTGCTTCAAGTTTCTCACCATTTAGTTTAATGTTAGCTAATGGTTTGCTGTATATGGCTTTTACTATGTTTAGGTATGGGCCTTGAATTCGTATTCTTTCTAGGACTTTTATCATGAAGGGGTGTTGAGTTTTGTCAAATGCTTTCTCAGCATCTAATGAAATGATCATGTGGTTTTGTATCTTTCAGTTTGTTTATATAATGGATTACGTTGATGGTTTTCTATATATTACACCATCCCTGCATGCCTGGGATGAAGCCTACTTGATCACGGTGGATGATTGTTTTGATGTGTTCTTGGATTCGGTTTGCCAGAATTTTATTAAGTATTTTTGCATCGAAATTCATGAGGGAAATTGGTTTGAAGTTCCCTCTCTTTTTTGGGTCTTTGTGTGGTTTAGGTATAAGAGTAATTGAGGATTCATAGAAAGAATTTGGTAATGCTCCATGTGCTTCAATTTTGTGGAATAGTTTGGATAGTATTGGTATGAGGCCTTCTATGAAGGTCTTATAGAATTCTGCACTGAACCCATCTAAACATGGGCTGTTTTTGGTTGGGAGACCTTTAATGACTGCTTCTATTTCTTTAGGAGTTATGAGGTTGTTTAAATGGTTTATCTGTTCCTGAATTAACTTTGGTACCTGGTATCTGTCTAGGAAATTGTCCATTTCCTGCAGATTTTCAAGTTTTGTTGAATATAGGCTTTTGTAGTAGGATCTGATCATTTTTTGAATTTCCTCTGATTCTGTAGTTATGTATCTCCTTTTCATTTCTGATTTTGTTAATTTGGACACACTCTCTGTGTCCTCTCATTAGTCTGGCTAAGGGTTTATCTATCATGTTGACTTTCTCAAAGAACCAACTTTTGGTTCTGTTGATTCTTTGTATGGTCCTTTTTGTTTCTACTTGTTTGATTTCAGCTCTGAGTTTGATTATTTCCTGCCTTCTACTCCTCCTGGGTGTATTTGCTTCTTTGTTCTAGAGCTTTTAAGTGTGCTGTCAAGCTGCTGATATATGCTGTCTCCTGTTTCTTTCTTCAGGTACTCAGAGCTGTGAGTTTTCCTCTTAGCACAGCTTTCATTGTGTCCCATTACTTTGAGTATGTTGTACCTTTATTTTCATTAAATTCCAAGAAGTCTTTAATTTCTTTATTTCTTCCTTGACCAGGTTATCATCTAGTAGAGCATTGTTCAATATCCATGTATATGTGAGCTTTCTTTCCTTATTGTTATTGAAGACCACCTTTAGCCCGTGGTGGCCTGAAGGATGCATGGGATTGTTTCTATCTTTCTCTATCTATTGAGGCCTATTTTATGACCAATTATATCATCAGTTTTGGAGAAAGGGCCATGAGGTGGTGAGAAGAAGGTATATCCTTCTGTTTTAGGATGGAATGTTGTATAAATATCTGTTAAGTCAATTTGGTTCATGAGTTCTCCTAGTCTGTATATGTCTCTGCTTAATTTATGTTTCCATGATCGTTCCATTGGTGAGAGTAGGATGTTGAAATCGCCTACTATTATTGTGTGAGGTGCAATGTGTGCTTTGAGCTTTAATAAGGTTTCTTTTACATATGTAGGTGCCCTTGTATTTGGAAGATAGATATTTAGGATTGAGAGTTCATCTTGTTGGATTTTTCCTTCGATGAATATGAAGTGTCCTTCCTTAACTTTTTTGATGACTTTGGTTGAAAATCAATTTTATTGGATATTAGAATGTCTACTCCAGCTTGCTTCTTCCGACCATTTGCTTGGAAAGTTGTTTCCCAGCCTTTCACTCTGAGGTAGTGTCTGTCTTTGTCTCTGAGGTGTGTTTCCTGTAGGCAGCAGAATGCAGGGTCCTCGTTGCATATCCAGTTTGCTAATCTATGTCTTTTTATTGGGGAGTTGATTCCATTGATGTTGAGATTAATTAAGGAATAGTGATTGTTGCTTCCTGTTATATTAGTATTTGGATGTGAGATTATGTTTGTGTGCTTTTCTTCTCTTTGTTTTGTTGCCAAGACGATTAGTTTCCTGATTTTTCTAGGGTGTAGCTTGCCTCCTTATGTTGAGCTTTACCATTTATTATCCTTTGTAGTGCTGGATTTGTAGAAAGATATTGTGTAAATTTGGTTTTGTCATGGAATATCTTGGTTTCTCCATCTATGTTAATTGAGAGTTTTGCAGGATACAGTAACCTGGGCTGGCATTTGTGTTCTCTTAGGGTCTGTATGACATCAGTCCAGGATCTTCTGGCTTTCATAGTCTCTGCGAAAAGTCTGGTGTGATTCTGATAGGTCTGCCTTTATATGTTACTTGACCCTTTTCCCTTACTGCTTTTAATATTCTTTCTTTATTTTGTGCATTTGGTGTTTTGACTATTATGTGTCAGGAGGTGTTTCTTTTCTGGTCCAATCTATTTGGAGTTCTGTAGGCTTCTTGTATGCCTATGGGTATCTCTTTTTTTAGGTTAGGGAAGTTTTCTTCTATGATTTTGTTGAAGATATTTATTGGTCCTTTGAGCTGGGAGTCTTCACTCTCTTCTATACCTATTATCCTTAGGTTTGATCTTCTCATTGAGTCCTGGATTTCCTGTATGTTTTGGACCAGTAGCTTTTTCCGCTTTACATTATCTTTGACTGTTGAGTCGATGATTTCTATGGAATCTTCTGCTCCTGAGATTCTCTCTTCTATCTCTTGTATTCTGTTGGTGATGCTTGTATCTACGGCTCCTTGTCTCTTCCTTTGGTTTTCTACATCCAGGGTTGTCTCCCTTTGGGCTTTCTTTATTGCTTCTATTTCCATATTTAATTACTTCACCTGTTTGTGTTTCCCTGTAATTCTTTCAGGGATTTTTGTGATTCCTCTCTATAGGCTTCTACTTGTTTATTTATGTTTTCCTGTGTTTCTCTAAGGGAGTTTCCTTATGTCTTTCTTAAAGTCCTCCATCATCAGGATCAAATGTGATTTTAAACCTAGATCTTGCTTTTTTGGTGTGTTTTGATATTCAGTGTTTGCTTTGGTGCGAGAATTAGGCTTCGATGATGCCATGTAGTCTTGGTTTCTCTTGCTCTGGTTCCTGCACTTGCCTCTCACCATCAGGTTGTCTCTGGTGTTACCTTGTTCTGCTATTTCTGACACTGGCTAGACCGTCCTATAGGCCTGTGTGTCAGGAGTGGTGTAGACCTGTTTTCCTGTTTTCTTTCAGCCAGTTATGGCAACAGAGTGTTCTCCTTTCAGGCGTGTAGTCTTTCCCATTTACTTGTCTTCAGCTGTTCCGGTCGGCATATTTCTTCTCTTTTAAGATGGTCTTTGTTCTTATTGTTCCAAGGATATTAGATACATTGCTTTTAATTTGTCATCTCTTAAAATTTTGATGTAGGTATTTAGTGCTGTAATGAACTTATTCCACATAGGACTTCCTTGTGTCCCTCGGTTTTGGTAGGTTTTGTCTTCATTTTCATTCAAGTCTAAGAATCATTAATTTCCTTATTGATTTTTTTCCTTGACTCAACTGTCATTTGGGTGTGCAGTTTGTGTTCCATGACTATGTGTGCTTTCAATAGTTTCTCTTGATAAACAGCTTTATTCCCCTATGCTCAGGTAGAAGATGTCATTTTAATTTTCATATATTTGTTGATACTATATCATAGTGTGTGGTATAATTTGGAGAATTTCCCTTGGGCTGCTGAAAATGTGTATTCTTACATGTTTGTATGGAATGTACTGAATATGTCTACTGGTATTATTTAATTTATGTTATTAAATTCTAGTAACTCCAGCAGGCTCTGATAACTGATCATTGCACTTCTACTCCCTAAGTTCTAGAACCACATGTCTACACCATCATGCTGTTTTGCCAGTGGCAGACATTTTTGCTATAGCAACAGAACACTGTCAAACAAGAAACATCAAAACAGCAAATATTCCTCAGCCTTTTTTCACATCAAATACTTAACTCCACGTATCTTAATGTTGCCCAACTATACTGTCAACACAGCAGCAGCAGTGAAGTCAGAAGGGATCCTGGTTGCTGCAGAACTGCTCAGAAATCATGGAAAGCCTGCTATCCCTTAATATTCTCACATGACTCTATCACACAGACCCAGATCCTTCGATTTCTTCCTTTCCACCTAAATGATTCTATTGTATTTTAAGCAAGTGACCAACATGTCTGCAGGAGCTTGTAATGTTTTCATTTGTAATTCTAGCCATTAAATAGAAAGTCCCCTAGTATTTATTCTTGCAGCCACAGTCAAGTGATATTCCTGTGAATGACCTCATGTTTCGAACTCCTGGGAGAAAAGTGATGTAAAGAGGCTTGTGTGTCCAAACATATGACACACAAGAAAATAAGAGATGTGTGTAAAATAAAAACTTGTCCTACTGGGCTGAGTCTCTGCTTACCTTGGTTCTACACAGAGTATCTGAGGCATGTCCCCACTGCCCACTCCTCAGTTCTTTAACTAATTAGCCTTTCTCATTTAAATTGAGATGAGATATAGATGTGACCAAGGAAAGAGATAGAAGTACACATGGCTCCCTGTGTTGGCAACTACAGGATCCTGTAGCAGGGATGAGCTTTACAGCCAGCAACACCACAAATTCATAGAAGTGCAAATCCATATCCTAGAGAAAAGCTCTCCTGTGAGGCAGACAAACATTCAGTTCTGTAGGTAAGGTGTCATAAAGTCTTTTATTTCATAACTGATTTGCACTTATGAATAAGTTCACTTGGGTTACAGGCAAACTATTGAGAGACAGTAAAAAGATGACAAGAACACCCTTTCTTTAGGGAGAGGAGAATTGGCCACAGAACAGAATCCCATTGGTCTTAACATGCTACATTAAGAAAAGGGAGGGGTTGTTTGCACAGTAGCAGGAGATGAATTGTGATGACCCTGTTATGATAATTATAGTGAGTGCTACAGACTCTGATCCCTCCTCATTGACATTCACAAAGGACTTTTATATTATCTTCTAGAGGAAGAAAAGCCTTCCTTGGAAGATATTCCAAAAAGTCTACTCTGCCCTCCTCAAAGATTTTAGATATGACCAACCACTACAGGACATCATTTATGCCATAGTTCTCCAGTTTAAACTGTGGGAGAAAATCACGCAACTTTATGTCTAGCCTCATCTATGCTATAAATTTCTCATATGTTATTTGATTCTCCACCCAGAAGAGAGTTAAAAATTCAGAGAGTACTGTCATTTAAGGGTCTTAAGACAAAGGGATGTCTCTACACTGCCCAGGAAAGTATGGCAATAACTTAATTTGGTACCTGGGAGGGCCTAGTAAGCACCTCAGTGTTAGTCAAGCTTCCTCCAAGCTATCTTTTTTACCTCAGCCACACAAATGAGTATAAGAAAAACATGATTATGGAAGCCTGGGAGAGCTGCCCCAGCAGAAACACAAATGCCACTTTCTCATAGCCGTAACAAGTTCCCATGATCATTTTCTTTACCAGTTCAATGTATTCATCTAGAAGAAAAATGATCATGTTCAGCTCATTGCTGACATAGAGAATCTACATAATGTTAGTAGACTTCTCTTCCACATAGGTCATCTTAAAGATAGATATCTTATACATCATTTGCACAGGGTTCTCCTCATTCTGTAAATCATGGATAAAGACTAAATTGAAATGACAAAGTGTGCAAATTCTACAGGGCGGAATAGTCTACTCTCCCTGGGAAAACTTTCTTGACTAGACTTTTAGAATATTCTCTCAGTCTCCACATTTCTGAAATAGTTTACATGTCTTTAAAAGGCCCTTGGTATTCAAGACTTGGTATTCAGAGTGATTCTTCTGAAAGGGAAGAGATCTTTAAGAGGTGGAGTCTAGAGAAAGATGTTTAAGTTATTGGGAGGTACCCTTGAAAATAATAATCAACTGGGCAAACTTGGTTATCTCTATATTAGTGATAGTAAAAGAGAACTGACCAGCCCAATCTCCAAACACTTGTCATGTCATGGGACAATTATTCTTATCTATTGAAGGAAGTCAATTTTCTTGCAAATATGAACATAATCCCCAGATTCACTGTTCTCTCTTCAATTTCTCCCTAAACTGTAGAATAATGTATTTTATAGTGTATTTCTATACTGTGATACTCTTTAGTACACCTTTTCTACCTACAAGTCTTACTTTTCCTGATTGACAATGATGCATTTCTTCCACTTTTCAAAATGATTTTGTGTCCTAGACTCCTATCTCTTCTCTCATATACTCATATGACTCATTAGGGAATGGTATTGTCTAGAACTCTGGATTATAACCAAAATGTGACTTTACTTTTACCATCTACTGCTGTCAGTACAGCCCTGGGATACTGTGATGACCTCCTTGTCACTGACTTCAGCACAGCAGCCACAGGTCATAGCACAAGGCAAGTCAGACCACACTGCTATAGATGGATACCATTTGTGATACTATTCTAGCAGAAAAAAAATTTACTTAAAGTCCTTAAGATACTTTGGAATAACAAATAAGAGCACACCCTGTTTCCTCTTCCACTTCAGTCACCCTTCTTTGGTCATATGGCTGTTTGCAGTTTTATGGTTGCCTAGATTATGTCCCTTTATCCCAACACAGTAGTCGCACCACCTAGAACACACTTCTGTCTTCGTTTCTGCTCTCATTCCATCTTAAAGTAAAGGCTTCATTAGCAGCTCTAACTGCCACTACACTCAAGCACAGTATCCTGCCACCCCCTATGTTTTTCTCTCAACCCTCCCCAAAATCACCATGTCTTTACCTATGTTTATCTCAAATTTCTTTCCTCCAGGAAATCAGAATTTCATGAGGTCAGGCACACTCGGCCAAATTAGTGCCTGGTGCACAGTAGGCTCTCAACTGTTATCTGAACACTACTGTGGCAAACTAATGTATAGGAATCCTGCTAATATTTAAAATACAAATCCAAAGAACAGAAAATCTTGCACCTTTGGAGGCATGGCTAAATATATTGATTATAGTCAGGAGCTGCTGTAGCCACAGCAAGAAAATGCCAGGGACGCCATTAAGTAGTTGCACTTATGTAATATATAGGATAGGTCTCAGAAGCTTCCTGTCCTCAGTCATATGTCCTTCTCCATGGATAGCAGAGTCAGGGTCAAGGTTCAGATGTGAGCTTGAGGAAAAAGACCTCATGCTAAGAATGGAAGAGGAGGAAGGCAGAAGGTCCTCCTGTAGACAGCTAAGGCTCCACCCGCAGCCACTTACTGCTCTTCTTATGGATAATAAACTTACATGAATCCAACTATAATCATCTAGAGTTTCTGTTGCTTGCAGTTGAAAAAAGTCCTAATGTACATCTTGTCCACAAGTGACTTCAAAGACAGAAATACCTTAATCAGTAGAACTGAAAGGGTTTATTTAGAATAAAGCTTGACATGAAATTTGTTTCTAAGAATCTAGAGGTTCACTTTAAGTTCACCTGGGATATCCAAGTTCTGGTTAATTCTATCCTGCTGGGGTCTAAACTCTAGAAAGATGGGGAGACCCCAGTGAAAGCTTGCAGGACTGATTTCAAGCATATTAGGGGAATTTGAGGGAGGGGTAGGTAACCTTTATCTTAACATTTTCTCTATCTCTAGGGACATTCCAGAACCATTGCTGGAAACTGAGGGCCTGAAAACTGTTGGTGGAGAAAGCATCATTGAGATTTTTGTAAGAGCTGGTATTGTTTGAGAATCATATGAAGAGAATGTAAGTCAAGGCCAGCTTCAGTAGGATAAGAGAATCAGTCAGGACAAAGACAATAGTGGTCAGGTCAGGAGACCATTTGAAGATGGACTCACACCAAACCTAAGGCTGTCTTCTTTCTATTCAGCTGTCTTGTAGTCTCTTTTGACTAAAGGCATGGATTATTTGACCACTCCTAAGTTGTCAACATAGAAATAATGTTCCTCACCTAAATCTGCACAGAGTTGCCACCTGCTGGAGACACAAGTCTAGGTCTTTTCTGTTCTGTAAGACTACATCTGCCTGGCAGGATAGAGAATCCTGCAGGCCATAATGGACTTTATGTACATTATGTACAGATGGACCTTTACATCTGTATCTATTGCTATCCTTAGGGCCTTGTTCTTTTCGTCTTGTTGAATTAGGTTGGAGGCAGCTACACAAGCAGCTCTAACCAGCCCTTTGCCAAGGAGAGAACCTATTATCACAGAAAAAATGGCCACCCTTTTAACCTGATTTTGTGGAGGTGTTAGCTGGTTCAAGACATCCTTCACTGAGTAATAAGTCATTCTGGGTACAAGCTGACTATAGCATAAAAATCCTCAGTGGTATTTATAACCAGGCCAAAAATGCATGTAGTATGCCCGGTGGTACAAGCTGGTATAAGCATCCACTGAGGAGCAGCATGTTTCCAGTGAGGGTCCAGATTCTTGTGCTTATCACTCTTAATCCAGCTTCATTAACTGGTTCAAAACAGTAGAGCTTAGGGAGAGGAGCAGATGCATAAACCTGGCAGATGGCAGGCCAGAGTTGTTTCTAGATCTTATGCATGGTTTCCATGGATTAAAAAAACTTATATTTGTCATATTCAGCTAATATATCAGGCTGTATGTTAGGCAGTATGGGAGAGGGCAACCCATATAGGATCTCAAAAGAGGGTGAGACCTAAAGTATAGGGAGGTATTCCTAGCCTTATATAAGGCATAGGTAGAAGGGACAACAAATCACTGTCAGTTTCAAGGATTAATTTGGTCAAGGCCTTCATCAAGGTTTGATTCATCCTCCCTACTTGCCTTGAACTTTGTGGTCTATATGCATAATGTAATTTCCAATTGATCCTCAGAAGCTGTGCTAAAGATTGAGTTACCTGAGAGATGAATGCTGGCTACTGTCAGACCCAATGAGGTTAAGCAAACCATATCTGGGTATGATGTATTTCAGAAGCTTCTTTGTCACAACATTGGCAGTCTACTTCTTTATAGGGTAGGCTTCTATCAATCCTGAAAAGGTATCTATACAAACTAGCAAATACTTAGATCCATATATTCCTGATTTTATTTCCAAATGATCTATTTCCCAATTAGCTCATTGTCATTGACCTCTGATTCTGGTTCCTGGAGTGCCTGAGGAATTCACAACCTGGTAGTTGTCCTAGTCTGAGATTAACTGATTAACCAAGTGTCCTAAATCAGTATTTTATACTTTGCTCCTTGCAGTGACCAGGTATGAAGCTTGATGAATTTGATGGATGAGTTACTTAACAAACTCCTTAAGTAGGATGGTACAGCCTTCAGAGGTCAGCAACCACCTATGTTTTCTCTGAAATTTTTGGCATTTTGCCTGATGTCATTTGTTTTCAGCAGCATATTTAGAGATGTTTGGGAATGCAGGGGTGGCATAACTACCAGTATGTTGGCGGTCCTCTTCCTATTGGCATTATCAGCCAGCCTGTTCCCTCAGCTTACTTCTGATGTCCCTTTCTGATGCCTGGAAAAATGAATTATGGCCACTTTGAGAGGATATCATAATGCCTCCAATAAAGCAAGTATTATTTCCTTATTTCTGTTGTCTTTTTCCTTCAACAGTCAATAATTGCCTCTCTTTGTATATGGACCCATGTACATGAACAAAGGCATATTTTTCTGACAGTGCAGATGTTCGTGATGGCCACTTCTACCAGTTTTAAAATCTGTGTTAGAGCCTTTAGTTCAGCTTTCTGAGCTGAAGTTCCTGGCAACAAAGCAGTCACTTAAATAACAGATTCCAAGTCCACTACTGCTGCCCCTGTACACCTGATTCCATTCTGAATGCAGCTGCTCCAATCCATGAAGAAGATAGGTTCTGTGTCTGGCCAGGATATTTAATTCAAGTCTTGCATGATGTTCTGGACATACCTCAGAACTATAGAGCTATAATGCTGCATATGTGAGTATGGGTCAGGTAGCAGGGTGGCTGGGTTTAAGGCAAATGATGGGTTATATCGTATGTGGGAGGGATTCAAAAGTAGAGCCTGAAAACACAACAGTGGTGCTGGACAACCACTGGCTGGGATGATTCTCGAGGGTCCCTCAATATCATGGGGGATGATGATACAGGTTTCTGCACCATGGTTATTTTATTAGCATCCATGACTAGCAGGACAGTGGCAAGTATGATCCAGATGAAGACTGGCCATTTTTGCTTGGGGTTTCAATGACTGCTTCTATTTCTATATGGGCTATGGGACTGCTTAGATTGCTTATCTGATACTGATTTAACCTGATATCTGTCTAGAAAATTGTCCATATCATCTAGATTTTCCAGTTTCATTGAATATAGTCTTTTGTAGTAAAATGTGATACTTTTTTTAATGATCTTGGTTTCTGTTGTCCTGTCTCTCTTTTTGTTGCTGATTCTGTTAATTTGGATACCATCTCTGCGCCCTCTGGTTTGTCTAGCTAAGGGTTTCTCTATCTTGTTGATTTTCTCAAAGAACCCGCTTCTAGTTTTGTTGATTCTTTGTAAAGTTCTTTATGTTTCTACTTGGTTGATTTCAGCTCAGTGTTTGACTATTTTCAACTGTCTCCTCCTCTTGGATGAATTTTCTTCTTTATCTTCTAGAGCTTTCAGGTGTTATGTCAAGTTCTTAGTATATGTTTTCTACCAACGCTTTTTTGAGGCACTCAGATCTTTGAGTTTTCCCCCATCGCACTGCTTTTATTGTATCCCATAAGTTTGTGTATGTTGTGCCTTAACTTTAATTAAATTCTAAAAAGTGTTTAATTTCTTTCTTAATCTCTTCCTTGAGAATATTATCCTTTGGCAGAGCATTGTTCAGCTTCCATGTGTATGTGGGCTTTCTTTTGTTTTTGTTGTTGTTGAACAGCACCAACTAAGGCTGATCTGATAGGATGCATGAGATTATTCCAATATTTTTTTATTAGTTGAGACCTGTTTTATGACTTACTATATGGTCAATTTTGGAGAAGGTACAAGGAGGTGCTCAGAAGATGGTACATTTTTCTGTTTTAGGGTGAAATTTTCTATAGATATCAGTTAAGTCCATTTGATTCATAATTCTGTTAGTTTCATTGTGTCTCTGTTTAATTTCTGTTTCCATGACTCAAGCTGCTGGTCCCCTGTGGTCCAAACACCACCCGGATCTGAAGTCACCCAGTCAAACAGCTCCCTGCACCCAAATCCCATGGGAGGGAGAGCTAGACCTTGCAGAGGGGCAGACAGGCCTGGGAAGCCAGAGACTACACTCTGCCCACATCTCTGACTCTAGAGGAAGACGCCTAGTGCCATCTGGGCCCCCTGTGCACAGAGTCCTGAGCGAAGGCGGGGCAGGCCTTTCTGGTTGCTGCCCTCACAGAGAGCTGAAACACAGATCCCAAGGAGCGAATTCAGGCTAGAGGTAAGACCAAATTTTCTGCTCCAAGTGACCTGCCTGGTGGACTCAGGAGACACAAAGGCAAAATTCTTCTGGGACCAGACACTTCTGGTTTCTAGCTGGAGCCAGAACCTCGCTGATCCTGTCCCACAGCTCCCTGCTCCCAAACACAGTGGGAGAGAAAGCTCATTGCCCAGACAGGTGGGCATCCCTGAGAATGCAGGACAGGACCTCCAGTACTGCCCAGCCTTGCCCAAATCCCTGGTCCAAGAGGAAAATGTATAGGGCTTCTGGGAACAGGAAGATAGGGGCACAAAAGCTGCAGGTCCCCAGCGATCCAGACAATGCTGGATCTGAAGGGACCTGGTCAAACAGCTCTTGGCACCCAAATTCCTTGGGAGGGAGAGCTAAATCTTCAGAGGGGCAGAAATGCCTAGGAAGCCAGAGAAGACTACACTCTGACCACATTTCTGACTCTAGAGGAAAATGCCTAGCACCATCTGGGCCCCCTGTGCACAGGGACCTGAGAAAAGGCTGGGCAGGCCATTCTGGTTGCTGCCCTCATGGAAAACTGAAATGCAGCCCCCAAAGATCGACTTCAGGCCTGAGACCAGAGGTAAGACCAACTTTTCTGCTCCAAGTGACCTGCCTGGTGGATTCAGGACACACGCCCGCAGGAACAGCTGAAGACCAGTAGACAGGAAAGACCACATGCCTGAAAGTAGAATACTACGTTCCCATAACTGGCTGAAAGAAAACAGGAAAACAATTCTACAGCACTCCTGACACACAGGCCTATAGGATGGTCTAGCCACTGTCAGAAATAGTAGAACAAGATAACACAAGAGACAACCTGATGGCCGAGAGGCAAGCATAGGAAGCCATGCAGCAGAAACCAAGACTACATGGCATCATCAGAGTCCAATTCCCCACCAAAGCAAAGACTGAATATCCAAACACAACAGAAAAGCAAGATCTAGATTTTAAATCACATTTTATCATAATGATGGAAGACTCCAAGAAAGACATAAAGAACTCCCTTTGAGAAACGGAGGAAAATATGAATAAACAAGTAGAAGCCTATAGAGAGGAATCACAAAAAAACCCTGAAAGAATTACAGGAAAACACAATCAAACAGATGATGGAAATAAAAATGGAAATAGAAGCAATAACAAAGGGAGACAACGCTGGATATAGAAAACTAAAGGAAGAGAAAAGGAGCCATAGATACAAGCATCAACAACAGAATACAAGAGATAGAAGAGAGAATCTCAGGAGCAGAAGATTCCATAAAAATTATTGACATGACTGCTAAAGTTATTGTAAAATGGAAAAAGCTACTGTCACAAAACATACAGGATATCCAGAACATAATGAAAAGATTTAACTTAAGGATTATATGTATAGAAGAGAGTGAAGACTCCCAGCTCAAAGGACCAGTAAACATCTTCAACAAAATCATAGAAGAAAACTTCCCTAACCTAAAGAAAGAGATGCCCATAAACATTCAAGAAGCCTACAGAACTCCAAATAGATTGGACCAGAAAAGAAACCCCTCTGTCACATAATAGTCAAAACACAAAATGCACAAAACAAAGAAAGAATATTAAAAACAGTAAGGGAAATAGGTCAAGTATCATATAAAGGCAGACCTATCAGAATCATATCAGACTTCTCACCAAAGATTAGGAAAGCCTGAAGATCCTGGCCAGATGTCATACAGACCGTAAGAGAACACAAATACCAGCCCAGGTTACTGTAGCCAGCAAAACTCTCAATTAACATAGATGAAGAAACCAAGATATTCCATGACAAAACCAAATTTACACAATATCTTTCTATAAATCCAGCCCTACAAAGGATAATAAATGGTAAAGCACAACACAAGGAGGTAAGGTTCACTCAAGGTAAAGCAAGAAACTATTCAACTTGCAAGAAAACAAAGAGAAGACAAGTACACAAACATAATCTCACATCCAAATACTAATATAACAGAAGGCAACAATCTCTATAACTTAATTAATCTCAATATCAATGGACTCAATTCCCCAATAAAAAGACACAGATTAACAAACTGGATATGCAATGAGGACCTAGCCTTCTGCTGCCTACAGGAAACACACCTCACAGACAAAGATAGACACTACCTAAGAATAAAAGGCTGGAAAACAACTTTTCAAGCAAATTCTCTAAAGAAGCAAGCTGGAATAGATATTCTAATATCATATAAACTCGATTTTCAATCAATAGTCATCAGAAAAGAAAAGGAAGGACACTTCATATTCATCAAAAGAAAAATCCACCAAGATGAACTCTCAATCCTAAATATCTATGCTCCAAATACAAGGGCACATACAGACATAAAAGAAACCTTACTAAAGCTCAAAGCACACATTGCAACCCACAAATTAATAGTAGGAGTTTTCAACAACCCACTCTCATCAATGGACAGATCATGGAAACAGAAACTAAACAGAGACATAGACAGACTAAGAGAAGTCATGAACCAAATGGACTTAACAGATATTTACATTCTATCATAAAACAAAAGGATATGCCTTCTTCTCACCACATCATGGTACTTTCTCGAAAATTGACCATATAATCAGTCATAAAACAGGCCTCAACAGATTCAGAAAGATAGAAATAATCCCATGTGTCATATCAGACCACCATGGGCTAAAGCTGGTATTCAATAACAATAAGGAAAGAACGTCCACATATACATGGAAGTCGAACAATGCTCTACTCAATGATAACTTGGTCAAGGAAGAAATAAAGAAAGAAATTAAAGACTTCCTAGAATTTAATGAAAATGAACGTACAACATACCCAAACTTATGGGACACAATGAAAGCTGTGCTAAGAGGAAAACTCATAGCTCTGAGTGCCTGCAGAAAGAAACAGGAGAGAGCATATATCAGCAGCTTGACAAAACACCTAGAAGCTATAAAACAAAAAGAAGCAAATACACCCAGGAAGAGTAGAAGGCAGGAAATAATCAAACTCAGAGCTGAAATCAAACAAATAGAAACAAAAAGACTATACAAAGAATCAACAGAACCAAAATCTGGTTCTTTGAGAAAATCAACAAGATAGATAAACCCTTAGCTGGATTAACTAGAGGACACAGAGAGTGTGTGTGCAAAATTAACAAAATCAAAAAATGAAAAGGAGACATAACTACAGAATCAAAGAAAATTCAAAAAAAATCAGATCCTACTACAAAAACCTATATTTAAGAAAACTTGAAAATCTGGAAGAAATGGAAAATACCCTAGAGAGATACCAGGTACCAAAGTTAAATCAGGAACAGATAAACCATTTAAACAATCCCATAACTCCTAAAGAAATAGAAGCAGTCATTAAAATTCTCCCAACCAAAAAGAGTCCAGGTCCAGAGGGTTCAGTGCAGAATTCTATCAGACCTTCATAGAAGACCTCATACCAATACTCTCCAAACTATTCCACAAAATTGAAACAGATGGAGCACTATCAAATACCTTCTATGAAGCCACAATTACTCTTATACCGAAACCACACAAAGACCCAACAAAGAAAGAGAACTTCAGACCAATTTCCCTTATGAACATCGACACAAAAATACTCAACAAAATTCTGGCAAACCGAATCCAAGAGCACATCAAAACAGTCATCCATCACGATCAAGTAGGCTTCATTCCAGGTATGCAGGGATGGTTTAATATTTGGAAAACTGTCAATGTAATCCACTACATAAACAAACTGAAAGATAAAAACCACATGATCATTTCATTAGATGCCGAGAAAGCATTTGACAAAATTCAACACCCCTTCATGATAAAAGTCCTGGAAAGAATAGGAATTCAAGGCCCATACCTAAACATAGTAAAAGCCATATACAGCAAACCAGTAGCTATTATTAAACTAAATGGAGAGAAACTTGAAGCAATCCCACTAATATCAGAGACTAGACAAGGCTGCCCACTCTCTCCCTACTTATTCAGTATAGTTCTTGATGTATTAGCTAGAACAATCAGACAAAAAAGGAGACCAAAGGGATACAGATTGGAAAGGAAGAAGTCAAAATATCACTATTTGAAGATGATATGATAGTATATTTAAGTGATCCCAAAAGTTCCACCAGAGAACTGTTAAACCTGATAAACACTTTCAGCAAAGAGGCTCTGTATAAAATTAACTAAATCAGTAGCCTTCCTCTACACAAAAGAGAAACAAGCTGAGAAAGAAATTGGTGAGACAACACCCTTCATAATAGTCCCAAATAATATAAATTGCCTCGGTGTGACTTTAATCCAGCAAGAGAAAGATCTGTATGATAAGAACTTAAAGCCTCCGAAAAAGAAATTGAAGATCTCAGAAGATGGAACTCCCATGCTCATGGATTGGCAGGATTAATATAGTAAAAATGGCCATTTTACCTAAAGCGATCTACAGATTCAATGCATTCCCCATCAAAATACAAATCCAATTCTTCAGACAGTTAGACAGAACAATTTGAAAATTCATCTGGAATAACAAAAGTTTTAGGATAGCTAAAACTGTCCTCAACAACAAAAGAACTTCCGGGGGAATCACTATCCCAGAACTCAAGTAGTATTACAGAGCAATAATGATAAAAACTGCATGGTATTGGTACAGAGACAGGCAGATAGACCAGTGGAATAGAATTGAAGACCCAGAAATGAACCCACACACCTATGGGCACTTGATTTTTGACAAAGGAGCCAAAACCATCCAATGGAAAAAAGATGCCATTTTCAACAAATGGTGATGGTTCAACTGGAGTTCATCATGTAGAAGAATGCAGATGGATTCATTCTTATCACCCTGTACAAAGCTGAAGTCCAAGTGGATCAAGGACCTCCAAATCAAACCAGATACACTCAAACTAATAGAAGAAAAAGTGGGGAAGATTCTGGGACACAGGGGCACTGGAAAAAATTTCCTGAACAAAACACCAATGGCTTATGCTCTAAGATCAAGAATCGACAAACGGGATCTCATAAAACTGGAAAGCTTTTGTAAGGCAAAGGACACTGTTGTTAGGACAAAACCACAACGAACAGATTGGGAAAAGATCTTTACCAATCCGACAACTGATCGAGGGCTCATATCCAAAATATACAAAGAACTCATGAAGTTAGATGGCAGGGAGACAAATAACCCTATTAAAAAGTGGGGTTCAGAACTAAACAAAGAATTCACAGCTGAGGAATGCCCAATGGCTGAGAAACACCTAAAGAAATGTTCAACATCTTTAGTCATCAGGGAAATGCAAATCAAAACAACCCTGAGATTTCACCTCAAACCAGTGAGAATGGCTAAGATCAAAAACTCAGGTGACAGCAGATGCTGGCGAGGATGTGGAGAAAGAGGAACACTCCTCCATTGTTGGTGGGATTGCAGACTGGTACAACCATTCTGGAAATCAGTCTGGAGGTTCCTCAGAAAATTGGACATTGAACTGCCTGAGGATCCAGCTATACCTCTCTTGGGCATATACCAAAAGATGCCCCAACATATAACAAAGACACGTGCTCCACTATGTTCATAGCAGCCTTATTTATAATAGCCAGAAGCTGGAAGAACCCAGATGCCCTTCAACAGAGGAATGGATACAGAAAATGTGGTACATCTACACAATGGAGTATTACTCAGCTATCAAAAACAATGACTTTATGAAATTCACAGACAAATGGATGGAACTGGAAAATATCATCCTGAGTGAGGTAACCCAATCACAGAAAAACACACATTGTATGCACTCATTGATAAGTAATAAGTGGCTATTAGCCCAAATGCTTGAATTACCCTAGATGCCTAGAACACATGAAACTCAAGACGGATGATCAAAATGTGAATGCTTCGGGGTGGGGATTTAGCTCAGTGGTAGAGCGCTTGCCTAGCAACCGCAAGGCCCTGGGTTCGGTCCCCAGCTCCGAAAAAAAAAAAAGCTAAATCCCCAACCCCTGCTTCACTCCTTCTTTAAAAGGGGAACAAGAATACCTTTGGCAAGGAATAGAGAGGCAAAGATTAAAACAGACACAGAAGGAACACCCATTCAGAGCCTGCCCCACATGTGGCCCATACATATACAGCCACCCAATTAGACAAGATGGATGAAGCAAAGAAGTGCAGGCCAACAGGAGCCGGATGTAGATCTCTCCTGAGAGACACAGCCAGAATTCAGCAAATACAGAGGCGAATGCCAGCAGCAAACCACTGAACTGAGAACGGGACCCCCGTTGATGGAATCAGAGAAAGGACTGGAAGAGCTTGAAGGGGCAAAGAGACCCCTTATTAACAACCATACCCAAGCAACCAGAGCTTCAGGGACTAAGCCACTACCTAAAGACTATACATGGACTGACCCTGGACTCTGACCTCATAGGTAGCAATGAATATCCTAGTAAGAGCACCAGTGGAAGGGGAAGCCCTGGGTCCTGCTAAGACTGAACCCCAGTGAACGTGATTGTTGGGGGGCGGCAATGGGGGAGGATGGGGAGGGGAACACCCATAAAGAAGGTGGCTAGGGGAATGTTGGCCCGGAAACCGGGCAAGGGAATAACACTCGAAATGTAAATAAGACATACTCAAGTTAATAAAAAAAAATCCCAGGACAAGATAGGCTTAGTGCACAATTCTATCAGACGTTCTAAGAATACCCAATACCAATACTCTTCAAATTGTTACACAAAATAGAAACAGACGGGACACTACCCAATTCATTCTTTGAAGCCATAATTACGCTTATACCTAAACTGCACAAAAACACAAAAAAGAAAGGCAACTTCATATCAATTTCCCTTCTGAATATTGATGCAAAATTTCTCAATAAAATTCATGCAAAGTGAATCAAAGAACCCAACAAAATGATCATCCATCATTATGAAGTAGGCTTCATCCCAGGCATTTAGGGATGGTTCAAGATATGGAAATCCATCAACGTAATCCACTCTATAATCCCAGAGAAAAAAAAAACACATGATCATTTCATTAGATGCTAGGAAAGCATTTGACAAAATTCAATACCCCAACATGATAAAAGTATTGAAAAGATCAGAAATTCAAAGCCTAAACCTAAACATAGTAAAAACAATATACAGCAAACCAATAGCCAACATCAAATTAAGTGGAGGGAAACTTGATGCAATTCCAGTAAAATCAGAATCTAGACAAGGCTGTCTGCTTTCTCACTACCTACCAATTATAGTACTTGAGTTCCTATCCAGAGCAAATAGACAATAAAAGGAAGTAAAAGGATACAAATTGGAAAGGAAGAGGTCAAAATATCATTATTTGCAGATGATATGATAGTACACTTATGTGACCCCAAAAGTTCCCTCAGAGACCTCCTTAACCAATTAGATAACTTCAGCAAACTAGCTGGATATAAAATTAATTCAAACAAATCAGTGGTCTTCCTCTAATCAAAGGTTAAACAGGTTGAGAAAGAAATTATTGAAACAACAACATTCACAGTAGCCTCGAATAATAAAAAATACCTTGGTGTAACTCTAACCAAGCAAGTGAAAAATCCGTATGATAAGAACTTCAACTCTTTGAAGAAAGAAATTGGAGAAGATATCAGAAGATGGAAAGATCTCCTGTGCTCGTGGATTGTTAGGGTTAACATAGTAAAAATGGCCATATGACCAAAAGCAATCTAGAGATTCAATGCAATCCCTATTAAATTCCAAGGCAATTCTTTACATGCCTTGAAAGAACAGTAGTAAACTTTATATGAAAAGAAAAACCCCATAATCACTAAAACAATTCTATACAATGAAAGAAATTTTGGAAGCATCACATTTCTGATTTCAGCCTCTACTGTAGAGCTATAGTAATAAAATCATATGATGTTGGCATAAATTCAGACAGGTAAATCAATTGAATCCAGTTGAAACCCCAAGCCTCAGCTGCCCTCCATGTCAATCTCATGCCTTCAAAAGTCAAATCATATTTCCATCTTTTATGTTTTTAAGTTCTGCTGATGTAGCCTACCTATTTTGGAGAAGAGTTGTGTTGCCTCCTTTGTGCTGAGGACATACTTCCTATTGTCCCAGAAATCCACAAAAAGTTTTCTTTCACTGATGATGACCTGATTAATTACCACAACTGCTTCTTTAGCCACAGCATAACTAGCACACATTATTTTTAACTAAGCCATCACTCCAGTATCCCCTAACTCAGGTCCCAAAGGACTCCTTGCTTCCCTCTGAAACCTTCCAAACCTGGTCTCCATTCTTTGTCTTTCTCCAGGGACTTTTATTTTCCATGTTTCCACCTTAAAGGATCATGGAACTCTGAGCATTAAAAAGTTCTTCCAGCTTCAAACTCCAAGAACTGTGTTCTTCCCACAAAGCAGTTCGACAGAAATCCCACATACTCAGGTCTTCCATTGCAACAACCCTGTTACATGTCATCGGTTTCTGTTATAGTTTCACTTCTGTGGCTGTGCTAGAACTCTTTGACTAAAAGAAATTTGGGAGAAAAAGGAGCCAAAAGGATCTTTGTGTTTACTCATTCTCTGCTCTTGATTATATGCTTTCAGTTCCTGTCTTAATTTTTATTCAATAATGGATTATAACCTGATATTTTAAGATGAAATCAGTTTGAGTGCTTATAGGAGTAGAAAAACATATACTTCCCTGAGATAGGAATACATGAAAGCTGGGTGTTGAGGAGCTCTGATGTTATTACATTCATTGTTTAGAGAGAAGTATGCAGAGGCTAAGTAAGCAGGTTGGCAGAAGCATTGTTACATGGGTGATATGCATAACTGAAAACCAGAAATGATACCAGGATGAGAAGCATTTCCCTCTGCTTGCCTGCCTCAAGAAACTTGCATTATAATACATAGTTCTAGCTCCAAAAGAATTAAGAGAAAGTTTATTGTGAGCTAAATATCAGCAAGTATGGAATGCAACACAGTCCTGAATACCATGTGCCACTGTAGAAGAGGTTACATAAAGTTTTGTAGTCACAGAGTCACAGAAGAATAGAAACCCATAAATATACAAATACCTTAGCAGGTGTGGAGGGGGCATGAGGAATTTGGTCCACTGCAGAGTGAAGGGTATCTGCTATAGGTATGGATGCTATTTTATATTGTCTTAGCTGTTGGTTTGATGTAAACAAGTAGTCTGTTAAGGTAATATCCATCTAATGGTTTTTCTATTTTTCCACAAAGATTTGGCTCTAGAAAGATTTATGTATTGGCAGTAAATCTTTATAGAGCAAACAGTTTTCATTTTTACTCTGCAATATTCCAATTCTCTACATTCATGGTTCAATCTTTTTGGGGAACATTTTGGTGAATCTTCAAGACATATTTTTCTGAGGAATTCAGTTCATATAAGAGAATCCAAAATTTTAATGTAGTAGACTTTCCATTCAGTGTGTGTGTTAAAAATGTTGGGTATATTACTCAACATGCTTTTCTTTTTCTTAACAAAGTATGGTTTCAAAAATTGCTCTTCATATGACACTCTTCCTTGAAGAGAAAGCTTGTGTTCGTCAGCATCTTGTCAAGTTGATATGTAATGAACCAGCATGCCTTTCTATCTCCTATTCAGGATCCAGAACACATTGTGTACTATGTAAGGTAGAGTCAGATTCCTTTTCTTTGCTGCTACAAATGTGACTACAGACAACATTGATGTTCCCTTCTTTTTGTGGACAGGTGTGATATCACTGGGGCATGTCTTCTAGTGAATTTACAGTAGATAATACCTATTTGAAGACATTACCAGAATATGTCTCGGATTAGTTTTTCCTATGGGCAAACTATTCCTCTTCTTCCTGACCTCCTCTCGTTAAGAACAACTTCCTGGCAATAAATTGATGGGGTTTTTGACAGGTAATTTTATGATTATTAACATGTTGACACACATCTCTCATTTACCCAATTTTTCTCTCTCTCTCTCTCTCTCTCTCTCTTTCTCTCTCTCTCTCTCTCTCTCTCTCTCTCTCTCTCTCTCTGTGTGTGTGTGTGTGTGTGTGTGCATTTTTGTACATCCTCATAAACAAGATGAGATCAGAGAACTACTAGCTAGAGTGAATTTTCCTCTACCAAGGTGTGTTTTTTAGGAATCAAACTCAAGTAGTTAGGTATGGCAGGAAGAATCTGTTAACAGTGAGACTTCTCTGAGATTCCTGAATTACAGAAATGTAATTTATCCTTTTTCATTTCCTGTTAATTTCTGAAATGGTCTTTCAGTCTTACAATGTTATTCAGCATATGTAAATGAGTAATTCTGCCCTATCCCACTAGTTGAAGCATTATATTTTCTTTTCATTGGTCATTAACACTTTCCTTTTAACACAAAAATAATTACAAATACTTGAATAGAACTGGAGATATATTCTGCATATGTCTGAACCAAATTGAACTCCTCCCTCTCACCATGCATAAAATTTAATTCAAAATGGATCAGTAATGTAAATATAATTGCCACAAGTCAGGAAAGCCTCCGAAGACAACATGTACATGTTGTGTTAAATAATAAAAAAGGTAAGGTACACTATACTGGGAACCGTTGAGCCCCATGGCTCCAGCGGGGTGTTCTCAGAAGACCCTGGCCTACAGCTCCCAAAATGTCTTCACCTGACCTGCTATGCTTCCATAGCAGGTGGCTGCCATGCTGGCCCCACACATCCAATTTTTATGCCTGGCTGGGGTGCTCTGACATTGTTCCTTTCTCTGGAAATCAGTTGGGTGACCACATGAAGGAAAACACCATACAAACATAATTTAAAACCCACAGGTAGCTCAATTATGGGGCACAACTACTAACATCCTAATTACTAAGCCATACTATATTAAATCCTCCAGTGGAAGATCCTGGCAGATTCACCACCTAACCAGGGGACTCTAGTTTGTTACATGTTCTTCCCCGAGTTCCTAGTGTAAACAGCTGCAAGTCTCTTTTCTCCTCCTCTCTTCCCACCCACACTGACCTGGAAATCCCACCTATACCTCGCCCAGTAATTGGTCCCCTGAAATCTTTATTCATTAGGATCGAATGTTCTATAAATATCTGGTAAGTCCATTTGGTTCATGACTTCTCTTTGTCTGTCTACGTCTCTGTCTCTGTTTCCATGATCTGTCTATTGATGAGAGTGGGGTGTTGAAATCTCCTACTATTATTGTGTGAGGTTCAATGTGTGTTTTGAGCTTTAGTAAGGTTTCTTTTACGTACGTAGGTGCCCTTGTATTTGGGGCATAGATATTTAGGATTGGGAGTTCATCTTGGTGGATTTTTCCTTTGATGAATATGAAGTGCCCTTCCTTTTCATTTTTGATGACTTTTAGTTGAAAATCGATTTTATTCGATATTAGAATGGCTACTCCAGCTTGCTTCTTCTCACCATTTGCTTGGAAAGTTGTTTTCCAGCCTTTCACTCTGAGGTAGGCTCTGTCTTTGTCTCTGAGGTGTGTTTCCTGTAGGCAGTAGAATGCAGGGTCCTCATTGTGTATCCAGTTTGTTAATCTATGTCTTTTTATTGGGGAGTTGAGACCATTGATGTTGAGAGATATTAAGGAATAGTGATTATTGCTTCCTGTAATATTCATATTTGGATGTGAGGTTATGTTTGTGTGCTTTTCTTCTCTTTGTTTTGTTGCCAAGACGATTCGTTTCTTGCTTTTTCTAGGGTGTAGCTTGCCTCCTTATGTTGGGCTTTACCATTATTATCCTTT
Organism: Rattus rattus; assembly: GCF_011064425.1. Lineage (NCBI taxonomy): Eukaryota > Metazoa > Chordata > Mammalia > Rodentia > Muridae > Rattus > Rattus rattus. The sequence continues at coordinate 52,169,167 of NC_046167.1, read as the reverse complement.
GTAGTGCTGGATTTGTAGAAAGATATTGTGTAAATTTGGTTTTGTCATGGAATATCTTGGTTTCTCCATCTATGTTAATTGAGAGTTTTGCAGGATACAGTAACCTGGGCTGGCATTTGTGTTCTCTTAGGGTGTGTATGACATCTGTCCAGGATCTTCTGGTTTTCATAGTCTCTGGCGAAAAGTCTGGTGTGATTCTGTTAGGTCTGCCTTTATATGTTACTTGACCTATGTCCCTTACTGCTTTTAATATTCTTTCTTTATTTTGTGCATTTGGTGTTTTGACTATTATGTGTCGGAAGGTGTTTCCTTTCTGGTCCAATCTATTTGGGGTTCTGTAGGCTTCTTGTATGCCTATGGGTATCTCTTTTTTTAGGTTAGGGAAGTTTTCTTCTATGATTTTGTTGAAGATATTTACTGGTCCTTTGAGCTGGGAGTCTTCACTCTCTTCTATACATATAATCCTTAGGTTTGATCTTCTCATCGAGTCCTGGATTTCCTGTATGTTTTGGACAAGTAGCTTTTTCCGCTTTACATTATCTTTGACAGTTGAGTCAATGATTTCTATGGAATCTTCTGCTCCTGAGATTCTCTCTTCCATCTCTTGTATTCTGTTGGTGATGCTTGTATCTACAGCTCCTTGTCTCTTCCTTTGGTTTTCTATATCCAGGGTTGTTTCCATGTGTTCTTTCTTGATTGCTTCTATTTCCATTTTTAATTCCTTCAATTCTTTGATTGTGTTTTCCTGGAATTCTTTCAGGGATTTTTGTGATTCCTCTCTGTAGGCTTCTACTTGTTTATTTATGTTTTCCTGTGTTTCTCTAAGGAAGTTCTTCACGTCTTTCTTGAAGTCCTCCAGCATCATGATCAAATATGATTTTGAAACTAGATCTTGCTTTTCTGGTGTGTTTGGATATTCCGTGTTTGCTTTGGTGGGAGAATTGGGCTCTGATGGTGCCATGTAGTCTTGATTTCTGTTGCTTTGGTTCCTGCACTTGCCTCTCGCCATCAGATTATCTCTATTGTTACTTTCTCCTGCTATTTCTGACCGTGGCTAGACTGTCCTATAAGCCTGTTTGTCAGGAGTGCTGTAGACCTCTTTTCCTGTTTTCTTTCAGCCAGTTATGGGAACAGTGTGTTCTGCTTTCGGGCCTGTAGTTTTTCCTATCTACAGGTCTTCAGCTGTTCCTGTGGGCCTGTGTCTTGAGTTCACCAGGCAGGTCGCTTGGAGCAGGAAGGTTTGTCTTACCTGTGGTCCCAAGGCTCAAGTTTGCCCGTGGGGTGTTGCTTATGAGCTCTCCGTGGGGGCAGCAACCAGGAAGATCTGTGCCGCCCTTTCCGGGAGCTTCCATGCACCAGGGTTCCAGATGGCGTTTGGTGTTTTCCTCTGGAGTCAGAGATGTGGGCAGAGTGTAGTCTCTTCTGGTTTCCCAGGTGTGTCTGCCTCTCTGAAGGTTTAGCTCTCCCTCCCACGGGATTTGGGTGCAGAGAACTGTTTATCTGGTTGGTCCCTTCAGGTTCCGGTGGTGTCTCAGACGCCAGGACTTTTTTTAAGTTAGGAGACTTTTAATTAATGCTTCTATTTCTTTAGGTGTTATGCAACTCTTCAGATAGCTTATCTGGTTATGATTTAATCTAGTACCTGGTATCTTTCTAGAAAATTGTTTACTTCCTCCAGATTTTCCAGTTTTGTTAAATATAGGCTTTTATAGTAAGATCTGATGATTTTTTTTAATTTCCTCAGATTCTGTTGTTAGGTTTCACTTTTCATATCTGATTTTGTTAATTTGGATACTGTCTCTGTGCCCTCTGGTTAGTCTGGCTAAGGCTTTATCTATCCTGCTAATTTTCTCAAAGAACCAGCTCCTGGTTTTGTTGATTCTTTGTCCATTTCAGCCCTGAGCTTGATTATTTCCTGCCATCTACTCCTCTTGGGTGTATTTGCTTCTTTTTGTTCTAGAGATTTCAGGTGTGCTATCAAGCTATTAGTGTATGCTTTCTCCAGATATGTTATCTTTTTGGATGCACTCAGAGGTATGAGTTTTCCTCTTATCACTGCTTACTTTGTGTCCTGTATGTTTGACTATGTTGTGTCTTCATTTTCATTAAATTCTAAAAAGTTTTTAATTTCTTTATTTCTTTTTTGACTAAATTGTCATTGATTAGAGCATTGTTCAGCTTCCATGTGTATGTGGGTTTTCTGTTTGTTGTATTGAAGACCAGCCTTAGTCCATGGTGATCAGATAGGATACATTGGGGTTATGTCAATCTTTCTTGTATCTATTGAGATGTTTTGTGACCAATTATATGATCTGTTTTGAAGAAGGTACCATGAGGTGCTGAGAAGATGGCATATTCTTTTATTTTGGTATGAAATGCTCTATAGATGTCTGTTAAATCCATTTGGGTCATAGCTTCTGTTAGTTTCACTGTCTTGCTCTTCAGTTTCTGTTTCTATGATCTGTACATTGATAAGAGTGCAGTGTTGAAGTCTCCCACTATTGTGTGAGGTGCAATGTATGCTTTGAGTTTTAGTAAAGTTTCTTTTTATGAATATGGGTGCCCTTTCATTTAGAGCACAGATATTCAGATTTGAGAGATCATATTGGTAGAATTTTTTCCTTTGATGAGTATGACGTGTCCTTCCTTATCTTTTATGATAGATTTGGTTGGAAGTTGATTTTATTAGATGTTAAAATGGCTACTCCAGCTGTCCAGCCTACCTTCGGATGTTTCCCTTCCCCCTCGCTGAACCTTTTAGCCTGCTATAAGGCTAAAGAAGTTGCTTACACCCTTGGCAGCTGCCCTTAGCCCCTTATTTGTGGCCGGGATTTTCTATGTCACCTTTCCTCCCCACCAAGCCTTCCAGTTTGTTGTTTTTAAGAAGTTGTTTATGCCCCTGATTGGGTCCCAGACTTTCCACCACACAGACTTTTCCTGTTTTCCTGGTTGGGGATTTTCACCTGCCTTGTTTTTTTCCATGGCTTTTGCCTCAGGTATATAAGGATATCTCAGTAAAGCCTTGGTGGCACTCTCTGAAAATGGGTGACCCGTGTACATGTTTTCTTTCAATCCCACAGACCAACACCCGATATTCACACACTGGCAGCACAGGCACCAGCACCCAGCTTGTTTCTTGGGACCATTTTCTTGAAATAAAATTTCTAGCCTTTTACACTTATGTAATGACTGTCATTGAGGTATGTTATCTGCATGCAGCAAAATGCTGAGTCCCTTTTACTTATTCAGAGGGTTAGTCTATGTCTTTTTATTGGAGAACTGAGTCCATTGATGTTACAAGATATTAAAGAATAGTGATTGTTGCTTCCTGTTATTTTTGTTGATTGAGGTAGAATTATTTTTCTGTGGCTCTCTTACTTTGGAGTTATTGCAGGAAGATTACTTTCTTGCTTTTTCTGGGGTATAGTTTCCCTCCTTGTGTTTGAGTTTTCTATCTACATACTTTATACTTTGAAGGGCTGGATTCCTACAAAGATATTGTGTAAATTCTGTTTTGTCATGGAAGATCTTGGTATCTCCATCTATGTTAATTAAGAGTTTTGCTGGATATAATAGTCTGGGCTGGCATTTGTGTTCTCTTAGGGTCAGTATGACATCTGGCCAGGATCTTCTGGCTTTAATAGTCTCTGGTGAGAAGTCTGGTGTAATTCTGCTACTTCTGCCTTTATAAGTTATGTGAACATTTGCCATTACTGCTTTTAATATTCTTTCTTTGTTTTGTGTATTTGGTGGTTTGATTCTAATGTGACAAGAGGAATCTGTACAATCTGGTACAATTTCTGGTACAATCTGTTTGGAATTCTGTAGGCTTCTATTATGCTTATGGACATCTCTTTCTTTAGGTTAGGGAAGTTTTCTACTTTAATTTTGTTGAAGATGTTTGCTGACCCTTTAGGTTGGGAATCTTTACTCTCTTCTATACCTATTATGCTTAGGTTTGGTCTTTTCAATGTGTCCTGGATTTTCTGGATGTTTTGGGTTAGGAGCTTTTTGCTTTTTGCATTTTCTTTGATTGTTGTGTCAATGTTTTCTATGGTATCTTCTGCTCCTTAGACTCGCTTTAATTTCTTGTTTTCTGATGGTGATGCTTGCATCTGTGACTCCTGATCTCTTTCCCAGTTTTTCTATCTTCAGGGCTGTCTCTCTTTGTGATTTCTTTATTGTTTTTCTCTCCAATTTTAGATTCAGAATGAATTTGTTCAATTTTTTGCCCATTTGGTGTTCCTGTAAATCTTTAAGGGCTTCTTGTGTTTTCTCTTTAAAGGCTTTTATTTATTTACCTGTGTTGTCCTGTATTTCTTTAAGGGAGGGAGCTATTAATGCATTCCTTAAAGTCCGCTATCATCCTCATGAGGTGTTATTTTTAAATACAAATCATGATTTTCTGGCCTGTTGGGATATCTAGTATTTGCTGTGGTGGAAGAAATGGGTTCTGATGATGCCAAGTAGTCTTGCTTTCTGTGGCTTAGGTTTTTGTGCTTGCCTCTCACCTTCTGGTTGTTTCTAATGTTAGTTGGTCTTGTTCTCTCAGACTGGTGGTAGTTCCTCTTGTAGGCTTGTGAGCCTGTGAGGCTTTGAACTTAGAAGTGAGATCACTCCTGGAAGATCAGCTCTCTCAAGGCAGTTTTATGTCTGGAAAGCTCTGGGACAGGCACAGATGGAGACTGAAAGGGTCTTATAGCAGGCTGCCCTGTGGCTCCTGCAGCCTGTGCACTACTTGCAGCTCTCTCCTTACACAGTCAGTGGAGCAAAACTGGGGTCAAACTATGTTTTTTACACTTCCTCTGCCATTAGCTATAACCCTGGGATACGCTGATATCCCAGATCTATTGATCCCTGGATTCTACAAAACAGCCAGGGGTCCCAGGACAATTCAAGTCATACCACGTGATCCTAGCTGAACACCCCTGTGTTTATATAGCTCTAACAGGAGCAAAACCGTAAAGTGTCTGGAATTGCATTAAGAGCCTATCCTGGTCTTCTTCTATCCACCTCTTACCAGGCTCCCTCCCTTTTCCAATATAGTCATGTAATTATTTGTAAGTTTGTGGTTAACTGCCTAAGTGTCTTTTCTTACCCATGAAAATCTTCTATGAACTTAAAGAATGCCATTCATCTACTGATGTCTGCTCACGCATACATTCCCAATGAAGGTTTCCTCAATAGCTCTCCTCAGTCACACACAAGCATAGCATCTTGCTACATCTGCAATGTGTGGCTGAAGCTCTCAAGTCAACCTCTGTGTTCTTTCTTGTGCTTATTTCTAACTGTTGTGCCAGGAGGAAAAATGCCTCACAAGTGTTGACCCACTCAGTCATTCAATGACCAGGGCACAATAGGCACTCAGGCCAGATCAGCTGAGTATATGATTAAAGAATTGAACAGAAATTCATACTGTGTATGAGGCAAGATGAATGCCTTAACAACAAAAAAGCAATTGTCACCAGTACAGTCCCAGGCAGAGTTGACCGTACCATCTTTGCAGTTTCCTGGACACTGTTATGGTTTAATGGTAGATATATGTAGGCTAATGTCTATATGCAGTTGAGGGCTGGCACCAGTTAATAAGGTTGATTGAACGGTAAGAAAATAAGTCCGGGACTAAGTTTTTGTAAGGCAGGAAAGAAGGAGGAGGAAGGAGAATCAAAATGGACAGAAAAGGATGACCCAAATCCAGGTGGGCTTGAAATGCCAGGGTAATTGGAATGGATTTCTGTAGGCAAATTTATCTTATATGGTGGGCAGTTTATATACTTATCAATTGGTTGTAAGTTTGTTGTGTGGATGCATTATGGATTGAGAATTTAATATATAAATCTCATTGTTAAGTTACAGATTGTTGATTTACACTTTTTTTTTCTTTTTTGGTTCTTTTTTTTTCGGAGCTGGGGACCGAACCTAGGGCCTTGCGCTTCCTAGGCAAGCACTCTACCACTGAGCTAAATCCCCAACCCCACGAGTCTTGATTTTAATGTGTTGTTGAAAGTTCATACCATAAGTATTAGGAGGATGATGTTAGGAACATTAACAGAACATCAGCAGAGGATTATCAGAGGGCAGCTGCCTCTGAGACTAGGGGTGATGGCAAGAAATATGAACAGAGTCCACAGTAAGAAAGCCATGAGATAGGCGGTCTCTGTATGAAACTGGCCAGGCAATGACGCACCTCGGTCAGAGAGTACTTTGGATACAGCATGGAGCTGCTGAGATAAACTAATGGAGTTCCAGTGGTCCATTGGAGCCAGAACTAGTGAGAGTGTGATCACAGGGGTATACATGGGAACCATTCTGCCCCTTTTTTATTTTTACTGTAACAGATATACTTCAGAATGTATTGAATGCTTTGTGACAAAATAGCCAAAGATCCTTTATGGGGGATAATTCTCTGGCACAACACACCATTCAGAGACAAATGGAGCAAATGAAACACCAGGGACCTTGCCCAGGAGTCTGCTTTGTGGCTTCTTCTGGAGTCTTGTTTGTTAAAGTACTTTTCCCAGTTTCTTTTTAAGTAGATGACATTCACATGGGCCAGCAAGGTCTACACATGGTATTTGGAAACTCTATATTCCATTCAATGGTGGACACACATTCCTTTCTAGTACTGTACTCTAGAAAGCTCCTTCCAGATTCATAGGCTGTTATCACACTCTTTCCTGGTCTCTGCAGACACCACGCCACTCAAGTAAAAATTTTCAGTCTGTTGAAAAAGCAGTTGAAGGCTGACTGTTCTTTCATGTGTGACTAACTTAGGGTTGCTGCTCGGTAAACACTTCAGTGTGGGAAATCATCCTGGATTTTATGTAATAAGTACACAAATAATCACCCAGATAGATGTGTATATAGAATAGAACATTCCGACCACCCTGACCTCTGGACCTATTATACTGCATCCAGGATGAGCTACAGCTGGTTCTGTTCCAATTCTCACAAATAAACCTGACTTGATGTAGTAAGAAACTCAGGGACTTGGAAAGGTAGCAGCACAGTGTATTTCTACTTGTAGGAGTCCTGCGATCCATTAGAAGCCAGAGAACAGATCATGGGGTCATAGACTTGGTGTCCTACCTTTGGTGTTCCTGCCCAAGCAATCCCAAACTTCCTATTAACACATCTCTAATACAACCCACCAGCACTAATGGATCAAAATGCTCATGCCAGTATCCCAGGAGGGGTTACATAGTCCACCCATCATATACAACTATGCTCCTTTGTCACCAGCAGTTGTTCATCCAGAGCACTCACTTTGAGATTTAAACCAAATCAACTGAACATCAATGATATTTAGCTGCTATTAAATGCTGCTGATTACCTGAACCAACCGAATTGCAGTACTTCCCTTTGCTCCTGGAAGAGTATTCTAGAACTGAGAAGGATACGTGGGAAAGGAAAAATACATTTGTGAGCTGTTTTCTCGGTGTTTGAAAAGGTTTAAGAAAAGGTGCCATTTACTTCACAGAGAGAATTCTTGATTCTGAGCCTGGAATGAGAGATTGAAATCAACCTCACAAAAATTCTGTAAGATGCATCACTAACCATGTAAGGCTGTAGCTCAGAAACTGAAAGGACAAACACTGCATGGAAGGTAAAGGTCCCACTCATTCAATGATAAGCTCTGTTGGAACCAGACTGTCAGTGTCAGGGCCACATCTTTCTAATATACAATAAATCATTAATCACATGAACAACCACAAGGAATCAGGTGAGAGAACATGAGGGAAAAATAGACTCACCCACCGAGAAATCTGCTAATAGAACAGAAGCTGGAATCATGAGATCATAGGAACAGGGCTTGTCTGCTCTAACATCACATGCAAATAGTTACAAAACACTGATTTTCCTAGTCTGACAGCCTTAGTATTCTAAGAAGCTCTAATGACTCTGCTGAGCAGTTTGTGAGAGAAGATAGAACAAGATATGAGGGAAAGGAAGTGTCTACTAGCAAAGGAATGGAACCGAGTTCTAGAGCATGTGAACAGACACAGTGTGTATCCTTGCTCTTAGCTGTGGGCAGACTGACAAAGGCTCTGAACATACAAATCCAGATCATATTTGTGTACTTACTACATCAATCCCAGAATGATTTCCCACACTGAAGTGTTCACTGAGTAGCAACCCTAAGTTAGTCACACACAAAAGAGCATTCTGCCTTCAGCTGCTTTTTCAGCAGACTGAAAATTTTAGTTTGAGTGGAGTGGTTTCTTGCAGGGACAAGGAAAGAGCTTGATAACATCCTGCAAAGCTGGAAGGAGTTGCCTAGAGTACAGTACTAGGAAGGAGTGTGTGCCCACCATTGAAAGGAGTAGAAAGTTTCCAGATACCATGTGTAGACCTTGCTGGCCCATGTGAATGTCAGCATACTCATGGCCTTTTACAGAGTATTTCAGTCAATTGTTAATTTTTTTTCTTGATGCCCAAAACTGTCCTTAGTTCTAGTAAGAATATTCTAAAAATGGTTGATTTGCTCTGAGCTGTTGTTCTCAAACAACCTGGATATAACAACAAACGGGCCTCATATGCTCTGTTCAATGAATATAGCCGAAGGATATAATTTCATGCATCTCTTCATTTCTGTCAATAAAAGATTTGTGGGTATACCTAAGTGCTAGCAATAAAAAACCAGCTGCTAGACTTTGGCACATGGGAAGGAAGCTGGAAGACACATGTCCCTTCACAGTTCGGGTGGACTCTGAAGTAAGGGCTGCCTTGAAAGTTTGTGCACTTGACTCTTCTGAGACACACTTGCACTTGCAGTCATTCACCTGGACTCAACTCACTGCTCTTAGGTTTCATCATGCAAATGTGTTCATGAACCACATTGTTCACAGAACTCCATTTTGAATACCTGCCCTGGTAGTTATGCACAGCTTAGGTCCCATTGCCAGTATTGTCACTTCTGGACACAAGGAGCTTCCTGCTTCTTGCTTCACATCCTTATTCTTATGCCTCATGCTGTCCAATCAGTTATTTCGATTTTCTGATATGATCATCATCCTCACATTCCACTTAGAGGTTACGAGGGTCTATAATAGACTGAGTGTGAAGTTTTACATCTGAATCTTTGAGCTGTTGTTCAACTGCTTTCAGCCATCAGCTTTGTGATTGAGAAGTCTGATACATTTAACCCCAGATCTGCTCTCCTTCCATTGTTCTGTACTCACCCCTGATCTTGAGAAACTAGTTCCTACAACTTTGTACTCATGACCCCTTTCTGAGCTTCCCTTCCCCTAAGGCCAGGAAAACTTCCTCCACCCACAGTCACAATCAAAATGTCTGAAGGCATTTCCTGCCCATGTCCTGTTCATCCTTGTCTGGTTCTGATCTTACTATGACTTAAAAGTCTCCTTGACTGTCAGTTTAGCATGGCTCTATGAGGACAAAGAGATTAAATAAATGAAACACACTATTTCTGTTTTCAGAATAACTAAATTCTTCAATATCTAAAATCCATGCAGATTCATTCCCATTTATTATCTACGTTTTGAGGAACTAGGTCAAAATGTTGAGTAAAACCCTCAATCATCTAAAGTCAAGAATTTGAAAATAGCATATTACATAATAATAAAAACAATTTTCCCTTTCAGTTTTCAATATAAACAGTTTTAAACAATCAAATTCACAATTAAATTCAAAGAGTTAAAATATTCCATATGCACCCCACCACAAACAATTCTTCTTATAATTTGAAAATGTTCAGTGCTGTACAATTACCATTACAGGAGCTGTCAATGCAGGTCAGTGATAGACACTTGCCTGGGATGAAGCAGGCTCTGAGGTCAAACCTATGACTACACAGGAAAAATCACATAACTGTTCAAAATAAAAACAATTTTTAATCTAGGACATAAAAGATGTTATTAATGTGCTAGTAGTACACTATACTTTTAAAAAGCAGTTGCATGAATCTATTTCAGGATCATTTTCCCTTGCAACAGCATCACCACTTATGGGCACTGACTACAACAAGAAATAAGGCTTGAAGTCAGAAGTCACCACTCAGTTGTATTTCTTGTTCTCCTTAAGGATGCCCTGATTTCTCCACAAATTGTGACCATCTAAATGATGGTGTAATAGGTACCTAGGCCTCTGTTTAACTTCCTATGAATGGGGAGGAATGTGAACTAATAAACATGGGATTTATCACTATCTTTCTCTGATGTATATTTGACCCAGGTCTTCAATAACAGTGTGGGTAATCCTACTCCAGCAATACCCTTGTTCCTACTACCAATGGAGCAGAGGTGAGGAAGAAGAAGAAAAGCAGAATGGAGATATTGTTTCAAAAGACACAAGGACAAAGAGGAAGATGTCTACAGGCTACCTACTTTAGTGATGTGAAATCAAAGAGAAAAAGTGGCCCCCAAACCCATCTTAAGACTGGACATGGTTACAGGGTTGGTTGTTATAACAGAGGAAATAGAGAAGGAAAGAGGCCGAAGGTTGAAATCCCCATCTGCTAATGGAAAAGAGGTGACAATGGAAGCAGAGGCTGCACTTAATATTTCTGTCCTTTCCTCAAGCAAGATGAGCAAAAAAACACAATTTACATATCCTTATGCCGCTGTCACTCCCTGATTGCTCACAGGTAAGAGGATAAGTGTTGTCAGCAGCATCTCCTCTGAACAAGTTGAATCCAAGAATATGAGAACCGTCCAGAAGCCCAAACTGCCCACCAACAAAGCTTTCCAGAGGACATGGGTGAAAAGTTTGCCATCCATGAATTCCAAAGATGGCACATGGAGTAGAAATCTCTTCTGAACTGTGTATACAACTGATAGCTTGAAATTTAGTGACCTTCCAGGCTCAGAAATGTTGAAATCTTGCCATTCTCGGGGAGAAGTTGATGAGTGATACTGTAGAGGAAAGCTTTCGAGTGTCTGTGTAGTCACTGTAATGTTCTGTCTCCCAGCAAGGCATCTTTCTATGTCAAAGTTCTGCTTCTACGCCTTTGTCTCATATAACTTCTACATTGTAGTTTTAAATTATTGTGCTTAAGTAAGTAAAACAGTAAAACATGACTCTATAAATTCTAACAGCGAACGAGGAACTTTCTTATACACTTTGTTAGATGTAATAATTGAGAGTCAAAAAATTATGTGAAGCTACTACTGAGACATAAGCCATTCTCTCCCTTGAGACACCAGCACGCTTGGGTGTCTTTTGTCCTCATGTTTCCTGCTAGGAAAGTGTGTGTGTGTGTGTGTGTGTGTGTGTGTGTGTGTGTGTGTGTGTGTGGGTGTGTTTCTTCATAAGTCCAACTCTACTTCAACTTCATATTGGCTCCTCCTGGAATTCCTTTCTGTGGCCAAGTCAAGAATTGTAAATGGACCAGACTTAAATTCTCTGAGAACTCAGCCCCCTGTTGATGGCATTGTGTAGCATGACTATGGTTCATGCCCATGTCTGACATGTTGAAACAGTAAGAATGAGCCTAGAAATTTTTAGGCTAAAAAAAAGAAGACCAAATATGACTACATATTTCATTCACAAGCACTGCTCACGACTGAGAAGAACAGGGAGAAAACAGATTGGTGGTTGCCAAGCAAGGAGGGTGGCTGTGCAGATGGATATTGATGATGGTCAATAAACATATACATCTGGAATAATATGATAACTGTCACATTCCTTTGTAAGTATAGTCTAAGCCAATGAATGTTTGCTTCAAAGGACAAATCAATATGTTGCAAACAAGGATTTCTGATATGAATGTGCATCTATCCTGGGACATAGTTTCTAAGCTATCACCAGCATGACTGGGTGGACAAACCGCCCCAGGATCTAACAAACATCCTGATAAGGAAGTCTCTTGCCCTCTTCTGGCCTCTGAGTATACCAGGCATGCACATAGTACACAATAGTAAGGCAGGAAAAACTCTCCAACATGTAAACTACAGTATTTTAATTTTCAAAATTAAAGAATGTAAGACACTTAAGATGCAGAATTCTAGGAGGTTGCTTTTCTTTGGGGCAAGCAAATATAGTGTACCCTATGCAGAGATAGAGGATACAATGTCCTGCACTAATTCTCTTCAGCGACTCTTCCTGGCCTTTTGCAAGGAAGAGTCCACTAATGTAGCAGTCTATACCAAGCAGCTGGAAAAGTCTCTTGAAAGTTAATACCAGGATTTTGCATGAGGGTCAGGGCTAGTGTAGACCTGGACACTTGACGAAAGTACCATCATACCTGAATCAGTCTTATGGAAAGCACCCTGGGCTGAGCTACAGTCACAAGGTTCTCTGGACATCCTGCTGACCTTCTGCCTGGATTCTGTGTCAGCCAGAGACCCAAGGATCCTACTGTATATGCTGCCTCTAGGGCTGAGGTATTCCTCAACCCTCATGCATTCCCACATTGCATATGGCAGACATGCATGACGTCAGGTCATTCCTCACCATCCCAAGCCTGGGGCATTGAGCATGATGTCCCAATCTTGTAGTGAATAAAAGGCTGTCTGAACACTGAAGGCAGTTAAACTGCACTCCGTGGACACAGAGCATTGAACACCGCACTGCGAGGCCACAAAATTTGGAGGTAGGTTATCTTTCCTCACCCATAGAAGTAGCACTCCTAATGGTAAGATTTAGAAAGTCTAGACTGAGTCAGGATATGGAACATGCCCCATCCATCAGAGTGTTAGAAAAAGAAACAATGTGTATATGGCGGAGGGTAGGGGGTAGATCTTGTGTGCAATCACACAGGTGGCTTTTCTAGAAGCCCCAGTGGAGACTGGCAGTAAGGCATGTCTTGCATCTGGAGCACAGAAGCTGTATGGACAAATCTATGTCACGATAAAGTGCTGGAGGATCCCAGTTGACTTCTCCATTTTCCTATGTCCTGCTTCCTCTGTGCTCCTACCCCTAGACCATATGACTACCTCTGCCTTCTCCTCATGGAATTGCAAAATAATGTTGCTTATTTTTGTGCTTTTTAAGGTTAGCGGCTCTAGGCCAGGTGAGCACTGCTCCACCTATAAAAATAGTTCTTTTAATTTGTAACCCCAGGTTATATGAGTCTTCAACCTCACTTTTATCCTGAACATTATTCCTGTAAGTGGTGTGCCATACATCCTGCCTGCCAAGGCATAACTCTAAGTATGATGCAGACAACAATCAGCGAGTGAAAAGAGTAAACTTGACAGTAAAGAGCAGACCTGGAATAGAAAGAGTATTAGAGCAATACAGCAGAGTCCCTGGGGTTTTCCTGTCCCACTGGACCTGGAAAGTTTGAGTAGTTTGAACTCAGTGACAGAAATGAGCTAGATAACTCTCTAAGTGAAATGAATACCACTTCAAATATTTGGAGGCAAATATAAATTGAAATCAAAATGGGCAGGAATGTAGGGATGGCAAGATGACTTCCGATAACATGCCCAATCACAACGTAAGCCACTGAAATAAGGCAGTCAGAACTTTGCTTCCAAGGCCATGGGAGACCTAAGGACAGAATCTCAAGAATGTAATTATGCTCTCAGGATGTCTGAGGAATGGAAAGAAGTATGGGTTGCGGTGTTCTGAGGCTCCCTGGGCTTTTGTTTTGCATTTTAGCACAGTAGGAAGAACGCTGGAAGATACTTTCAGAATTCAGATGTCATAGGACAGCTCAAGCACAGCCATGGGATGCACAGTAAATCAGAAATGAGTTAAGGTATCAGGAGCAGTCACTTAATCTGGGCCAAGTGATCCACTCATCTTGGAGGTGAGGGATGCAAAAGAGAAAAGCAGCCTGGCTTGCAGCTGACTCGATGTTCCCTGAGCAGACAATGCAGGGGATGGTGCCTGCTTCACGGCAGAGGAGAAAACACTAGCTTGTCTATGTGTCTCATCTAACATCCCAGTGCTTTACTGTGCTGCACATGGCAACTGTGAAAGGCACTCTCCAATGCGTGCCTAGATATCACAGAATTTTTCTTCACAGGCCAAATCCAGGATGTGGAGATCCACAGCCAGGCTAAGGGGGCTAGATGCTTATGACTGTTTTCTTCCCTTACTTTCTCTTTTCCTTTTTCTTTTGATCCTCAATTCAACATTCTTCAGAAGAAAGCAGCTATTTAGCTGTACTGGATATGCATTCATGATAATGTTTCTTTCTACCTATGCCAACGAGAAGGAAGCTAGTTTGGGTTCATGCTTTATCCATGCTTACCTAATAACCTGAATATTAGAAGGACCTTAAGTGAGAATGAATTTTTTAAATCCATAAAATTCCTATGAGCTTTGAAATGACAGCCAGAAGCAGAGCCCCAGATTTCCTTTCCTCACAATGAAACTTCAGCTCTGTGTTGTGTTCAATTTGCCCTTTGCCTCCAGACTCTTCATCATGAATACTCTGTCTGAAGCAAATGGCACCTTTGCCATCCATCTTTTCAAGATCTTGTGCCAAGACAACCCTTCAAAAAATGTATGCTATTCTCCTGTGAGCATCTCATCTGCTCTAGCTATGGTGCTCTTGGGGGCAAAGGGAGACACTGCAGTCCAGATATTTCAGGTATGTTCCCGGTCATAACCACACCTTTTCCACGTGCAAAAGAGCTGCTTGAGATGGATCAGTAGGTGTTAAATTTTAAATGTTAAGGCCTGACCCTAGTTATGCCATATTGACTTAACCTTCATTTTATAGTTCATGAACTTATTCTAACCTAATATTTCTTCCCCTGACCATAACACATGTACTTTCCTTGGAACCCGTTAGACTCTGGAAGCTCTTTAGGATTCCTGCCTGTAGACACAGCCAATCAGGTTAAAGTTCAGATAGAACTGCTTTTTCTAAACCACCTAAATGTAGAAAAATGCACTTTGTCATTTTCCCACACTAAAACCTAGTCCAGAGAACTGCCCAGTATACGAGCTTACCTGTTGTACCATGGCTACATCAATGATTAATCAATCTTAGAATGTGTGTTCTATAAACAATCAAGACCTGACTGAGATTGGTGTCTGGGTTAATCCTAAATCCTGACATAGTGTTTGATGTAGCCTGAGTTAAAGAGATTAGAATACAGAAACTCCTCTGTTAATGCTGCCTTAAAGGCAATGGATTTCACAAATAATATTGGGGGAATACTCAAAATTTTATTCAGATTTAGCTTAGAAAATGTTGCATATATAATGCATACATGTCTGGTGTCCAAGACCTTTAAATCCAACTCTTAAGGATTCTTTGATAGGAAGATGCCAAATCCTGGGCTAGCCTGAGAAATTTTTATTTCAAATGAAAAGTTCCTTTGTACTTTTATAGTTTTGTTTTAAAGAAAGAAGGAGATTGTGATTATAACTGAGTGGCAGAACTCTCCCTAGCATAATTGAGAAAGTAGGTCAGTCAGAAGTACTGCAATGGGCAAAAAAAAGATGTTGAAATTATTTGAAAATGGGATGCTTCTATCGATCTTGTTTTTATACAAACAAATGTGTAATGAGTCACTGGGAAGGAAGGGCAATACCAACTTTTAATTGTACCAATAACAAACTGTCTTGCATCAGAGCCAATCTGTCTGAACATGGCTACCTGAGAAATCTCTTTGGCTTGAAATTCCTTTTGCAACTAAAATGGTTCATTGCTGACCTGAAAATCTTTCATCTTTTCCTTCTCAGGCACTTAATTTAAACAAACATCCCAATGAAGACATCCATAAGGACTTCCAGTTGCTTCTTCACAACCTGAACAAGCCAAAAAGCCACTACTGCCTTAGAATAGCCAACAGGCTCTTTGCAGAGAATACTTGTAAATTAGTCCCAGTAAGTTACATCAGTAGAATGATAATAGTTGTATCCCAAATGCTTGTTGCATAGAACCAAGGAGAAAGATCCTAGAGAAACTGAGAAAAACAAGGCTGAAGTACTAGCCACTGTGTAGGTAGACATCCATAAACAAGTACTTAGAAGTCTGGGACAGGAAGCTCATGGGTTCTGGGATACAGCCTAGGCTACATGGGAAGATTTGCCAACCTAACCTTCATCAAAGAAAACAATTCTATAATGAAATCTGGAAATATTTTAAATTTCACAACATGTAATTTTTGTTCAGGTTTCATAATTCCCACTTACAAAACCTAATACCTGAAGAGTTTGGTGTTTAGAGTGATATCCACATTTATTTAATTTCATTTTATTAATGTTATATTAATAAGAATGTTGAAAAGCTTGCTAACATTTTATTTTGCAATGTTACCTCCCTAAACATTTCTCTCTAAAGACCTATAAGGAGTCCTGTCTTCGATTCTATAATTCAGAGATGGAGCAACTCTCCTTTGCCGAAGCTGCAGAGGAGTCAAGGAAACACATAAACACGTGGGTCTCCAAACAGACTGAAGGTCAGAATTTCATGGTACTTTACATCCATATTCTTGTCCTTTCCGTCCACCATTCTGTCATCTTCATTCACTCATCTTTCTTTAATTCACCTTCCAACCACCACAGAATGATCTCATTGTTATTTCAGAATCGAAATTATATTGACCAACCTAGACACTAAGTATAACATAGAGTTCAGGGAATTGATGGAGATTGTATTACATACATTTGATGATTCTACACTTGATTTCCATGGACAACACTCTGTCATGACTGCTCAGTTATGGTTACTTAAAAGAGCCTCAGATTTGTAGTAGAACCTTCCATGTTTTGATGTCAGAAATGACAGGTTCCTGCACAGGTCTCTGAGATCATTCAGGTTATTGAGATTTTAACCAGTCAGAGGCTTCTGTATCACCTGATATATTCCTATTTCTTTGAAAACACAAAGTATAAAGAATGAGAACCTTTTATTGAATTCATCAAATATTTTCCCATTTCTTATTGAAATCATATATACTCTTAAGATCAGGTGATGGCCCAAGCTACTGGGTACCAGTGCCAGAAAAATTTGACAGATACAGTGATATAAACAATGTAGATACCATCTCCAGAAAGGACTGAAGGCCAATAGACATTGAAGTGCTGCTTCTCTCTCAGAACTTTTTATCTGGAAGCA
The DNA here is from genome assembly GCF_011064425.1 of Rattus rattus. Classification (NCBI taxonomy): domain Eukaryota; kingdom Metazoa; phylum Chordata; class Mammalia; order Rodentia; family Muridae; genus Rattus; species Rattus rattus. Next base: position 52,152,180 of record NC_046167.1, on the reverse strand, counting down.
CAAGAAGGACAATGTCTACCCAGATCTTCCTCTCCATCAGTTACTCTTTCTGGGAAATGTCCTCATAGATCCATACAGAGACATGCCTTTTAGCAGATTCCAGACTTAATCAAGATAGCAAATATCATTAGCCACCCCAGGCAACTAACTATGTCTTCCCCCAACTCCATCCCACATTTTTGCTTGATTTGTTCTTCATCTTGGACTCTCTTTTTCTCCATTTCCCGAAGTGCTTTCCTTGAGGAACTTGTAAATCATGTTCCTCCAATGTGTATGACTTCTAGTCAAACATGGTTGTTGCTGTTTCATTTTGATTTATTTTAATATGTTTAATAAATTGAGTCAACTTGAAAAAATGATGTATCGATCAGCTCAGATGTCATATCAGTTTATGTCTCACATGTGCATAAAACGAACCTGAATGAAGTCTTTGCTTTCTCCAAAGGCAAAATTCCAGAGCTGTTATCAAGTGATTCAGTTGGCTCAGAGACCAAATTGATTCTGGTCAATGCATTATATTTCCAAGGATCATGGCTTCACTGCTTTGATAAAGAGTTCACCATGGAAATGCCCTTTAAAATAAACAAGGTAAGAAACAGTATCTTAAAGCTCTTGTTAATGTGATAAAGAAATTGCAAAGAAAACTTAGTCCTGAATGTGTAGCTCAGGGCTGCATGGTAGAAACTGTTAATCTACCTGTAGAGTCTGTAGGATGCTGGTCTTGATCCTCAGCCTGCAAAGAAAAAAATCAGGAAAACACCGAAAATCATTTGAGTCTTATATTCAGGAAAGCAAGGTTAAACTTCATAAATAGAAATTATATGAACAAACAGTGTTTCCTGTCTTTGTGATTGTGCATTCTGTTAATGGTTCATACTGCTTCTGATCATTCCTCATAAAACCATAATAGAAACAGATTTTCGTTAAAGGTCAAGAATGCCAAAACTGTGCTGCTAAAGTAATATACTAAATGTATGGAGCATGAGTAAGAGTAGAAAGGTATAAACAAACATTTATATAGCATAATTTTTTACTTAAAATGCTAATTTTATATTACTGGCTAATTTATCATTATTAAGCATATTTATGCCTTTTTAATATTGAACATAAGTGATTAAATGTCACTTTTAATTAGAGTAAAACATCTATTTACATAGATATTAAAACATTTCCCTATAACTAAAACATATAATTTAATATAGTTTTCAACCTTGTGAAATTTAAACTCCCTGTTGAATTTTTATTTGAAATAATTCAAAAAATTCTTTAAAAGTGAGATTTTTTTAAAGTGGGAAATGTAAGTAGGACATTTTCATGTTTACTATACCACTGTAATTAAAACCTTCTCAAGAGTCCTACTTCTGCAGTTAAAATCTACCTCTGGATTATCAGAATCAAAACAATTAAATCACAAGGGGATACACAAAACTCTGTCCAGAAGGCCCCAACTTGTAATCCATAGAGGAATAAATTGATGTTTTGTGAGGTGTCCTCAAACTGTTACTGCATCATATAGATCCATAGGAATATGTCCATATGTTTTCCGTGTTGTAGTGATTTAATTTGAGATCTCACTTCCTTCTAATGGACTATCAGAATATAGCTCTGCCCTAAGCCTATGAGTGTTTGTGTTCTTCATCTTTCAGGGTTATAATGGGCTGTAAGGTTGTGATCCATCTTGAACCTTTGATCATGTGTGTTTCTGGGATCAGGCTATTTTTTGAGAAGATGTATCTTTCTGTATTCTTATTCAGAGCACTATGAAAGTATTTTGTTCTAAGTTAGTTATTTTCTGTTATTTATTATTGATTGTGCTGTTTCATTATTTGTAATTGTTGCCCATTTTGAATGGTGAAAATCCTACTTCTGATGTTTTAGTCATCTTTACATTAGTATAGCTAACATTCTGAGATAATCCACTTAAATGGGGGAAATTTTTATTGTGGCTCATAGTTCCAGAAGTGCAAGCCTGCATCAGTTATCAGAATAACTCCAGGTTGTGCTGGAACAGTATAGCCTGGTGGTACTGCTCTGGTGGATGCTTGTTTACCCAACTCCAGTCAGGAAACAAAAAAGAGGTATAGGAAGGGCTGCAGTGCCAATCTTCCCTTTACTTGACCCCAAAACTAACTTTCACCCATTAGGCCCTACCACCTAAAGATTTGGTCTGCTCCCAGGACTGCCACCATGTTGAAAAACCCATTGAATATGAGGATTTCTAGAGCATTTTAAACCCAAGACGGATTTTTAAAATAATACTATTCGACGGCACATTCTTTTGCTGTATCATCATCTATAGTTCTTCCCTGTCCTAGTTGTTGCTTTGGAAATATTACACAAGCTAAAACCATTTGAATAGAAGAATTGTACATGGAGAAATTGTCTCCATAAGATTGCCCCAGAGGCAAATCTATCGGTCACTCTCTTAATTAACCATTGATGGAGAAGGTCAAAACACACAGTGACAATGCCAACGCTGGGTAGGTGATTCTGAGTTGGGTAAAAACATGGGCTGAAAAGCCATGTGGAAAAGCATTCTTCCATGGTTTCTTCCTGAGTTCCTGCTCTGAATTCATTTTATGATCAAATGTGAACTGAGAGTCCTAATAGGAACCACTTCCCAAGTGCTTTTGGTCATGGTGTCTTATCATAGCAGTAAAAAACCTAACAGAGACAGCCCAGTCTCTACTTTCAATTATTTTAATGGAAGCAGGAAGAGGCTGACAGGCTTTACAGACGTGTATACCTGAACATGAATATTGTTTTCACTGTGAGTTCAGAAAATACGGCAGGAATTAACCGCAGCTCATTTGGAAACCTTCTAGCCTCTCTCAATGGTATATTTGATGTCATGTATTCACCTTCTCAGAAAGAAACAAAGCCAGTGCAGATGATGTGGCAAGAAGAGACATTTGACCTCGCCTATGTGAAGGAAATTCAAGCACAAATACTGGTGATGCCCTACAGAGGGATGGAAATGAGTTTCATGGTCCTGCTCCCAGATGAGGGTGTGGACATCAGAAAGGTGAGCCAGGAGATTCGGTAGCATTCACCACTCTAAATGTCTTCAAGAAGAATCAAGTGTCCTTGTGTCCTTATTATTCACATATTGTGAACTCTGTGCCCTTGTCACAAGAAATAACTTCATCACTGGAATGGGGGATGAAAACCTGATGTGAGAAAATTAAGACAACTCAAATACAAAATTAGCACAGAACTTGAAACATAGTCCCCTACATAAACATAACCCACATCATAACCTTTGTTGGTTTTATAATATATGAAAACAGAAAATAGATAGAAAACAATATTCCATTTTAACCTAAAAGTGAGGATGGCAAAAGTTGACACTGAGGAGCTCATAGTCAGGTAGATCATTGTAACACATTTTGGGCGACCTTGCAGGAGGAAGCCTCAGTGTGTGACTCATCCTCTGAATGGTGGGTAGTGGAGTGTGCATGACTTAAAGTGTCCTTGAGTCTTAATCAGGGTTCTTATTCCTGCACACACATCAGGTCCAAGAAGCAAGTTGGGGAGGAAAGGGTTTATTCAGCTTACTTCCATGTTGCTGTTCATCACCAAAAGAAAGTCAGGACTGGGAATCAAGCAGGTCAGGAAGCAGGAGCTGATGCAGAAGCCATGGAAGGATGTAACTTACTGGCTTGATACCCCTGGCTTGCTCAACTTAATTTGGTAAGAAGATGACCAGCCCAGGCATGGCACCAGCCACAATGGGCTGTGCCCTCTCTCCTTGATCACTAATTGAGAAAATGTCTTATATCTGGGTCTCATGAAGGCATTTCCAGAACTAAGGCTCCTTATTCTGTGATAAGTCCAGCTTGTGTCAAGTTGAAACACAAAACTAGCCAGTTCACCTTGTAAGAAGTCCCCTGCCCACGGTTCTCACCATGCACCTCTCTAACTGTAGCATCACTTTCATAGGGTTTGAGTTAGATTTTCATCGACTCCTTTCTTTTCTAATACTTAATTTTTATTTTAGCAGCAATGAAACTTTGAATCTTTGAAACTAAGATAAGATTAAGAAAAACACAACCTAAACCATAATCACTTGTCAGATACATTCCTGTGTCAGAACAAAAGATGTCTCAGAAGTGATTTAGGAGAGGACAGCCAGATCTTCCTACTATGGGCTGCCTATTGTCCGTTTGTATAATGAAAGCAACACACTAGCAAGCAGGACTGTTCAAGGCTCAGCTACTTGGCCATGAGAATAGGTAGTGCCCTTGTATGATGATGCTCTATAAGCAGGAAACACCTGTTGTGCCTTGGGTAAGACGTCAATTCTGAATCTGAACATCTGTAATTCTTCTTTGTCAGGTGGAAAGCAATCTCACTTTTGAGAAGTTAACAGCTTGGACCAAACCAGAGTTTATATACAGCACTGAGGTTTATGTTTACCTTCCAAAATTTCAACTGCGAGAGCAATATGATATGTCAGCCCTGTTCCAGCATTTGGGAATGATTGAGGTCTTCAGTGAGAGCAAGGCTGACTTATCTGGAATGTCTCCTGAGAAAGATCTGTGTGTGTCCAAGTTTGTTCACGAGTGCGTGGTAGAGGTCAATGAAGAAGGAACTGAGGCTGCTGCAGCATCTGCAGCTGACTGTTGTTACAGTTGTAGTGAATATACCCCAACTTTCTGTGCTGATCGCCCCTTCCTTTTCTTCATCAGGCACAATCAAACCAACAGCATCCTGTTCTGTGGCAGGTTCTCATCTCCATAAACTCACATTTACTATGTGGGGAAAGTTCTCGCTTTATCCTCAACATTGCTCCATCTCTGTAAGGGTGGGCAAATAAGGGAATACCTTCTTCCAAGATGAGGCAGATTTCTTCTTTTCAGCCTGATATTATGATGTCTACATTCATCTCTTCCTGTCCAGACACTTATCTGAGCTCTTAGCCAGGTCACAGAGTGACCACAGAGTGTTATGGTTACCTCTCTTGTTTAGGATACAAAGGTAATCCAAAAGATAGCCTACAGAGTCCCCTAAAGTAAGCCTGAACAAACCCGCTCTCACTGCTCAGAGAGTCTATGCCACGTATGTACACCGTACATTCCTGGCACCATAAATTTGCCATCATTTGCTTCACCTGATTGCATCCTAGTAAATGCTTCTGTGGGTGATGCCGGCTACTGCAGTTTTCCTTGTGACTGATCCATAGCGAACATTTGAAATTTATTTTCCTTTCTGCCCCCTACTTACCAGCTATGTGGCCAACACTGTGTAGGTTTGGGGACAGCTACAGACAGTGTGGTCTTCTAAATTCTGGACTTTTCTATCTGCTTTCAGTTTATCTAGTTGTCATGACAACTACCTTGATTAGCACATTTCCTACATGAAGAATTCATGCTTCTGTAAACTACTAGGTTTCTCTATCAGTAACAATAACAGTTAAGTTCTTTGAAGACCTTAAAAACCATTTCAAAATAAATTTCCTTTTATCACTAATCTAACCATGTGTGTACTTTAAATTTTAACTGAACCCCTTAGAGGAGTTGCTTTTTCTGGTAACTTTCTGGATCGTAGATTCTCCCACAACCAGATCTTATGTTTTCAGTGGACAAGGTTTGTCAATGCCATACGGCCCAGGCTCTGCCACTTACAGGTAAATAAATGACTTCACTCTGGTAAGTGCAACAAAGAAGACATGGTCAGAAGTTTGGAGAACTTACAGCTCTTCCAGAAGTCCAAGATAAACTGGCTGTTTGACACTTCCTCTGACTGGAGTACAGGGATGCTAATGGCCTTTTTAAGCTTCAATAGCTTTTGAATGTACATGGTACAATCACTCAAAATCACGCACACAAAAAATTTTTTAAAAAAATATAAATTAACATGCCTTATTTTATTTCTTCCATTTTTATTAAATTGGGTATTTCTTATTTACATTTCAAATGATATTCCCTTTCCTGGTTTTCTGTCCATCAGCCCCCTAACCCCTACCCCTTTCCTTATTTATGGATGTTCCCCTCCCCATCCACCTCCCAGCAATCCCGTACACTGGGTGTCCAGCTTTGGCAGGACCAAGGGTTTCTACTTCCGTTGGTGATCCAACAAGGCTATTCAATGCTACCTATGGACTTGGAGCCCAGGGTCAGTTCATGTACAGTCTTTGGGTAGTGGTTTAGTCCCTGGAGGCTCTGGTTGGTTGGCACCATTGTTCTTATGGGGTTGCAAGCCCCTTAAGCTCTTTTAGTCCTTTCTCTAATTCCTCAAATAGGGCTCCTGTTCTCAGTTCAGTGGTTTGCAGCTGGTATTCGCCTCTGTATTTGACATGTTCTGGCTGTGTCTCTCAGGAGAGATCCATATCTGGGTTCTCTCAGCATGCACTTCTTACCTTCATCCATCTTGTCTAGTTTTGGTGGCTGTATATATATGGGTCACGTGTGTGGCAAGCTCTGAATGACCGTTCCTTCAGTCTCTCCTCTAAACTAAGCATCCCTATCTCCTCTTATGAATATCTTTGTTTCCCTTTTAAAGAAGGAGTAAATCAGCCACATTTTAGTCATCCTTCCTGAGTTTCATGTGGTCTGTTCATCCTGGGTAATTTGAACATTTTTGCTAATATCCACTTATCTCTGAGTGCATATCATGTGTGTTTTTCTGTGATTAGGTTACCTCACTCAGGATAATATATTCTAGTTCCATACATTTGCCTATGAATTTCATGAAGTCATTGCTTTAGATAACTGAGTAGTACTCCATTATGTAGATGTACCACATTTTCTGTATCCATTCCTCTGTTGAAGGGCATCTGAGTTCTTTCCAGCTTCTCGCTATTAGAAATAAGGCTGCTATGAACATAGTAGAGCATGTGACTTTGTTGTATGTTGGAGCATCTTTTGGGTATATGCCCAGGAGAGGTTGTGTCCTCAGGTAGTGCAGTGTCCAATTTTCTGAGGAACCTGCAGACTGATTTCCAGAGAGGTTGTACCAGTTTGCAATCCTACCAACAATGGAGGAGTGTTTCTCTTTCTCCATCCTTGCTAGTATCTGCTGTCATCTGATTTTTATTTTATATTAGATATTCTGACTATTGTGTGGTGGAATCTCAGGGTTGTTTTGATTTGCATTTCCCTGACGACTAAGGGTGTTGAACATGTCTTTAAGAGCTTCTCAGCCATTCAATATTCCTCAGCTGTGAATTCTTTGTTTAGCTCTGTACCCCATTTTTAATAGGAATGTTTGGCTCTCTGGAGTCTAACTTTGTGAGTTCTTTGTATATTTTGAATATTAACCCTCTATCAGTTGAAGGATTGGTAAAGATCTTTTCCCAATCTGTTGCTTGCAGTTTTGGCCCTTGTCTTACAGAAGCTTTGCACCTTTATGATATCCTGTTAGTCCACTCTTGATCTTAGAGAAAAAGCCATTGATGTTCTCTTCAGGAAATTTTCTCCAATGCCCATGTGTTCGAGAATCTTCCCCACTTTTTCTTCTATTAGTTTGAGTGTATCTGGTTTGATATGGGGATCCTCGATCCACTTGAACTTAAACTTTGTACAGGGTGATAAGCATGGATCGATCTGCATTCTTCTACATGCTGACCTCCAGTTGAACCAACAACATTTGTTTAAAATGCTTTCTATTTTTGATTAGATGGTTTTGGCTCCTTTGTCAAAAATCAAGTGACCATAGGAGTGTGGGTTCATTTCTGGGTCTTCAATTCTAGTCCACTGGTCTATCTGCCTGTCTCTGTACCAATACCATACAGTTGTTACCACTATTGCTCTGTAATACTGCTTGAGGTCAGGGATGGTGATTTCCCCACGACGTCCTTTTATTGTTGAGGATAGTTTTAGCTATCCTGGGTTTTTTGTTATTCCAGATGAATTTGCAAATTGTTCTGTCTAACTCTCTGAAGAATTGGACTGGTATTTTGATGGGGATTGCATTGAATCTGTAGATCGCTTTTGGTAAAATGGCCATCTTTACTATATTAATCCTGCCAATCCATGAGCATGGGAGATCTTTCCATCTTCTGAGGTCTTCAATTTCTTTCTTCAGAGTCTTGAAGTTCTTATTGTACAGATCTTTTATTTGCTTGGTTAAAGTCACACCGAGGTATTTTATATTATTTGGGACTATTATGAAGGGTGTCGTTTCCCTAATTTCTTTCTCGGCTTGTTTCTCTTTTGTGTAGAGGAAGGCTACTGATTTATTTGAGTTAATTTTATACCCAGCCACTTTGCTGAAGGTGTTTATCAGCTTTAGTAGCTCTCTGGTGGAACTTTTGGGATCACTTAAATATACTATCATATCATCTGCAAATAGTGATATTTTGACTTCTTCTTTTCCAATCTGTATCACCTTGATCTCCTTTTGTTGTCTGATTGCTCTGGCTAGAACTTCAAGAACTATATTGAATAAGTAGGAGAGAGTGGGCAGCCTTGTCTAGTCCCTGATTTTAGTGGGATTTTTCAAGTTTCTCTCCATTTAGTTTAATGTTAGCAACTGGTTTGCTGAATATGGCTTTTACTATGTTTAGGTATGGGCCTTGAATTCCTATTCTTTCCAGGACTTTTATCATGAAGGGGTGTTGAATTTTGTCAAATGCTTTCTCAGCATCTAATGAAATGATCATTTGGTTTTGATCTTTGAGTTTGTTTATATAGTGGATTATGTTGATGGCTTTCCGTATATTGAACCATCCCTGCATACCTAGGATTAAGCATACTTGATCATGATGGATAATCATTTTGATGTGTTCTTGGATTCGGTTGCAAGAATTTTGAGTATTTTTCATCGATATTCATAAGGGAAATTGATCTGAAGTTCTCTTTCTTTGTTCGGTCTTTGTGTGGTTTAGGTGTAAGAGTAATTGTGACTTCATAGAAGGTATTTGGTAGTGCTCTGTCTATTTCAATTTTGTGGAATAGTTTAGACAAGATTGGTATGAGGTCTTCTATGAAGATCTGATAGAATTCTGCACTAAACCCATATGGTCCTGGGCTCTTTTTGGTTAGGAGACTTTTAATAACTGCTTCTATTTCTTTAGAAGCTATGGGTTTATTTTAAATGGTTAATCTGTTCCTGATTTAACTTTGGTACCTGGTATCTGTCTAGGAAATTGTCCATTTCCTCCAAATTTTCAAGTTTTGTTGAATATAGCATTTGTAGTAGAATCTGATGATTTTTTTTAATTTCCTCTGATTCTATTGCTATGTCTCACTTTTCATTTCTGATTTTGTTAATTTGGACACACTCTCTGTGCCCTCTGGTTAGTCTGGTTAAGGGTCTATCTATCTTCTTGATATTCTCAAAGAACCAGCTTTTGGTTCATTTGATTCTTTGTATAGTTCTTTTTGTTCTAGTGCTTTTAGGTGTGCTGTCAAGCTGCTCTCTCCTGATTCTTTCTGCAGGCACTCTGAGCTATGAGTTTTCCTCTTAGCACAGCTTTCATTGTGTCCCATAGGTTTTGCTATGTTGTACGTTCATTTTCAGGAAATTCTAAGAAGTCTTTAATTTCTTCTTTATTTCTTCCTTGACCAAGTTATCCTTGAGTAGAGCATTGTTCATGTATATGTGGGCTTTCTTTCCTTACTCTTATTGAAGTCCAGCCTTAGTCCATGGGGGTGTGTTAAGATGCATGGGATTATTTCTAACTTTCTGTATCTGTTGAGGCCTGTTTTGTGACTGATTTTATGGTCAATTTTGGAGACGGAACCATGAGGTTTTTAGAAGGTAAAACTTTTTGTTACAGGATGGAATGCTGTATAAATAGCTGTTAGCTCCATTTGGATAACTTCTGTTAGTCTCTATATGTCACTATTTAATTTCTCTTTCCATCATCTGTCCATTGATGAGAATGGAGTGTTGAAATCTACAGTTATTGTATGTGGTGGAATGTGTGCTTTGAGCTTTAGTAAGGTTTCTTTTATGCATGTAGGTGCCCTGGTGTTTGGAGCACAGATATTTAGGTTTGAGAGTTCATTGTGGTGGATTTTTCCTTTAATGAATATAAAGTGTCCTTCCTTATCTTTTTTTGATGACTTTTGATTGAAAGTCAATTTTATTCGATATTACAATGGCTACTCCAGCTTGCTTCTTCAGAATATTTGATTGGAAAGTGGTTTTCCAGGCTTTTATTCTGAAGTAATGTCTGTCTTTGTCTCTGAAGTGTGTTTTCTGGGTCCTCTTTAAGTATCCAGTGTGTTAATCTGTGTTTTTTTTAAATGGTGAATTGAGTCCATTGATGTTGAGAGATATTAAGGAATTGTGATGCTTCCTGTTATTTTTAAATTTGGACATGGGGTTTTGTTTGTGTGCTTTTCTTCTTTTGGTTTTGTTGCACGAAGATTACTTCCTTGCTTTTTCTAAAGTGTAGCTTACCCCTTGTGTTGGGATTTGCCATTTCTTATCCTTTGTAGAGCTTGATTTGTAGAAATGGATTGTGTAAATTTGGTATTGTAAAGGAATATCTTGGTTACTCTCTCAATGTTAATTGATAGTTTTGCTGGATATAGTAGCCTGGTCTGGCATTTGTGTTCTCTTAGGGTCTCTATGATATCTGTCCAGGATCTTCTGGCTTTCATAGTCCCTGGTGAGAAGTCTGCTGTAATTCTGATAGGTCTGCCTTTATAGGTTACTTGACCATTTTCCCTTACTGCTTTTTCTTGGGGGGGGGGGTATAGGAGAGATTCTTGAACATCTTGACTTTTAATGAATATGCAAGTTTTATGAAAAGGGCATAGACAGATTTCTTTTTTTTTTTAATCTTTATTACTAGAGTATTTCTTCTTTACAGTTCAATTGTTATTCCCTTTCCCGGTTTCTGGGTCAACATCCCCCTAACTCCTCCTCCCCTTCAATATGGGTGTTTCCCTCACCATCTTCCCATTACCGCCCTCCCACCAACAATGACGTTCACTGGTGGTTCATTCTTGGCAGAAACAAGGTCTTCCCCTTCCACTGGTGCTCTTACTAGGCTATTCATTGCTACCTATAAGGTTGGAGCCCAGGGTCAGTCCATGTATAGTCTTTGAGTAGTGGCTAAGTCCCTGGAAGCTCTGGTTGGTTGGCATTGTTGTTCATATGGGGTCTCAAGCCCCTTCAAGCTCTTCCAGTCCTTTCTCTGATTCCTTCAGCGGGGGTCCCATTCTCAGTTCAGTGGTTTGCTGCTGGCATTCGCCTATGTATTTGCCGTATTCTGGCTGTGTCTCTCAGGAGAGACCTACTTCCAGTTCCTGTAGGCCTGCACTTCTTTGCTTCATCCATCTTATCAAGTTTGGTGGCTGTATATGTATGGGCCACATGTAGGGCAGGGTCTGAATGGGTGTTCCTTCTACATCTGTTCTAAACTTTGCCTCCCTAATCCCTTCCAAGGGTATTCTTGTTCCCCTTTCAAAAAAGGAGTGAAGCATTCACTTTTTGGTCATCGTTCTTGAGTTTCATGTGTTCTGTGTATCTAAGTTAATTCAAGAATTTGGGCTAATATCCACTTATCAAGGAGTGTTTACCATGTGTGTTTTTCTGTGATTGTGTTACCTCCCTCAGGATGATATTTTCCAGTTCCATCCATTTGCCTATGAATTTCATAAAGTCATTGTTTTTGATAGCTGAGTAGTATACCATTGTGTAGATGTACCATATGTTCTGAATCCATTCCTCTGCTGAAGGGCATCTGTGTTCTTTCCAGTTTCTAGCTATTATAAATAAGGCTGCTATGAACATAGTGGAGCATGTGTCTTTGTTATATGTTGGGGCATCTTTTGGGTATATGCCCAAAAGAGGTAGAGCTGGGTCCTCAGGTAGTGCAGTGTCCAATTTTCTGAGGAACTTCCAGACTGATTTCCAGAATGGTTATACCAGTCTACAATCCCACCAACAATGGAGGAGTGTTCCTCTTTCACCACATCCTCGTCAGGATCTGATGTCACCTGGGTTTTTGATCTTAGCCATTCTCACTGATGTGAGGTGAAATCTCTGGGTTATTTTGATTTGTATTTCCCTTGTGACTAAAGCTGTTGAACATTTCTTTAGGTGTTTCTCCTCCATTCAGCACTCCTCAGCTGTGAATTCTTTGTTTAGCTCTGAACCCCATTTTCAATAGGGTTATTTGTCTCCCTGCAGTCTAACTTCTTGAGTTCTTTGTATATTTTGGATATAAGCCCTTTATCAGTTGTAGGATTGGTAAAGATCTGTTCCTAATCTGTTGGTTGCCATTTTGTCTTAACAAAGGTGTCATTGGACACCTTCCTGTGGTCTATGGATTGTATCTTGGGTAATGCAAGCTTTTGGCCTAATATCCACTTATCAGTGAGTGCATACCATATGTGTTTTTCTGTGATTGGGTTACCTTACTCAGAATGATATTTTCTAGTTCATTCCATTTGCCTATGAATTTCATGAAGTCATTGTTTTTGATAGCTGAGTAGTACTCCATTGTGTAGATGTACCACATTTTCTGTATCCATTCCTCTGTTGAAGGGCATCTGGATTCTTTCTAGCTTCTGGCTATTATAAATAGGCTGCTATGAACGTAGTGGAGCATGTGTCTTTGTTGTATGTTGGAGCATCATTTGGATATATGCCCAGAAGTGGTATAGCTGAGTCCTGGAGTAGTACATTGTCCAATTTTGTGAGGAATATCCAAACTGATTTCCAGAGTGGTTGTGCCAGCTTACAATCACACCAACAATGGAGGGTTGGTTCTCTTTCTCCCCATCTTTGCCAGCTTCTGTTGTCACCTGAGTTTTTTATCTTGGCCGTGACTGGTGTGAGGAGGAACTCATGGTTGTTTAGATTTGCATTTCCCTGATGACTAAGGATATTAAACATGTCTTTAGGTACTTTTCAGCCATTTGATATTCCTCAGTTGAGAATTCTTTGTTTAGCTCTGTATCCCATTTTTAATTGGGTTATTCGGCTCTTTGAAGTCCAACTTCTTGAGTTCTTTGTATATTTTGAATATTAGCCCTCTATCAGATGAAGGATTTGTAAAGATCTTTTCCCAGTCTGTTGGTTGCTAATTATCTTAATGAAATTGTCCTTTGCCTTACAGAAGCTTTGCAGTTTTATTCCCATTTGTCAATTCTTGATCTTAGAGCATAAGTCATTGATGTTCTGTTCAGGAAATTTTGCCCAGTGTCCATCTGTTCAAGGCTCTTCCCTACTTTTTCTTCTATTAGTTTGAGTGTATCTGGTTTGTTGTGGAGGTCCTTGAACCACTTGAACTTAAGTTTTGTACAGGGTGATAAGAATGGGTCGATTTGCATTCTTCTACATGCTGACCTCCAATTGAACCAGCACCATTTGTTGAAAATGCTATCTTTTTTCCATTGGATAGTTTAACTCCTTTGTCAAAGACTAAGTAGCCATAGGTGTGTGGCTCCTAGGAGGGGGAGGGGCTGGGGGATGTTGACCTGGAAACCGGGAAAGGGAATAACAGTCGAAATTTAAATAAGAAATACCCAAGTTAATAAAGATGAAAAAAAAAAAAAAAAAAGAAATGTTCAAAGTTCTTAGTGATCAGAGAAATGCAAATCAAAATGACCCTGAGATTCCACCTTATACCACTCAGAATGGCTAAGGTAAAAGGCTCAGGTGACAACACATGTTAGAGAGGATATGGAGAAAGAGGAACACTCCTCCATTGCTGATGGGATTGCAAACTGGTAAAATCACTCTGGAAATCAATTTGGAGGTTCCTCAGAATTAGAAATAGACCCACAAGTAACACTCTTGGGAATATACCCAAAAGATGTTCCACCATGCCACAGAGGGACATGTTCCACTATGTTCATAGCAGCCTATTTGTGATAGCCAGAAGCTGGGAACAAGCCAGATGTCCCACAACAGAAGAATGGCTACAGAATATGTGGTTCATTTACACAATGTAATAATACTCAGCTATTAAGAACAAGGACATCCTGACTTTTGCAGGCAAATGGAAATAGAAAAATTCATCCTGAGTCAGGTAACTCAGACCCAAAGGACATACATGCATGCTATGTTCTTACTAACAAATGGATATTAGCCAAAACAAAACAAAACTAAACAAAAAACTACAGACTACAGACTTCCCAAGATATAGTCCACAGAACTCAAAAAGGTCAACAAGCTGAAGGGCCCAAATAAGGATGACTCAGTCCCACTTGGGAGGAAGAAGAAAACAACCACAAGGGGAGAGGGAGGGAGGGAGGGAAAGGGAAGGGAAGGGAAAGGGGATGGAGGTTGGGCGGAGAGGGGAACATGATCTGGTATTGGGTGATGCAATCAACAGACCACAGGAAGCTCAAGAAGAAGGATGACCAAAATGTGGATGCTCCAACTCCTTCTTAAAAGGGGGAAAAATATCCATAAGAGGGGATATGGAAGCAAAGTTTGGAGCAGTGACTCAAGCAATGGCCATTCAGAGCCTGCCCCACATGTGGTTCATATATATATAGCCACCAAAACTAGGTAAAATTGATGAAGCTAAAAAATGCATGCTGAAAGGGACTGGATATTGTTCTCTCCTGAGAGACACATCCAGAGCATGTCCAATAGAGAGGTCAATGCTAGCGGCAAACCACCAAACTGAGAACAGGACCCCCTTGGGGGCAATTAGAGGAAGTATTGAAAGAGATAAAGGAGATTGCAAACCCATAAAAACAACAATCCCAACCAACCAGAGCTTCCAGGGACTAAACCACTACTGAAAGTCTATATATGGACTGACCCAACTGCATATGTATCAGAGAATAGCCTTGTTGGGGCACCAGTGGAAGGGGAAGCCCTCGGTCCTGCCAAGGTTGGACTCCCAGTGCAGGAGAATATGCTGGGCCAGTCAGGGGGATGTAGAGGGGGAATACTCTAATGGGGAAGGGAAAGGGGAGGGATTGGGGGCTTATGGTCAGGATACTGGGAAGGGGAATAACATTTGAAATGTAAGTAAAGAAATATATCTAATAAAAAATTAAAAAAAAATAAATGCACGAAAATGCTTCATAAAAAAGGGGGGACTTATCATGACTGCCCTCCAAAAGATCCAACAAGCAGCTGAGTCAGATGCAGATATGTGCACCCAACCAATGAACAGAAGCTGCTGACCCCTCTGGTTGAATTAGGGAAAAGGTAGAGGAAGCTGAGGAGGAGAGCACCTTGTAGAAATACCAGCAGACTCCATTAACCTGAACCCCTGAGACCTCTCAGACACTGAATTACCAACCAGGCAGCATACACCAGCTGAGTCCTCCAACACATAAATAGCAGAGGACTCCTGGGTCTGGGTTCAGTCAGAAAAGATGCACCTAACTCTCAAGAGACTGAAGGCCCCAGGAAATTTAGAGATCTGGTGGGGCGGGTGGAATGGGTAAGTTCTTGGAGACACAGGAGGGCTTGTAGGGAGATGGTATGGGATGTGGAACTGCCAGGGGTGGATTGGGAGGGGAATAAATAAATAAATAGAGTGTAAAAATAAATAAATAAATGAATAAAGAAAATTATAAAAGAAAAAGAAGGTACTAAAATTCTGTTTCTAATTTTAATCTTCAGATATGTTTTCAATGCTCCCCAGTAACTATACATGTATGAATAAATAGCTACCATCAGAATAGGACAGAACCTCAGGATTGCACATGAGTTTGGGAAATTGCATTTGATGAAGGAAACCCCAGCCTTTGCATGTAGGGGGTTACTGCTCCCTCTTTCATCCTGGCCAGAATGATTTTTCCATTTCTCCCATTGTTCTAACAGTGATATTTCCCTAGTAATTAAAATACAGTTTCATGTGGTAGTTGCATGGCGGAGCACTTACAAGCAGCAGCCACAAAATCCTACTACCTGAGTTCAATCCCCAGAGTCAAAGTAGAGCTGTAAGGAGAGAACTAATCCCACAAACCTCTTCCCACAAACTTTCCATGATGCAGACTTTTCATGTTTTCCTGTTTGAGGATTTTCATCTGCTTTATTGTTTTTCCATGGCTTTTGCCTCTGGTTTAGGGAGATCTCAGTATAGCCCAGATGGAATTCTTTTAACACAAATGACCCTAGTATGTGTTTCTTCTTAAACCTTGCAGGCCTACACCCAGTTCTCGGTGTCTTGACAATGCAGGCGTCTTCAAATGGAGGTCCCACCGAGATCAAGAAAGAGATGACTACCTGACAAGACCATCTCAGGTGAAGAAGGAGGGACACATTGGGGGAAATGGTCCAGGAAAGGCCTCACAGTAAGCAGAATACAGAAGGACCACAGGAATTGAAAGCATGTGCAAAATAATAATAATAATAATAATAATAATAATAATAATAATAATAAAGATTTGGGCTAGTGGTGAGTAAACTTTGTAAAAAAAGGACAAGATAATAATGATAAAATGTTTTTGAGTATGTGTTCTTTTAGAGTTATGCAAAAATGTAGAGAAGTGAAGTCAATTCTCATAGATGCTTTTAGTCTTTGGACCCTGACTAGAGACAGTTTACACCCTAGATAAGAGAGAGAATGGGTTTGAGAAAAACATTCCTCCCAGACTCTCCACAGATGCTCTGGCGAAAGAAGGAAAATGAGCTTAAGCTTTTTTGGTGCTCTCCTAGGGACAGAAGGAGTGCAGGAGACATCCTGCCTCCTTGCTGGCTCCCATTGGAGAAGTGCTTATTTCTGGTTCTGGGTCCTTTAGGTAGGAAAACTAGGGCCTTTTGGTGGGACACCATCTAGTTCTTCCCTTCTATGTCTATTGTCTGTCCTTGGTGCACCAAGCTGTCCATGTATGTCAATTTATGTCTGGGTTTCCTTTCTCATTGCTTGAATATTTTGTGTTTCATGTTTAAAAGAAAAAAATGGTTAAAACTTTAAATGCTGGCAGGTTCACCTCCTTGATTTAGTTAGTTTTAACTCCTTAAATGAAAGGAACAAATAAATTAAAAGCAGTTTTAACTGGCTTTTGGAGCCCTGCCACTGTAGCTAGGAGCCTAGGTCCTGGTTGGGGAAGCTCCCCAGGGGGCTAGCTAAATATTTACACCTAGCTGATTCTAAAGGGACCAGGAGCTTCACAGCTTCTATGCTAATGGAGTTGATGGCCGTTTCTCTTAGAAAAATCTTTGACTGTGATTATTGTATTCAACTGGTGACAAAATGCTGATCTAAATATCACAGATATGTGTAGCCACTTTGTTTTTTTGTTTCTGATTGGTTTTAAATGTATAATATGCTCTACATGTCTTGGTTATAGGTTACTGGCTTTTAGTTATTGGGTATGGTTAAAAATTTGTAACATTGGTAACATAAAGTTGGCTTAAAACTGATAATTCAGATGGAGTCATTTTAGACAACATGTGGCATGTGCCAACCCAGGGAAACAGGTCTGAATTGGGATAATATTTTAATAGAATTCTTATCATAAAAACCAGACTTATAAAAGAATTTAGAGCCATGTCTCTTTGTTGAGGTATTAGAGCCTGCACCATCATTGGTTCATATGCAAGAATTGGCAGTCAAACTTTATAGCATGAAGAATGGACTTGGAGATTTAGAGAGACTGGATTTTGGAGAGTAGATGGTTTGTTGGAGGTAGAGTTTTGCTTTCCAAAGTTATTGTTGTGCTCTGGTGTTACAAGGGAAACTTAAAGATTGTGGTTAATGATTGCCAGGGTTACATTGGCTATAGTTTACAGTTCAATCACAGACAGGCTCAAGATTCTAACTCACACATATTTGTAATTAAGAAAAAAATCAAACAGGTGGAGATTGTTACAGGATTTACAAAGGGTTGATGAGGCTATGGAACATTTTAGCCTGTTTGCTTACTCAAACTGCTATTTCAAGAAATACATGTCGAATTATTATAGATTTAAAAGACTGTTTTTATGTTATTTCTTTACATCCTGGTGATTGCGAAAGATTTTCATTTATTGAGCTTGCTTATAATTTTGGAGAGTCCATGAAATGATACTGAAAGGAAAAAGTTTAAAATTGCCCCCTAGACAAAAGTTGAAGCCAAAAGCAGGCCCCAGAACTGCCTGTTCCAAGAAACTATCTGATCACAGAAAGAGTAATTGCACAAGCTGGTTCAGCTACTTTGTTCCAGAAACTAGCTAACCATAATAGCAGCTGACCATAGTAGCAGGAACTGTTTAACCATAAAGTTAGATTAAAATCTTAAACAATCATGATAAACAGGAGGTTCTTCCTTGTGATTCAGTATGGTTTTTCCTTTAAATACCCCTTCTTCCAAACATTCAAGGTCAAACTCCTCTACCCCTGTGTGGGATACGAGCCTCAACCCCAGTGCATTGGTTTCTGTCATCCCTATCAATAAACCTCTTGTTGATTGCATCAAGAAGGTCTCTCATGAGTTCTTGGCGGAGTCCCATCATCCCGAGACTTGAGTGAGGGTCTCCCTGCTCGGGGGGTCTTTCATTTGGGGGCTCGTCTGGGATCGGCAACCACACGTCTCCAGAGATCCACTTGGAGGTGAGATATTGTCTGTGTCTTTGTGTTTCTGTGCCGGCTAAACTCTAGGTCTGTATTTGCTCGAAAGTTCTGGTTTTGCAGTCGCTCATGATCTCAGGTAGAAACGGAGACTTGCATCTCGGGTAGAGGCGAGGAATGTGAGTATTGGTAGACGTGCCAGGGGCTCACCAACTGTGTTATCCTGGGACATGTCCCAGGAGGTCTGTAGGGACCCCCAGGGATGCCTGGGAGATCCCCATCTGGGTGCTGGTGAGGATTCTGTGATTCTCCTGGAGTTGGAGAAAAGTCCCGCCCTCCCAGCCATCTGGGTGCTGGTGAAGACACAGTAGTTCCCCTGGACTGGAGAAGCGAAATGTCTTCCCAGCCATCTGTTTTTCCAGAGTGGTCTTGCCTGTCTAGGTGGAGATGGGTGTCTGTTGGTCTAAGTTTCTGTTTTGTGTTACTTGTAACTCTGACAATGGGACAGACTGTGACGACTCCTCTTAGTTTGACTTTAGACCATTGGACTGAAGTTAGGATTAGAGCACACAACCTGTCAGTTAAGATTAAGAAAGGACCATGGCAGACTTTTTGCTCCTTGGAGTGGCCAGCATTTGATGTCGGCTGGCCTCCAGAGGGCACCTTTGACTTAATCTTTATTTTCGATCTGCTCTCCTTCATCTGTCTTTGGTGTCCTGTTGGGAAGGAGGAGTGATGTGGAACCTGCCCCCCCCGTCATCTGTCTGTGGTGAGCTCATGGAAGCTCCTACCTGAATCAGTTCAGTTTTGTGGTGATCTCACGTCGGCCACTTGTTTTTTTGTTTTTGTGCGCACTTCTGTTTTTATCTGTTAATCTTTTGATTGTCTTTCTGTGTGACTGAATGCTATTTGTCCTCATCGGCGCACCTCTATGATTAGGGAGATGGGGCTCGGACCCCCTCCCTGAGCCTAGGGTAACCCTAAACGTGGAAGGGACTCCTACAGACTTTCTGGTAGATACCAGAGCAGAGTATTAAGTCCTAAAACAATCATTGGTAAAGTTAAAAGACAGAAAGACCATAGTTGTGGGGGCAACTGGGCAGAAACAGTATCCTTGAACCATATCACAAAAGGTAGACCTGGGAAAAGGATAGGTGTCCCATTCCTTTCTGGTTATTCCTGAATGTCCTGTTCCATTGTTGGGAAGAGACTTGTTGGCAAAGTTGAAGGCACAGATTCCGTTTACTCAGACAGGACCCGAAGTAAAGTGGGGTACTCCCACTTACATGATATTGGCTTTAAAACTAGAGAACAAGAAGCCCCAGACATTAGCAAATGGCTAAAAGAATCTCCAAAAGCCGAGGCAGAGACTGGTGGCATGGGGATGGTGGAGAGGTTCCTTCCCATTGTGGTTGTACTGAAAACCAGTGCCTCCCATATCAGAGTATGACAGTACCCAATGAGTTGTGAGGCCAGGGAATGCCAGTACCATGAGATGACCACCAAGAGCAGCAGCAGCAGTAGAGAACAGACATCTGGAGCCTAGAAAGACTCTTATCGGGGCTGTTGCTGTTTTGATTGTGAAGATTCTGTGGTTTTGGTTAGCTGGGGCTAAGAGTCAGCTGTGATTAACAAGATATCAGAACTACTAAAGAGAACCTTTGAATTACTGGGATGATTGATGCTGATCAGCTGGAGTTAAGAAATTAGTGGTGTTTAAGAAGAGACCAGCATCACTGATGCGAAATCTTCTGGGAAGTGTTTTCTAAGAGCACAAAGAGGCTGTGTTCCTGAGAAAGCCAAGATTAAACCTCGTGCTGTAAGAGTCACCCAGGTGGTACTGGTTTGATGGCATGAAGGGGTCATGAAGAGCAGCTGAGGCTGGGCACTGTGAGAGGCCATAAAAGGCCATTGGTGAAAGTACAGCCTCAGTTGCAATTGATGGCCCAGGAGGGGTCAAGCAAAAGAGTTGAGGCTTGGCACCATGAAAAAAGGCTGTGAAAAAGGCTCAGTTGTATAAGAGATACCTTCTCGGGATGGGTAGAGCTCTTTCCCACCTGGACAGAGACTGGCAACATAGTGACCAAGAAGATACTAGAAGAAATTTTTCCAAGGTTCGGAATTCCAAAGGTACTCGGGTCCGACAATGGACCTACTTCGTTGCCCAGGTAAGTCAGGGACTGACCACCCAACTGGGGATTAATTGGAAGTTATAGACCCCAGAGCTCAGGACAGGTAGAAAGGATGAATAGAACCTTAAAAGAGACCTTATAAAATTAGCCTTGGAGACCAGCAGGGGAGATTGGACAGCCCTCTTGCCCTTTGCTTTGTTCCAAGTTAGGAATACCCCAGGGCACTTTAAGCTGACCCCCTATGAGATTCTGTGTGGAGGACCACCGCCCCTTACAGAGGCAGGTGGGGTGTTTGACCCGGATGCTGTTCTTTCTCAATCCATGCTTACCCACATGAAAGCTCTTGAGGTGGTCCAGCGTGAGGCCTGGGAATGACTAAGGGAGGCCTATGAGCCTGGAGATCTGAAAACACCCCACCAGTTCCAGATTGGAGATGCTCTCCTGGTTCGACCCCATCAAGTTGGGAATCTAGAACCTCACTGGAAGGGGCCGTACCTGGTACTTCTGACAACTCCTACGGCAGTAAAGGTAGAAGGCATTTTGGCTTGGATTCACACCTCACATGTCAAGAGAGCACCAGAACCATCTAAAGATGAGGGGAAATTGGAAACGACTACTGATCCTCTTAAGTTGCGTCTATGCTGCAAGTGTCTTACCAATATCAGATAAATATCTAAGCTCAGAGAATCCCTGACCTCCCTCTTGGAGGTAGTCTTACAAAACAGGAGGGGGCTAGATTTACTCTTCCTCAAAGATGAAGGGCTATGCACTGCCTTCAGAGAGGAACGTTGCTTTTAAGAGACAGAGAAGAATGACAAGGAAGGATGGTTCAATAGATATCCCTGGTTGACTACTTTAATCTCCTCATTAATAGTGTCTCTTTTAATTTTACTCTTGCTTCTTGGCATGTATCCTTAATAAGTTAGTAACTTTTGTTAGAGAAAGAGTGAGTGCTGTACAGATTTTGATGTTACGCTAACAATATCATGCTTTAGAAGGACAAGAAAATCAATATTATTAAGGTACTGAAGTTTAGTTCTATGATTAGAACTAGTCATTAGAAGAAGTGGGGAATTAAAGGAAAAAGGTTAAAATTGCCCCCTAGACAAAAGTTGAAGACAAAAGTGCGCCCTGGAACTGCCTGTTCCAGAAACTAGCTGATCACAGAAAGAGTAATTGCACCAGCTGGTTCAGCTACTTTGTTCTAGAAACTAGCTAACCATAATAGCAGCTGACCATAGTAGCAGGAACTGGTTAACCATAAAGTTAGATTAAAATCTTAAAGAACAATCATGAGAAACAGGAGGTTCTTCCTTGTGATTCGGTATGGTTTTTCCTTTAAATACTCCTTCTTCCAAACATTCGAGGGAATCACTTATGGCCCTACATTATGTAAGAAATTTTTGTTGCTGCTTCAATACAAGAAGTTAACACTTTGAATCTTTCAGTGTATATTATTCATTATGTAGACATTTTAATTTTACTACAAATTTTTATTCTTACAATGTGCTTTAAATTTTGGGGAGTAGCTGCTGCTCCAGAAAAGATTCAATATTCCTTTTCAATATTCAAGATATTGGTTATGTCCTAAACAAACTGTGGCACAGAAAATTCAATACAGTTTACTTTAAATTATTCTTAAAAAGCTTGTAAGATATGTTAATTGGCTAAGAGCTCACCTTAAGTTCACCACAGGAGGACTTAAGCCTTTGTTTGATATTCCCAAGGGAAATGCAAATTCTATTCCCCTAGACAATTAACTGAGGAATGAGCAAATAGCTTTACAGAAAGAGAGCTAGATGTACAAAATCGTAAGATTGAGTCATGGAAGTATTTTAGAAAAAGAACTTGATGAAACATACCTTATTCTAAACCGCAATCAAATTCGTTATCTAATGAGAAGGCAACACCTATAATTGGATAACAGGTTTATTCTCTTGACTTTCCACCTGCTTCAATACAGATTATTGAATTACATGCTTTAGCTGCTGTTTTTAAAATGTTAAAAAAAAATCAAGCTTTCAATTTGTATACTGATAGCCAATGTGTAGCTTATGGTTTGCAATTGATTAAAATTTTTCCTCTTAGATACTGTTAACTCTTGAATTTTACATCTATTTATGCTATTACAACTTGTAGAGGGCCACAATAACATTCGCCACCACTAGATGGCGCTGGCTTCCACTGCGCCCCACGTGGTAGGTCAGGATAGCCTCCGCCATTACAAGATGGCGTCAGCCTTTACTCGCTCCCAGCTCCCTTTCAGGAAGTTAACTGCCTGTCAGGTGTGCACTCCTGAGGTCTTGCAGAGCAGAAGGTCTTTGCCCACTCCGGGCGTGCCTATGAGATCATGGGTAAAGCAACCAATCAGGTGTGGATGCGCGGCTCTAGGGTGTTTATAAGCGCACCATGTTGGTGCGGCAGGGGCTTCTCCTTAAGATTAAAATAAAGTTTTACTCATAGCAAGGACATCTATGTGCCCGTGTGCTTCTTGCTGGCGGAAAGTCGCTCGCGGGACAACAACTGATTTAAGAGAAGTGCATTGTTCCTTTATAAGTCATTTAAGAACTCAGACTGGATTGCCTGGACCTCTTAGTGAGGACAAAATCACAATAGATTTATATATCAGGCAGATTTTGGGCCTTGCATAGGAAAAATTAGACAATCTCATTCTTTATATCATCAAAATAGTTACAGCTAGAGACAATAATCTGGTATTTCTAGATTTATTTGTGACTATTGACACTTTTTTAGACTTTCTGGTTACAACTGCTTTAATAGGAGAAGCAACTAAAAATGTAATTAGTCATCATGTACTTTACAAGGAGTGGGGACAGCTACAATTCCTCGAAAAAGTAGTAAAATAATACTTGAATGGAAAGATGAGGAAGGACATATAGGATATTTTCAACCCTTTATCATTGATAATATTCCTGTTAATCTATGGGGAAGGGATGTTCTTCATGATATGGGAGCTGTCTTGACTATACAACCTGCTCAAAGAATGAATATTTTACATTATGATCAAGAACAGGTAAGTAGAGTCCAGACACTGCCCGTACCTGAAGGGACCCAGTCAACAGTTCTCTGCACCCAAATCCAGAGGGAGGGAGAGCTAAACCTTCAGAGGGGCAGACATGCCTGGGAAGCCAGAAGAGACATTCTGCCCACATTTCTGACTCCAGAGGAAAACACCTAATGCCGACTGGGACCCTGGTGGAAAGGGGCTCTGGGAAAAGGCAGTGCAAGGCCTCCTGGTTACTGCCCTCACAGAGACTCAAAAGCAGCTCCCCATGAGCAACTTCAGATGCGGGACCACAGGTAAGATCAACTTTTCTGCTCCAAGCGACCTGCCTGGTAGACTCAGGATACAGGCCCACAGGAACAGCTGAAGACCAGTAGACAGGAAAGACTACATGCCCAAAAGCAGAATACCCTGTTCCCATAACTGGCTGAAAGAAAACAGGAAAACAGGTCTACAGCACTCCTGACACACAGGCCTATAGGACGGTCTAGCCACTGTCAGAAATAGCAGAACAAGGTAACACCAGAGATAACCTGATGGCGAGAGGAAAGCCCAGGAACCCAAGCAACCAAAACCAAGACTACATGGCATTAACGGAGCCCAATTCTCCCACCAACGCAAACTGAATATCCAAACACACCAGAAAAGCAAGATCTAGATTTAAAATCACATTTGATCATGATGCTAGAGGACTTCAAGGAAGACATGAAGAACTCCCTTAGAGAAACGCAGGAAAACATAAATAAACAAGTAGAAGCCTATAGAAAGGAATCACAAAAATCCCTGAAAGAATTCAAGGAAAACACAATCAAACAGGTGAAGGAATTAAAAATGGAAATGGAAGCAATAAAGAAAGGACACATGGAAACAACCCTGGATATAGAAAACCAAAGGAAGAGACAAGGAGCCGTAGATACAAGAGTACAACAGAATACAAGAGATAGAAGAGAGAATCTCAGAAGCAGGAGATTCCATAGAAATCATCGACACAACAATCAAAGATAATGTAAAACAGAAAAAGCTACTGGTCCAAAACATACAGGAAATCAAGGACTCAAAGAGAAGATCAAACCTAAGGATAATAGGTATAGAAGAGAGTGAAGACTCCCAGCTCAAAGGACCAGTAAATATCTTCAACAAAATCATAGAGGAAAATTCCCTAACCTAAAGAAAGAGATGCCCATAAACATACAAGAAGCCTACAAAACTCCAAATACATTGGACCAGAAAAGAAAATCCTCCCGTCACATAATAGTCAAAACACCAAACGCACAAAATAAAGAAAGAATATTAAAAGCAGTAAGGGAAAAAGGTCAAGTAACATATAAAGGCAGACCTATCAGAATCACACCAGACTTCTCACCAGAGACTATGAAAGCCAGAAGATTCTGGACAGATGTCATACAAACCCTAAGAGAACAGAAAAGCCAGCCCAGGTTACTGTATCCTGCAAAACTCTCAATTAACATAGATGAAGAAACCAAGATATTCCATGACAAAACCAAATTTACACAATATCTTTCTACAAATCCAGCGCTACAAAGGATAATAAATGGTAAAGCCAACATAACGAGGCAAGCTACACCCTAGAAAAAGCAAGAAACTAACCATCTTGGCAAAAAAACAAAGAGAAAAAAGCACACAAACATAATCTCATATCCAAATATGAATATAACAGGAAGCAATAATCACTATTCCTTAATATCTCTCAACATCAATGGTCTCAACTCCCTAATAAAAAGACATAGATTAACAAACTGCATATGCAGTGAGGACCCTGCATTCTGCTGCCTACAGGAAACACACCTCATAGACAAAGACAGAGACTACCTCAGAGTGAAAGGCTGGAAAACAACTTTCCAAGCAAATGGTCTGAAGAAGCAAGCTGGAGTAGCCATTCTAATATCGAATAAAATCGATTTTCAACTAAAAGTCATCAAAAAGATAAGGAAGGACACTTCCATATTCATCAAAGGAAAAATCCACCAAGATGAACTCTCAATCCTAAATATCTATGCTCCAAACACAAGGGCACCTACATACATAAAAGAAAAAACCTTACTAAAGCTAACTTACTAAGCACACATTGCACCTCACACAATAATAGTAGGAGATTTCAACACTCCACTCTCATCAATGGACAGATCATGGAAACAGAAATTAAACAGAGACATAGACAGACTAAAAGAAGTCATGAACCAAATGGACCTAACAGATATTTATAGAACTTTGCATCCTAAAACGAAAGGATATGCCTTCTTCTCACCACCTCAGAGTACTTTCTCCAAAATTGACCACATAATTGGTCATAAAACAGGCCTCAACAGATACAGAAAGATAGAAATAATCCATGCATCTTATCAGACCACCACGGGCTAAAGCTGGTCCTCAATAACGATAAGGGAAGAATGCCCACATATACATGGAAGTTGAACAATGCTCTACTCAATGATAACCTGGTCAAGGAAGAAATAAAGAAACAAATTAAAGACTTCTTAGAATTTAATGAAAATGAAGGTACAACATACCCAAACTTATGGGACACAATGAAAGCTGTGCTAAGAGGAAAATTCATAGCTCTGAGTGCCTACAGGAAGAAACAGGAGAGAGCATATATCAGCAGCTTGACTGCACACCTAAAAGCTCTAGAACAAAAAGAAGCAAATACACCCAGGAGGAGTCGAAGGCAGGAAATAATCAAACACAGAGCTGAAATCAACCAAGTGGAAACAAAAAGGACTAACCCTCAGAAGAACCATCAGTGAAAACTAATGTAGCCTTACTTAAAGGTTGATTTTTTTACTATAGAGGGAAAGATCATAAGATATAACTTTAAAAACTGACAAATTTTATTTTCAGGATAATGGTTGTCAAATTGACTAGTAGTGGAACATGAAAAAATGGACTAATCATCAAAAGTTCTAATTAAATTACTTACCTGTTCTTTTTTTTTCTTTAATTTTTTTCATCTTTATTAACTTGAGTATTTCTTATTTACATTTCGATTGTTATTCCCTTGCCCGGTTTCCAGGTCAACATCCCCCTAACCCCTCCCCTCCCCTTCTCTATGAGTGTTCCCCTCCCCATCCTCCCCCCATTACTGCCCTCCCCCCAACAATCACATTCACTGGGGGTTCAGTCTTGGCAAGGCCAAGGGCTTCCCCTTCCACTGGTGCTCTTATTAGGCTATTCATTGCTACCTTTGAGGTTGGAGCCCAGGGTCAGTCCATGTATAGTCTTTGGGTAGTGGTTTAGTCCCTGGAGCTCTGGTTGATTGGCATTGTTGTTGTTCATATGGGGTCTCAAGACCCTTTAAGATCTTTCAGTCCTTTCTAAGATTCCTTCAACGGGGGTCCCATTCTCAGTTCAGAGGTTTGCTGCTGGCATTCTCCTATGTATTTGCTGTATTCTGGCTGTGTCTCTCAGGAGAGATCTACATCCGGTTCCTATCAGCCTGTACTTCCTTGCTTCATCCATTTTATCTAGTTTAGTGGCTGTATATGTGTGGGCCACATGTGGGTCAGGGTCTGAATGGGTGTTTCTACTGCCGCTGTTCTAAACTTTGCCTCCTTATTCCCTCCCTTGGGTATTCTTCTTCCCCTTTTAAAGAAGGAGTGAAGCATTCACATTTTGGTCATCCGTCTTGAGTTTCATGTGTTCTGTTCATCTAGGGTAATTCGAGCATTTGGGCTAATATCCACTTATCAATGAGTGCATACCATGTGTGTTTTTCTGTGATTGTGTTACCTCACTCAGGATGATATTTTCCAGTTCCATCCATTTGCTATGAATTTCATAAAGTCATTGTTTTTGATAGCTGTGTAATATTCCATTGTGTAGATGTACCACATTTTCTGTATCCATTCCTCTATTGAAGGGCATATGGGTTCTTTCCAGCTTCTGGCTATTATAAATAAGGCTGCTATGAGCATAGTGGAGCACGTGTCTTTGTTATATGTTGGGGCATCTTTTGGGTATATGCCCAAGAGAGGTACAGCTGGGTCCTCAGGTAGTTCAATGTCCAATTTTCTGAGGAACCTCCAGACTGATTTCCAGAAGAATCTGCAATCCCACCAACAATGGAGGAGTGTTCCTCTTTCTCCACATCCTCACCAGCATCTGTTGTCACCTGAGTTTTTTATCTTAGCCATTCTCACTGGTGTGAGGTGTTTTGATTTGCATTTCCCTGATGGCTAAAGATGTTGAACATTTCTTTAGGTACATCTCAGCCATTCGGCATTCCTCAGCTGTGAATTCTTTGTTTAGCTCTGAATCTATTTTTTAATAGGGTTATTTGTCTCCCTGCAGTCTAACTTCTTGAGTTCTTTTGTATATTTTGGATATAAGCCCTCTAACAGTTGTAGGATTGGTAAAGATCTTTTCCCAATCTGTTCGTTGCCATTTTGTCCTAACCACAGTGTCCTTTGCCTTACAGAAGCTTTGCAGTTTTATGAGATCCCATTTGTCGATTCTTGATCTTAGAGCATAAGCCATCGGTGGTTTTTTTTTTTTTTTGAGGAAATTTTCTCCAGTGCCCATGTGTTCAAGATGCTTCCCCACTTTTGCTTCTATTAGTTTGAGTGTATCTGGTTTGATGTGGAGGTCCTTGATCCACTTGGACTTAAGCTTTGTACAGGGTGATAAGCATGGATTGATTTGCATTCTTCTACATGCTGACCTCCAGTTGAACCAGCACCATTTGCTGAAAATGCTATCTTTTGTCCATTGGATGCTTTTGGCTCCTTTGTCAAAAATCAAGTGACCACAGGTGTGTGGGTTCATTTCTGGGTCTTCAATTCTATTCCACTGGTCTATCTGTCTGTCTCTGTACCAATACCATGCAGTTTTTATTACTATTGCTCTTTAATACTGCTTGAGTTCAGGGATAGTGATTCCCCCAGAAGTCTTTTTATTGTTGAGGATAGTTTTAGCTATCCTGGGTTTTTTGTTATTCCACATGAATTTGGAAATTGTTCTATCTAACTCTCTGAAGAATTGGATTGGTATTTTGATGGGGATTGCATTGAATCTGTAGGTTGCTTTTGGTAAAATCAGCCTGCTTTCTTACACTTCTAAAGACAACCTGCTCAGGGTGACAATGCCCACAGTGGGCTAGGCCTCATCAAGGAAATGCCAGCCACACTTGCCTATTTGTCAACCTGAGGAGGCATTTTCTCAGTTGAGGTTTTTCCAGAAGGCCAAAACATTAATAATTATTCCAGTACTTTTGCATACAACATCTTGGCCTTATATTTAGCTATTTAATCCATTTGAAAAAATTTTAGGATATTAAGTGAGACTGATTTATCCTCCAGAAGACAGGAGTATGGGGAGGTTCCCTTTCCTCTATTACTTGCTTACCTTTCCAAAAAGACTAATGAATTGGTTTGTTAATTTTGGATTCTGAATGGGGATTACAATATAATTATGGGTTGATCTGGGATTAATGGCTATGATGCATCAGGAAGGGCCTCATATGTTGAGTAGAGGCTGATAGCACAGTGTTTGCTTCCAGCCTCGGAACAGTGAGCCAGTCCTCAGCCGCAAGTATTTTTTGACAGAAAAATGAAATATACAAAGATACTTAGAATGAAGTTTACTACATTATTTAGAGGGCTAAGCTTCCTAGAATTTTGGCACTCAAAAATCCCAAAACCTTCATACTGGAAATCTCTGCCATAGAAATCATCATCACCACCACCACCCCAAGAAACTTTACATAAAGGTTGTATCTGCTCAGTTCTCTGCTGTCTACTCCAAAGAGCAGAGTCAGCCACCCTTGGATTTGTCTCCTCACATCCTGGACCCTCCCAGTAAATCTCTTTTATGAAATTTGCTACCTAATATGACTTGATCATCAGAAGTCAAGAAACAATGAATGAAGAGAAGAGAAAAAGCACAGAAGTAGATCAGGACTGAGGCTCCTGAGCTCCTCATCTCAGCTGGTGATACTCTCCCTTAGTAGCTGCAAAGCTTCTGCTAAGGAGGCTTCCTCTCACTGGGCTCCCATGTCCTAGGATGTCCTTCTACTGTGCCACTCTCCCATCCCAGAGCTGTGTGATTCCCAGGTTCCCAGGTCTCAGGATGCCCTTCCATTAGGACATTGTCCCACCTGAGCTGTGTGGTTCCCAGGCTTCCAAGTCCCAGGACATCTTCCCATCTGATCAGAAGGCCAGCATTGATGTTGATTGTTCATAGAGATTTTGAATTTTGTCAGAGATGCTGAACTGGTGTCACAGAAAGATGACACTCAACAGCTTCTACTGGAATGCTATTTGCACCCTGTCTTCTTTCTATCAATCTCAGCTACTTTCTTGGATGCTAGTTTATTGAAGATTGTAAAATTTTTAGTGTTTTCTTTTCATTGGCA
This sequence comes from Rattus rattus, assembly GCF_011064425.1. NCBI lineage: Eukaryota > Metazoa > Chordata > Mammalia > Rodentia > Muridae > Rattus > Rattus rattus. The sequence goes on along the minus strand of NC_046167.1, from coordinate 52,122,283 downwards.
GCCAAATGAAAGGACATTGATGTTCAAGTGTAAAAACTTCCACAACCACACTCCAGTGATCTGTTTATTCTAGCTTAGCCTTACCTTCTAAAGTTCCAAATAGAGCCAACAACTAAGGACCAAGCATTTAACACATGAGCCTGTGACAGACCTTTCTTACTCAAACCTATAGAACATCTTTTTCCTTTCAAATTATGTTTTTATTTAAACATTACACATTTCCAACAGGGATTTACCATTGTTATCTCTTAACTATACCACTTAGTCTGTTTTCATTTCAAGTAGTTAGTTAAATACCTACTGTCACATCCCATTTTGTTGTTTCTCATGCTCTTGTATCCTGTTCTCTTGCTTCCTTCTTACCTTTTTTGACTGGTACATTCTTTGTTTCGCTTTGGTTTAATATAGAGGCAGCCAAAGCATTTTCCTGATTTTCTAGACCTTAGATTTCAGCACTAAATTAATAAGAACCTTGGAATTTTTCTCTAAGTGAAGGAAACACTAGATACTGAACTTTTAGCCCAAGTGCCATGGAACATTAAACTCCATTCCCTACCCCATGACTTCTACATTATCAATTATTTTTACTTATTTAGAATTATAGCTCAATGCATTTCAATGGTATGCCAGCTAGCCTAGAAAACATGAGCTCAAATAGTCCTCTTTCATCAGCATCCTAGGTATCTAGAACTGTAATTACAACCTCCAAATCTGGATTAACATTTATTTTAGATGATTTCATATTATTCTGTATACATTGGAAACCCTTTAGACACTATTACTACTGTTTTATATGGTCAGCATTCACTTAAGTTTATCACAAAATCACTTTCTTCTTGTTCTTTAATTTCTTCTCCCTACTCTGATGTTCCTGTGCATAAAGAAGTTTCCTCAGACTGGTTTAAATGCAAAGCCTACTTCCATCAATGCCCTTAGCTTTTATTTGAATATATCTTGAAAGATATTTTAGCCAAATACGAATTAAATTAAAGTTGGTAGGATCTGGAGTTTTGTTTCCCTGGAAAATTTGAAAAACTATCTATGGCCTAGCTTCAAGTTGCTGTGGCAGTGTTTTGGGTGTGGCTGCCCTATATGAATCCTTGTATTTGGGTTTTTTCTTTCTTTTTATCTTTGTCTTAATACTTCAGCGATTTTTCTAGGACATGAATTGCTTTGTTTTGTTTCTAGGCCAGAGTTGTTTTGATTTGTCTGCTAGTGTTTAGATTGTACACTGATGCTTTCATCTAGTTTGAAATAAGCATTTTGAATGTTAACTTTATTTTTCTTTTCGTGTATGTATATGGGGAGCATATGTATATATTGGTGAGGGTGGGTGTGAATGTGTCTATATGAGTGTGCATATGTGCATGTGGTTATGCATGCAAATGCATGCATGTGCACAGGCAGTCACAGCTCATCACTCTCTACCTTATGCTTAGAACACTCTCTTACTGCACTAGCTTGAACCTTAGTAATTGGCAGTGCTAGCTAGTCGATTCTCTGCAGTGATCTACATGACTCTGTCCTCTCTTAATCCAGTGCTGAAGTTGCAGATGGCCCCTCCACACAGGGTTTTTATGTGGGTCCTAGTGATCCAAACCCAGGTCTTCATGTTTGCAGGGAGGCATTTCACTGTCTCAGCCATCTCCTTGGTCCAAATGTTTGCTTTTTATATATTATTCTGCTCTGTACCTACTCCCTGTATCCTATGCATCTTCATCATCTTTTTGGGAGAGGAGGGTGTTGGGACAGGGTTTTTCAGTGTATTTCTGGCAGTCCTGGATGGACTCTGTAAATCAGGCTTAGAGATCTGCTGTCTTTGCTTCCTGACAGCTGGGATTACCACTGCCTAGCTCCATCCTAACTCTTTTGAATAATTCCTTTTGAATTTTTCATACTTACGTTCAATTTTGAAGTTTATTGACTATATTTGACTTACTAAAAGAAACTAAAACAGGTTAATTACTTAATCATTTTAATGAAATTCTTTAGGTTTTAGAATCCACAAATTCTTCCTCTTGTCACCTAATTTTTTTCAGCAGATATCATTTATTATTATATGTTTAAGCTCTTGGTTTTCTAGTTTGCTTTCATTCAGATGAGCAGTGTTATTTATGAGTTTACAACTGCCTGCTGAAGTATCTGACCTTGCATTTTATCAATATTATCTTTGCAAAGTGTTCTCTGGTTTGTGGTGGCAGCAGCATTTGGAGTCTTCTACTGTTGACATTCTCTCTTGTTTGTGCTGCTTTGTATCTTCATTGCCATGGCTTCTTATCCAGAGAGCTATCTTTGATTATTCTCTAGATGTTGTACTTGAAAATCAGATTGTACTAATGATTTGAGGCTTAATGATAACTCTCCTGGCCTCCAACATGACTTTAGTTTGCATTTTTTCACTTGCTTATAGGCAGCAGATCCAGATCAAAGATTGGAAATTGAAGTTGTCTGGAGGCTGCAACCCAGCTGTGAACTTTTTATATATACTCTGGAGCTCATGACAAAGCAGAGGAGAAAAATGGGAGTTCTAGTCTTACAAGGCTAAATTGTTTACCTTTGCCTTAACAGTAACACAATCCTCCACTTGGTTCTCATTGCCTCCTCTGGCCTGGCAAGCGAAGCAAAGGCACGGTGTCCAAATTTGCCTTGTGAGTTTGCAGTTGCTCTTGGATCTTGCAGTAATTTCTCTCATGCTCTAGCATCCCATTTCTGACTGTGCTTGCTTTTTTGATATTTTAATTTTCTTATGAGAGCCGCTTCATTATATGTGTGTGTGTGTGTGTGTGTGTGTGTTTACAAAATATGTGAATCAGAGTCTAGTCTATGATTTGTGACTTAAAAATATATTTAGCATTTAACAACTTGTCGCCTCATAGTAAAACCTTGTAGTTACCTCACAGGTAAAAATGATTAGAGCATAGTTGCTTAGACTCTTGGAATTTTGTTTATGTATGCTAAACATTATGTAGATTGAAAAGAGTACATTTTTTAGATAAATGTCTTTGTCGGCTTCCTTTTACCATGAAGAGCACCTTAGTAACCAGCCTATACAAAGCAAAGGATAATTTGGTCTCAGTTTCAGACTCCTATCCATGATCAAATAGTCTCTGTTAGAAAGTCAGATGGCAATGGCAAAGAGCAGGCAGTAACCCAAATGGCTCACATAACAATAGAGTGGAAGAAAGAAGAGACTTATGCCATACATCCTCTTCAGAGACATACCACACAATGATCTGAAGACTTTCCTTGGGCCCCACTTAGGCCCCACCTCTTAAAAGTTTCACCATCTCCCAGTAATACTACAGTGTAGCAAAACTATTAATATGTGGGATCTTGGGGAACATTACAGATCCATATTAAAGGAAATAACCCAAAAGAAGGGCTGCAGAGGTCATGCCTGCGGCTTTTGTCTTTTCTACTACAGCTATAAGAACCTGGATATGGTAGGCACTGGTATTTTGGTGGAAGATCTAGGCAAAAAGGAAGAAAAGCTTCCTGGAAATTTGCCACAGTTTTGTTTTCAACCTGTTGAGTCTTCACTACCACCTATATTATTAGGCCAGTTGGTTATGAATATAGCTTTGGCTTGCCGGAGACCAGGGAGAAACACGATGGGCATTATCTTGTTTGCAGATTCTAACAAATCTTAGATTTGTTATAATCCACCAGTCTTATGGAAAAACAAAATGTAGAATCTCAAGCCCCATCCAAAAGAGTACATCTGACAAAGGGTCATACCAACCCAGGAATCCCCAACCCAACTTTCTTCATATTGCACAAAGACATCCTATCATGATAGCCACATGAGTAATGGGGGTCAAGAGGCTTTACCAGAAAACCCAGAGAAGTTGATTAAGGAGGATTCTAATCCTACAGGACAGAATCATGGAGAAGGTACGTCTTCACAAAAAGGTGATCCTTCGTTTGTATTTGTTCCCATGCCATATCTGTTTTCAACCCTGGCTTTAAGTACCATGGATGCCTTCTACTGAGGCTGCCAAAATGCTATAAAAGAAATAGCCTTGTTTCATTTTACATATCACAAAAAAGTAGATAGCAATTGTTATTTTGTATCTATTACTTTTATTAGTATTTTATTACTTGTCAGTTTGTCTCTTGGTCTTTGCTTTACTCTATTTCTAAACTGAAAAACAACTGAATGGGAAAAGCCATGCACTTTTATGCCTGTCAGGAGTATATGACAATTAAACAGGTTACCTCACACTCAGAAATCTATATATTTATTTAATTATTTTGCTTTTAGACTTGATGTTGTTGACAGTGATAATTTTATTTTTTTGAAGTGTAAGAACAATATATACACACCTATGCCAATGGATACAAAAAGCAAACATGATTAGAACTTAAAAAAGAAAGAATGATTGGTTTTTGTATAGAGGTCTTTATTGTCAAGGACCAACACCATTAAATAATCACCATTAAAATCTCAGGGAATGAAACTCTAAGCTCTGCCTTCTATCTCTAAAGTCTCCTTCTTCTATGGGGAACAAACCCTGCCAAAGAAGAGCATATTAGCTGTGGGATTGTGCCGAATAAAGAAAAGGAATGGATGGTCCACTATAAATGCTTCTATTGACACCAGGCAGTATTCAACAAGACCTGCTGTGGCAGCGGCTGCCTCTGTTCCCTCCTCATTCACTTCCACAAAGGCCTTGTGGACAATTTTTGATATGAAAATATCTCTAGATTCTGACATGCCAGACAGATCAGCCTTGCTACTGCTAAAGAGATCCTGCAATCCCAGCCGGCCAAGGTTAGAGTTGAGGATGTAGCTCTCTTCTATCTTGAACCTGGGCAAGTTGACATGGACATCAATCTCTTTCAAGTTCTCATGTTTGGTCCACTCATGAAGTTTTTCCAAAGTTAATTGCTCCTCAATCTGGAATTAATTTAAGGCAGAAAGAAGTTAACTTATTCTTGAAAAGTGTAATATTCAAGTGAACAAATCCACAATTGCCAAAACTAATAGGTTTCCTTCATGTTTTCTACCCAAACAGATTCCACCTGGACTTCATTTTTGTCTGTCATTTGGTAGAATATAGCAGAGCTATTTTCCAGGTCTTTGAGGGTCCAAGTACAAAACCATTTAATTACAGCTCTGACATCCATTCATCCACCCATCTATTTATCTGTCCATCCACCATCTACCCACCATATATCCACCCTCCTATCAAATTTTCTCTGCCACACTCACTCACTCCTTCCATTCTGTCTTCTTTCAGTCCATGCATCTATCCTATCCTATCATCCACTAAGGATTTTTAAACCTCCACTGTACTGAATCACTTAACTAATGGGCTATAAGAGGTCTCATTACCCTGATTGCTTGAATGGTACAAGGGAAATTTTAGATTTTTCTGATTATTCTGAAATTTTCTCAAGTCGTAGGGATCTATAAACTCCACTAGAGCTGAAGCAATCTTTAGTAACTCCTGAATAAAAATAAAAAATGGGCAAAATGTATGGGACTTAGTTCATTTAAAGCAAGGATAAGCAGCTGACATGGGAGCATGTCAGGTACCACTGACAGAGGGCTGTAAGCTTTGGCTGCACAGCAAGACCTTGTCCATGGAGTGGAGTAGACTCAACCAGAGCAGGACAGAGTAGAGTGGAATAGAGTAGAAAATAGAATACAATAGGTATGCTAATGACACCAATTTCGAAGTATTTTGGTGACCATGGAATAAATTGATATATGCAAAGGGTTTGGCACATAGTAAGCACCATATAAATATCAAGTATTATTGTTGCCTTTTTGGACCAAAAGATTATGAATAGTGACAATTTCACTCTTGATATTAGAGCTTCATTTAATTACCAGCCAGAAAACACAACTGACAAATGGACCACAGTAGTGCCAGTGCATACGCTGTACATTAGAGTGACAGCAGACTCCTTCTTGATTGCAAATGTAGACAGAGGGAACAGGAGCTAAGCCACAGGGAAGCCTAGGAGTTTTGAGGGAAAACTGTAATCATAGTTTGTCTACTTCTAATCCTGACAGGAGACACACAATTCCTAAAGATGTAAATCAATTCTCATTATAATTTCTTTAAATATACTTCACGTGACTTTCTGTGAGAGGCCACTTATCATTGTTACCTTCTACTTTTAAATATATGCACGTTCCCCATCACAATGCTTCACTGAAGGCAGCAAATATTCTGAGTGTTTACATTTCAGGCCTCTGGGCTGGAAGCATGGCTCAGTGACAGAACACTTGCCTAACATAAGGTACTCAGGCAATGCAAATAATAAATGATGATGATGATGATAACTATAATAAAAACAATTACTTATAAACATAAGGCCTCAGAGCAGTAATTCCTGATGAACATTGATAAAAATGGAAGAACACTGGCAAGGAATTTTGGGTAAAGTCTGTAAAAGAGCAAGTGTTTATGGTGCAATGTACATACATAAAATATGAGAACAGTACAGTAAAAAACAAAACAAAACACAAATCATAACTTTGAGAGCCAGTTACCTTCTGAAGACCCGTGGACTCATCCTCAATGTCTTCGGGCAGCAGGATGAGCATGCTCAGTTCTCCACCCTGGTATGGCATCTCCAGCACCTTGCACTTCAGATCCGGAATGTAGCCAAAGGGAAATTTTTCCTTTTGATACATCATCTTTACCATTTTTGTGTCTTTCTGAACAGTTTAAAAAAAATCACTCAAATTATTCCCTCTTCTCTTTTAACACAAAGAAGAATCTGGGGTCTTGAGGTAGAGGGCACAATAGTAAAGGCTTGGATTACAATAGGAGAGACCCTGTGCTGCAACCCCAGCCCTCCCACACATACAACCAAAACCAGCCCAGGATGATTGTGTCACCTGACCTTGTTCAGTCGGAATGGAGCATCGGTTGTATGCCGTGTCAAGAATTTCTCCTGCCATATTCCCTTGAAGTAGATGGCGTTCACTAGCACAAGTTTGGTTGTGCTATTCACAACACCTCCAGCCAACAGTTCTGGAATTTTCCCTGGAAAGAAAAGCTAAGTTTTTTAAAGATCCATATTGTAATTCCAAATTAAAACTGATAATTTATTATCTAAAATACAGACTTCGCCCTTTATTTTGTTTTAAGTCAATGTTCAGATAGGAAAGACACTCTTGTTTCATTTTTATTTTAAGTAAACCAACTTGAAGACACAAAAGGCTTGTGCTTGGTATGCTCTGAGGCCTTAAGTTGTATCCCTTGAATCAGAAAAAAAATTATCATTACAGAAAGTCAAATATCTTCAAAGGATTAAAACAATAAGTTCTTTCATAGGTAGAATCAATAGCTATTATTTTATAAATGGCTGGTCTTCAGAGAAAACAAAATACCTTAATGTAAATGCTTTTGATCACTGGTAAATAATGTTTTCAAATCTGCTAAATAGGAGCCTGCTTATTTGAAAAGGGCTCTGGACGAATATCCAAGAGATAAGAAACCTTATCCAACTCTAAGAATAGTAAAACAGAAGTCATTTTCCACACAGTCAGATGCACTGCTGGGAACTAATAGAATTCCAGATAGGATCCCTGAGTGCTGACTCACACGGTAATAAGATTGAGGAGAGATCCATTATGAAGGTGAATTGAGCCCATAGGGTGAGTCACCTCCCTACCCACTACTTCTGAGTTATTGGACAAAACTATTATGACTGCAACAGTTTCTAAATTCTGACTTCATGGTTCCCTGAGGTTTCGTGTCTGATTTCTTTCCAGATGAGCACTGAACACTTCTGGACAGGCCTTTTTATTCATTTTATTCTGCATTTTAATGTTGGTTTTTAACTTCAAATTGTACTTCAGGGGAACATGTAAGTACTCAACTGGTTCCATCAAATCATGTCTGTATTTCTCCATTAATAAATCTCTGACATCTACATTGTCCCTTATTCTAGGGAACAGCATTTGAGTGTCAGTGCACATCAACCAAGATTTGGAAAGTTGTAGAAGGAAGAAAGGAGATGCAAATGAGAGAGTGAAGGGGAATGAGAATCTCACATGGCAATGGCTCTGTATGGTTCAGAGGAATCCCCCAAAGACCCCTCTCTTAAAAGTCTGGTCTCTGGTCCGTCCTGCATTGGAAGGCAGAGGAACTTTTAAAGTGCAGGCCTAAGTGAGAGATCTTTTTTATTTGTTTTTAGTTTGAGACAGGGTCTTGTCATGTGTGTTCAAAGCAACCTTCCTGCCTCAGCCTCCCAAGTGCTGAGATTGTAGGTCTTCATTGTCAAACCTACCTCGGGGGAGAGGTGCTGCTATTGAAAGTGGTTGTGAAATGTTATTGTCCCCTTTCTTTTGATTCAAACAGGTCTTCTCTGCTATGTTGTCTTAACACCAGGTCCAATGTTGCCATGGACCAAAAAAATGAGTCAATAGTTTACAAAACGAACCGTCCAACACTATGAGTCAAAATCTGCCTTTTCTCTGATTGTGTCAGGGGTGAGCTACAGACGGGAAACTGACAACAGAGCCAGCACTGCTCAGCCCCTCACCTTCGGTTTGACCTTTGACCCACTTGTTTATCTCCTTCCTTGCATCCTCAGAGGCATGCTGAAAATCCACTGGGGCCAAGTCAGCACCATACATCTTCTGAGTTGAAGCCAAGAACGCCTATTTAAAAAAAAAAAAAAAAAAAAAAAAAAGAGTATCATGAACAACTCTATTACCTACAAAATGTTTCTAAAATCCTGAAGAGAAAATCATAAAGATAGAAAAGCTTCATTAAAACTTAACCTTTGTACTTTTCTATTGTGTTAATATTTACTAATCTAATCATTTTTTTAAGGTTACAGTGCAGAAATGGCAAGTATGGCCTTTTATCTAACATTTCTTGTGTGGACACAAAAGTTATTAATTCATTTTTAATCTTACACTAACATTTTCATAAATCAATAAATGTTGAATATACTACTTCAAGTGGCTTTTTAGGACTGTGTGTATGTGTGTGTATGTGTGTGTGTGTGTGTGTAGCATATATGTGTACATATGTGTGTATGTAAGTGGGGTATATGTGTGCACATATGTGTATAAGGTTTGCATATCTGTGCAATCATGGAGCCCAGAGAAGATGTCAACTGTCTTACTCTCATTTTCTCCCTTATTCCCTTAAAACAAGGTCTCCCACTGAACCTGCATAGGTTGAATCGCCCACTAACCCAAGGGGTTCTCAAAGCTCCTTTCTACACAGGGCTGCGATTACAGGGGAGCATGAAGCTAGGCCTGGCATTTTTCATGGGTTCTGGAATCCAAACTCAGCTTCTCATGCTTGCACAGGAAGCTCTCTTCCCCACTGAGCAATCCCTTCAGTCCTTGTTTTTGCTTTGATGAACCCCCGCCCCCAGGAGGTGTCCTCTCATTAGAAAGACTATGAGAGGAAGGTCCCACATGCATTCTTTGCTGTTTCTATGAATGGCCCACAATATGACTGTGCCTGGAAAAGTCTGTGTCACTTCAGGAAGTTTCAGAATGTAAAGTGCTAGGTACTTACAGGAAGGAAATTGTAGGTTTTCTCTCCATACAGTCTGTTAGCAACTTTCAGTGTATGAGATACTCCAGGCTTTCTCACTTCAGCATTCAGGCTTTGAAAGCGTGAGTGAATGTCCTCAACAGAGTCGAAATGAAAAGTCTGAAGGAAAGAAAACATACTTTATCCAATCATTTGTTTTGAAGTTCTGAAGTGATTCCTTTGTGTCTGATTCTACCAAATCATTTTTCCTAATACCAAGTATCTCCAGCCTAACATTTTATTAATATGTCATTGGCAGAACAAAGACCAGAAATGTACAGCTCAGTGAGACATTATAATTAGACATAGCTTTTAAATAATTTTTAATAGTTCCACAAACGTGAGTGGTTAACACACTAAATAATTATATCTGATTTTTTCCATAAACAATTTAAGTGGTATGCTCATCTTTATATTATGTGTCATATACAATTTTGCTAAAACAAAAATTAAAAATTGCAGAAACAAACCATTTACAAGAGACTCAATCCATCTGTGAGACTGAAAAGCTGGGACTACCGAGACCTCTTTCTTTGCTTATCTTGCTAAGGTCCACAACTCATTACCTAGAGAAATAACTTCCTTAACTTTATTCTGGTGAGAGTTTACTTCCTCTTCTGTCAGTTGTAGGTCAAGGGGCCTCTTATAGTTGTGTGAGGTCTGGGCTGGTTACTCACTTCTAGGACACAAAAGACAAAAGGCACACAGGGTCCATAGTCTGTGTTACTCTCTGAGCTATGCTTATTAGATTATACTTGGACTGAAATGGGGAGGGGAAGGCCTTGACACTATTGTATCCTGAAGCTGTCAGCAGGAAAAGCCTCAACACTGAAGCAGATATAACCCAGGAGAAGCACTAAGCAGCAGGTGCTGAGTAGCCACGCAGGTCAGTTAGGAAACACATTGCCCACTCCTGTCTAGGCTCCCAAAAGTGACAGAATTCCTCTCAGAATTCAGAAACACCAAGAGCAGAGGTCCCCTCCACACCCATTCAAGAAGAATAGGGAGGGGGCAAAGGTAACCTGCTGTTTCCCAGTGTAGAGTGAGAGGATGCTAGACCTGTTCACCAGGCCACAGGTACTTTCCAATTGCTCCTCCTGCAGAGCCACAGCCAGTCAAATCAAGCTGGGGAGAGGCACATGGGTTAAACCTGGGAACATTGATAAATGGCTGTCCTTTACCTTGTCTCTACAAACAGGTAGCACCAACCAGCTGCCTGCTGCACATGTCCCCATATCTATAGGCCTGAAGTTAACACTGTATGTTTTATAAAAGGTTGGCAGCAGGTCCTGTCAAGGTGCTCCCCAGAAGGAATCATCCATGTGACAGCCCTGAAACAAAAGGGAGTTTATTGAGGGAAGGGAGCCAGGTAGCAGATGGAGGACCTGGAGCAGGGTAGAGGCAGAGAAAGGGGGACAAAGAAGGACAGAAAGAAAGAGGAAAGAGGAAGGGAGAAAGAGAGACTCATTGGAGGGGAAGAGAGACAGAGAGAGGGACAGACAGACAGACACAGAGAGAGAGGGGGAGAGACAGACAGAGACAGAGAGACAGAGAAAGACAGAGACAGAGAGACAGAGAAAGACAGAGACAGAGACAGAGATACAGACAGAGACAGAGACAGAGAGACACAGAGACAGAGAGAGCCAAACAGTTCTTACACTGGAGCCAGGCTTTTTTAATCTGGCTGTTGCTAGGTAACTGTTGGGCAGAGCCTAGAGGAATTGCTAACAGACACTGTATTACAGGCATGTTTTATAAACAGTGGTGATCCATGCAAAAAGAAAAACAGTAAACAGCTAGCTCTGGGGAAGTGCAGGGCTTACAAAATTTCCTTATGGAAATGGGAGCTCAAAGCCCACGGCTATTGTCACTGTCTTTCTTCATGCTGTTTCCCCAAGTGAACAGAGATATTGCCCTATGCTCAGTTGAAGCTACTGGCAAAGGAACTGATGGTTCTTGGGGTGTTGGAGGCAGTGTGGGGAACAGGATGGTGGGAGGGGGGAGGAGCAGAAAGGGGAGGAGGAGGGGAAAAGGGAAGGGGGAGAGGAGGTTTTCTGAAATTCAACTCTACTATGTTAGCAAGGAGATGGGAGGGGGAGCTGGCCAGCTTTGCTTCTGCTAACCTTAGAGAGCTGGGCTGCAGTGCTGCCTTTGGCCCCCAGAAAGACCGTGGCCAAGGCAGAAGAAATGCTGAAGGGAGAGAAGAAGATGTTTCCTGTGGGGCTGCTTTCATTCAGGGTGCGGAACAGCTCCAAGGCGAACAGGCTGTTAGCTGAACTCAACTGCTCCATGGTGAAGGCTGCAACAGAGGGGAGATCAGCATTGCCAACTGTAACACCACCAACACCTGCCACGGTTTTGCCAGCCACCCTAGGACCTGCAGTTGGTTAATCCTGCTTCCTTCCATTTTCCCCAAAGGCAAGAATATTCCTCCAAGCACACAAAGCTAGGCCTGACTTCAGCAGTGACACAGGACCAGGTCCTAGGGTGTCTTATGGCTCTAACCTTCCAGACAGGTGTGTCTGAAAGGACTATGCCAGTGGCCTTGGCACAGTGCCCACACTATACAGCTTTCTGTGGAGGCCACACATCTCCCTCCCTGTGGGATGTCAAGTTCTAGTTCATGAATGAATCCAGAAAACCACATAGACCTATTCTGCTACAAATGGATTCTGGTAAAGATAGCAATGTTATCATGATAGTTCTCCACAGATTCAGTTCTCCATGCCTGAGGTCAAGGCTGTAGTCTTAACTGGAGTGGACTATGCAAGTTGGGGAATGCCACTCACTCACCCTAGTCAGCTTGTGGGTGACAGGAAGAGGAACACTCACTCTCCTGTGTCCCTTTTGCAAACAAGCTGGCCCCTGTACTGGGTAAGCAAGCCCTGCTGGGGGCCATCTGCTAATCCATCTGGGTCCCAAACTCAAAGCTGCAGTTTGTCCTAGTACAGGGCAACCACAGCTGCTTGCCTGTGGATGTTTATCTACCACAGCCATATTATCCAGTCCTCATTGTGGAGGATCTAGGATCTCACCAGCTTCCCTCCCAGTCTCCCTGCAGCCAAAATTGAGGCCATGGAACTGCAGGGCACTGTCTTTCAATCAGGTTCTTAAGGCAAGCTGAGGGGAAAAACAAAAGCAAAACCGTGGCTCTGGCCAGTAGCTTGGCTTCGGGTCTAGCTGAGGAACCACATAACCTTTCCTGGTCAAGTGACAAAGCTAGGGTGAAGGTGAGGTATGGGGAGAGCATGCAGGTTCCAGGAGGACATACAGAGGGGTCTGCCCCCTCTTGCCAGCCACCTCCCTGGGATGCTTACCTCCTGTGTAGCAAGTCTGATGCCACTTGCTGGAGACCTAGAAGAAAGCTCTCAGAGCCTGCTGCAGCCTTTATTCAGAAAGGAGAGTGTCTTACTGGCAAGCACAAGCTAGAAGGAGAGGCTTTTTCTCCTCCGTTGAGTGTTTTAAAATGATCTTGTAGGGCTGGCAAAATGAAAGCAGATTGCAAGCATTCCCAAAGGATCCATAAGTTCCTCACTTCCAGGCCTTTCTCTACTTCTCTAAGAAGATTACCTAATCAATTATTTCTTCCTCTGCTGTGGAAAGCCCAGAGGAAAAACATTCTCTCTTATAAGCCAAATGGTTCCCTTTCAAATCCTGCTGAAAGACTGCAAAAAAAACCGCTAAAGATCCTTGTTGTGAGGCATGTGCATGGGGGTGTAGAAGCGCCTTTATGGCCCCTTAGATAACTCAGCAGAGCTTCATTTTCTAGCAAAACCCATGACTGCCTCTCAGATGCCAAGGCTAGCTCAGTGACCACAAAACGGTGGAGAGGTCCTCAAGCCACCAGTCTCCACTATTAGACTAAAATTTTGGACAGATTCCCTGCCCCCATTAAACAAAAATTAGAACTGACCAGCATAGGCCATCATTAACTTGACGGGCTTGGCTTTATTCTCCCTTTAAGGGCCTGGATCTGTAAAGGCATAGAACTTTTTGGTGCTTATTGTCCTTCAGAAGGACTAAGCAAGAACCATACTGTTTACTGGTGTTGGTGGTGATCATACCATGTGGGTTAGTGTTTTTTGGACCTGGAAAGTTATTAATAATGAAAACAGAGGTGGAAAGGAAGATGGGGAGATGGGTCAGTTGGGTACCTCTTTTACCACCCAAGCATGCAGACCTGAGTTTGGTCTCTGAGCCCTTGTAATCTTAGTGCTAGGGGTTGGGGGCAAGCATCTCCTAAGAGGGGTCAATGGAAAGCTAGTCTTGCTCACTCAGTGGGCTCCTGGGTCTGTGAGAGACCTTGTCTCAAAAAAATAAGGTGAAGAATGATAGCAGGAGACTCACACTGTTGACTTCTTTATGCACCTGCAAACATACACACAAGCAAGGTGTACATGCATACCGCTCTCCCCAAAAGAAAAGAGGCACAGTCTTAAAACAAATAAGCAAACAAGTGAGATAAAAGCAGCAAGAGAATACAATTCACAGCTGCCATAGTTAGTTGGCATGATTTGATCAGATCTGGCAACTTCACTGCTATTTCCAGCAAATTCGGAGAACCCAATGACAGAATGTCAAAAAGACTAAAACAAAAATCCAAACACTAAAATTTGAGCCATAAAACAAGAAATACATCTCTATGAGAAAGCACTTGCCTGGCACAGACATGAGGCTGCAGGTTCCATTCCCAGCACAAGCCAAAAGAAAGAGAAAACAGTGAAAACAGTGCTCTGAAAAACAATTTTTTTTAATACTTTCTATTGGTGCTCACCTAAAGGTTAATATAGTTCAATCAAAACTACTTTGAGTGTGTGTTTGTGTGTGTGTGTGTGTGTGTGTGTGTGTGTGTGTGTGTGTGAAAGACAGAAGGGGTGCAGGGGAGAGAGGGGGAAGGAGAGAGAGATGCCCTTTATGCTGGGTTTCAAAGAACTCTCTTGAATTCATGTCTGCTATAATTGGGGTATGGTTTGGCGTGTCTTTGAACTCACGAGTTGAGGGAGGGAGGAGAAGAAGGGAGAGAGAGAGAGAGAGAGAGAGAGAGAGAGAGAGAGAGAGAGAGAGAGAGAGAGGCCTTTTATGCTGGGTTTCAAAGAAGCAAAGGGCTAACTGAGGCTGGTTTCCAATATCCATCAGTACCTGTGGCTCTCTTCAGCTCTTCTCACCCTACCCCTGCAGTAAATGTCTCCACTCCAGGGCACTTGCTTCTCTTCTGCCAACTTCTCTTTCCTTTATAACTCTGCCAGTTTTGGCCATTTGCTCTCTTGGCTTTCTTGACTCTCTTAGCTCTTGGTACCTCCTCTTGGCCCTCTCACACCCCCGACCCATGACCCAGTGCAGTCTTCTGGCCATGTTTAGCCCCCATGCAGCATGATCTCATTTCATTCACTTTATTCAGCAATCCAGCCCAGTAAGGGAAGTCACATTCTGTACAAACTTGACAGCTCTGGTAGCGTTGCCCATTATCAGGAACGATCAGATGGCCCTGGTGGTACTGGGTGGACTGAGTACCTGGAATCCCTTTCTCCCATAGCTACCCATGGGATTCCTTGAAGGAAGGCATCAGAGGAGGCTTCTTCACCAGGGCAGAGTCAGAGCTCACATCTGGGGCACTGGAGGACTGGAGCTGCAATCAACCCCAAGATGTACCCTCTGAAGGGCAGAGGTCAAAGAATGGCTGGTACGCCAAAGCATGGCAGTCAGGCAGCTGTTCTGTCCACCTCTACATCCAGGCTCAGTGCCCCTCAGCACTGCTGCAGGGCCCTTCCTTCTGCTGGAAGTGCAGGGTTTGATGTCCATGTGCCCTACCTGGATGATGTCATCCCACTAGCAGGTCATTTGATGTCCCATCTTCGTTACTGTTGGAGCCATGTCCCCTCTTTCAAAAGGTCCATTGATCTGAGAGTGACAGAGTGTGCAGACTTACCCTGTCTCATGGGAGTGAGTTTATTGTTATGTTGCTTGGGTATGGAAGGATCACTCTTGTTCCCAATGAAGGAAGTAGCCTAGGAGATCTAAACACATACAACATTTTAAGTCTGGTCATGAAGTCCCAACCTCCACACAAGTGACTTGATGATGTCACCATTAAGCAGCAAGTTATTTCCATGGTACTTGTTCCCCAACAGGGATCCGTAGACAGTCCATTCATTCAGCTGCTACTCTGACCAGGTGTACAGGCTGTTGGCAATGACACCATGGTCAATAAAAAATGTACCTGGATATGGTGACAGAGGTGGCCAGCATGACCCTCATGATGCAGGGCCTATTGGGTGTATTATATCCAATCTAGGTCAGAAGACAGCCATAGAGTGTCCAGAGGGCAGCCATGTCCAGTGCACCCTCATGATTGCAGTCTCACAGAACCTTCAGTGGCCACACCTTTGAATCCTGGACCCTGAGCCACAGTGAGCCAGAGCATCCACTAGAGGTCACCCTTGTGACTTGCTGGTGAGTTAGACATTAGCCTGTAGAGCCTGCTAATCCCTTGGTATGTTGCCTGGGCCCAAGTTTACTGTATCATTTCATTCAGCAACTGAATTCTGTTGTGCTTATCTATTCAAGCCAATTGTGCTGAATATCAAAGTACCCATGTCTTGGAGGATTATAAACAATAAAAATTTGTCTCGAGGCTCTGAATGCTGGAAAGTTCAAGGTCAAGTTGCCAACAGGTTTGCTGTCTGCTTTTAATGAAGATAGTAAAATGGCTCAACTGGTCAAGGTACTGGCCACTAAGTCTGAAGACCCAATTTGATGCTTGGAAACCACCCAGTAGAAAAAAGAACTAAGTCCTGAAAGTTGTCCTCTCACCTCTGTACATGCGCTACAGCATGCACACTTATGGCTGGGCACACACACAAATTAAAACAAAATATTTCCTCAAAGATGGAAAGTGGGATCAAATAAGGTCTAAGTATCTCTTTCATAAGGTCTCGATCCCACTCACAAGGGACTGTTTTAATACTGTTAGATAGAGAACTTTCATATGAAATTTAGGAAGAAGACATTCAAACCACAGTATCTCACCTATCAGCCCTGCTCTCCTCGAACTCACGCCTGCTATAGTTAGGATATGGTTTGAGCGTGTTCCCTGAACTCACGAGTTGAATATAATGCCCATTGCGAGGTATCAGAAGATAGAAACTTCGTGTATAATGTTTGAGAGGCGGGGGCTTTGAGAAGTGATTAAGATTACACAGGGTTCTCAGAGTGTGGACCCCTAACTGAATACGAGACGATCATCCTTGTCATCACTAGGTGGCGCGCACGGCCCAGCTCTGATGGCTGTGACGCCAGTGCTCGTGGCTTTCCCAGGTTGTTGCTGTACTTCATCTTTTAGCTCCTGAGCTCTGAAAAATGAGAGGAGGCCCTGCCTTCAGCTCCGCGAAATATTGTCCTGGAGGCGACTCAGCAGTGGCACAAAACCTGGTTCCAATGGACATAGCCTCTTGATGGCTCCTTTTCTCCATCCATTTTATCAGACAGAGAGAGGCCAGAAGAGATGCGCATGTGTTTTTCTGTTTGTTGGGTTGGTTGGTTGGTTTTGATTTTTTTCTGTGATGCCTCACACTTCCTGGGAAGGCCATTTCAGATGCCCAGCTGTGAACCTGGAGAACTCAACCACAAGTATTTTATTGTAATAATATAAACAGACATAACCCTTTTCGCATATAGTTTATATTCATTCCAGGTCACTCAACTTTATTCTAATAGTACAAAAATCAGATGTGAAGTTCAAAATATTATTCTTATGAGCCTGTGAAGTCGGACAGTCTAGTTTCTTCCAAAATAAAACAGGTCCAATGTAAGACAGAATTTCCTTTTTAAAAATCAGCGACAGACAAGGAAAAAGCAATGGGCCCTACAAACTTCCAAAGTTCAGCATTACAAGAACTATGACAGCTTGAGGCTTGAGAATACCCACCTCACACCTCTCTGGCCCACCTCCTGGACACACACCTCAGGGAGGGCAGAGTAGTTGGTCGTTCAGGACTGTGGGGGTCCTCATCCCCATGACTACTAGGTGTCGTGCACCCAGCAGTTCTTACAGGCCGAGTCCAGTGTTGTGGCTTTCCTAGGTTGTAGCTGGATTTAATGATCCTCCCATCCCCAACACATACACACGCACACACACACACACACACACACACACACACACACACACACACACACACACACATCTCCTGCTCAGGATTCTTAGAAGAAGAATTAGTTTTAGTTCCTCAAAACACCTTCCTGGTGGGAACTTTGCAATGACACAACCCCTGGCTCCAGTAGCAATCGTTCTGTGGTGAAAGCCAGGAGAATTTGAATCTCTTGAAATCCAGGAGAATTTGCCACATTGACACCCCCCTCACAATCAGCTGACCTGAGGCATCGTGATACAACTTCAAGGACTTCAAGAACGATGACAGAACCAAAGAGTGCCACATTGGACTGTGTGAGCAGTTGTGGTATTCCAAGTCCCATAATGCACTGGGTCCCTCCCTTGAAATTCCTTTGTCTAAGGCATTGTGGTGTGTGACAGGCATGGCAATTGGGATAATCCCTTGATGACTTTGACTTGCTCTGGCTTGCAGTAATGAATAGGCTCTGGCTTCTTGCCGTATTAATCTCTTTATCAAAGGTTAGTTTTGTCACAGCCTCCATATTCTTTCCTGAGCATGTGGTTTCTTTCTTTAATAGGGTGGAGAATTTCTCTAGCATTCCCTGCCTCACTTCTCCCTCTCTTCTCCCCGCTCTGTCTCTATTATATCTGTATCTGTCTGTTTCTCTCCCTCCCTTCCCCTCCCCCACCCCATGTGTGTGTGTGGGGGGGCAGACTAAGGATTAAACCTAGACATCCCATCACTGTTTTAATCTGGAGGAAAGTGCTAAAATTGTTCAAAATGGCCTCTAAATGGTCATCTTCCTGTGTCAGATTCCTATGTGGCTGGAATGACAGTCTTGAGTGTGCCTCCACACCTGGCTTCTCTTTCTATTGTCAATTATCCTTATTCTTTTTGCCTTCTTTTATTGAACATTAAGCAATTGTGTATTCTCAACAAATTGCTCAGAGATTTTTTTTTTTTAGTTTGATTTCCACCAATCTACTTCATTGCTTTTACATTCTTTCTTCCAGAAAGCATCAGGACAGGACAATAACTCTGCCAAGGTCACTGTCACTTTGTGAGAGGCCAGTTCGTTGGGTTTCTCACAGCTTGTTCCTCATTTCCATCTTAGGTACACTGGGAATTGCCTTTACCTCCCATGTTTCTGCCAACCTGCAGACCTAAGCCAGATAAGATCTCTCTCAGAATAGTTGGCCCCTCTCTATACCTCCCCATTAGGATCTGACACCACTGTCATCCTTAAAGCCCCAACAATAAAAATCTCTAACTCTGCCAGGTTCTGTCACCACTCACCGTGGAAGCCATTGACATGGTGGGGGTGGTTGTGTAGCCACAGTGCAGGCAAGATGCTAATATCTTACTTTGTGGTGTTATAACTCAATAGTGAAACTGAGTAGTTTCTTTAAAAGTTACTTCACTTTTAGAGACTTAAAGCTTGAGTTCAAGGTGCTGGGAGATTCTGTGTTTAGTGAAGGCTTCTCTCTGCTTCCAAACTGTTGCCTGCTTGCTAAGGTTTCTAGGGCATGAGGCTCACCCTCACGAAGCAGAAGAGATGGAAATGGCAGCGCATCCAAACCCTCTGTCTTAGTCAGGGATTTTACTGCTGTGACAAAACACCATGATGAAAGCAGCTACAATATATTCTGATCTGGGTTTCCTCTCCCTCAAATCTGACTAGATCCTCCCTCACACACTCACTTCCACCTCTCTCTCTCTCTTTCTCTCTCTCTCTCTCTCTCTCTCTTTCTCTCTCTCTCTCTCTCTCTCTCTCTCTCTCTCTCTCTCAAACAAAAAATCAAATCAACTAAATTTTTAAAAACACAAAAGCACACACACCAACACATACAAGAAAACACACAGAGGGGAGGGGGAAAGGGAGAGGGAGAGGGGGGAGAGAGAGAGAGAGAGAGAGAGAGAGAGAGAGAGAGAGAGAGAGAGAGAGAAGCAGGGGAAGATAATCACAAAGTTGGGAACCATATTATAAAAGCCACATGAGACAAAAGTTTATAAAAATATTAACAAGTTCTTTTTGTGTTGTCCATCTACTACTGGGCACAGACCCTACCTGTAAAGGGCATTAAGTGTGGACAAGGCACCAAGTGAGATCAGAAAACTGATCTCTCCTTTGTAAGCAGTTGTCAGTTAGAGATAGTGGAGGAGGGGGAAAGTTCTTGTCCACTTCCCTTTCTCAATGCTGGGAACCTGTATGGCTTGGACTTGTATAAGAACTGTGCATTCTGCCACAGTCCATATGAATGTATTATCTATGGGATTACCAGACATTTCCATATAATGAGCAATAGGGCTGCTGCCTATGATAGCCAGTGATTAGAGAAATTACTCGCAGACATTTCTCTGAGGGAGCAAAGCTTGATTCACTAAGGCTGGTGTCGGCGCCTGCACTGACATGGTACCGAGAATCAGGTGAAAGCCTGTGGGATTAAAGAAACACACACACACACAGGTTATTCGTGTCAAGCCAGGAGAGAGAGAGAGAGAGAGAGAGAGAGAGAGAGAGAGAGAGAGAGAGAGAGAGAGGGAGAGAGAGAGAGAGATTGGAAGAGTCTCCTGTAGCTTTATTCACCACTTATATACCCAAGTTCTCCAGGTAGAAAATATCTGGGAAGCACAGTGGGAAACCCCGGCTCATGACTACCTGGCTTGTGACTTTGGTAACAAAAGACGGACTATGAGACCTGAATTAATTAGGGAGAAATCCGAGTTATTGCTGTTATCTTTGTTGTCTTATGAGACTGGACCTGGAATTGAAGACCTCACACATGTTCTGCCACTGAGATGCAAGCCAGGCCCTTTAAACTTCTTTTCAGTAACCTATTTTTAACTTGCTACAGTAACACAAAGTCCCCACACTAGCCAATGCTTCTCTATAATGGTGCGAGGATTCTGGTTGACACTGAGCAATTTGGGACCCTGCATTGTGGTTGTACTTAACAAGGCAATCCTAGAAAAGTCTTATTAGTCCAAAGGCTTGAGTGACCAAAGTCACAAGAACAGGAACACCAGTATGTGAGGGTTTCTTCTAGCTCTTTCATCGTCTTCTGAAGCAGCACAGCACACCTGCTTCCTCCAGGGGGCAGACACTCACCCCTATACAACAAACAGGCCCGACTTCTGTGCTGTCCAGATCCCTGACAGTCACATGGCTTTTCCTTTTCCAACCAGTGGTTTCTCTTCTCTCAGATCGCTAGAACTCCACAATACAATGATGCCTGGAAAATACTCGTGGCAAAGGCAGGGAGATTTTCCTCCACTTTTGCCCCTAAGCCTTCTTTCACTGAGTTAAAGCATTGGCTTTGTTTGTTTGCCTGCCTGATCCTGCCTCTGCCTACACAACTAACTCCTTTTTGCCTGCTCTCTTCTCAGTGATCCTTCTCTGACTGCTGGGATTTTACTCTTAGCCCAAATTACTTCTCTTTTGACCCAGAAAATTTAGAAATGCTCTATCATTAGGATCAATTTTATTATGGAGAGATGGGCTGGACAAGGATCTGGAAGAGAGGTGTGTAGAGTTCCTGTGGACTTTCTGGCTATCTTGTCTCATGCTATTATGATGTGTTCACCAAGTCAGAAGGTTCCATTAAGCATGAATTTCAGTTAGCCATCGCTTTGGACTAAGTTCTTGCACTAAGCCTCAACATTACCAGAGTAAAGATCAAAATGTGGTCACTTAAGCTAAAATTACAAACAGAACCTACTTGGTTTCTGGTTTTCCAAGAAAAGGAAGTACAAAAATCATAACCAAATGTTCCAGACAGTCTTCTTTCAATTAGTATAAGACGAAGTTCCTCTGCACTAATTCTCACCAAAAGAAATCTGATGGTTCCCAATCCTTTTTTTCAAACTTTGAACTTAGTCTACTGGCCACAGTTTCACTTTGAAACTCAGTGTAGGCCTGGCATGTGGTGTCTATTAATAAACACCATGGCTAGAGACCACTATCATGATTAACCAGAGAAACTCCCATCACATTGGAAACCCCAGCAGTATTTAAAAGTTTGTGTGAGGATGTGTAAACCATGGCTCCACACTTACAGACACTCAGTAACAGGGCAGACATGCTCAAAGGAATGGGGAGCTAAAGAGACAGATTTACAAAGAGACATTTGGGGGTGTCAAAGTTACTGACCATCCTCTGGGTCAACTAGTATGCCTGTCAGAGACTCAGAGATATCGGGCCAGGTTGCCTCAGTTGGATACAAACCTAGCATGTCAGCTCTTTGAGGTGACTCATGGTAAACCCCTTTTGCCCTCCCATCCCCCACCATGGAAAGATTCCAGAAGGCTATAACCTGGCACAACCCCTAGACACTGGAAAATCAGCCTTTAGAATCATGTACAGAACAGGTTTCTGTTAGAAGTAATCCATTCTGAGTAGGGACGGGACGGGGGAAACCAGGAAAGGCGATAACATTTGAAATGTAATAAATAAAAAATATATCCAATAAAAAAGAATGCTCACCTGCTCTACATATAAAAAGTTGATCTTGTACCTGAAGTTTACGTGCTCCGGGGATAGCAAGCTGGCAGGTGAGGTCACGCCCCACGGAAAGGAGGGTTGAGGTTTCCTGTGGGAAATGGTAAAGTGGAAGTGGGAGTATAGAATACAGAAGGGAAATCAGGAACTGGAGAAGCTGGAATTTCATTAGTTTTTGCTTCTCTTTTGAACAGGTCAACAGACACAAAATACAACTGTCACTCAGAGAGTGAGGAGAGATGTGAGTTGCCACCTGTGGGTGTGTCTGCCCCACTTCCTGGCCCTCCCTTGTGGCTTCTCCCTGCTCATTTGATCATTTTCTCGTAGTTCTACCCAGAATGTGGGCTTTGGTAAACAACCACAAAGACAAAGGGCCAATATCATCATAGCACATCAGGTCACTATGACTAAGTGTCATTAGTGTTAGTTGCCATTAATGGTGACCTTGTGACTGAGGAAGTGTTTTTCAGATTCTTGGGGGTAACTTTTCCCCCACAATGACAAACACAACCCCTACCGTCTCGTCATGTACTTTATTGCTCGGTTACTAATATCATGTCTTAATAAGATTCCAGACATACAGAAGAAGATCCCAGGGTTCTTGGACACTGACAGCAGGTGAAAGATGCCACAGAACCACAGTTCCTCAGGAGAAAGCCCCTTGGGTTCATCCCCGCCTCTGCACACTGATAGTAACCTTGAGAGTCATGCCTGTAGGTTCAGAAATTTTGCATGGAATTTCAATCTTAATTTTAACACTTCCAGAGAATTCAGAAAGTTTCCTGTTACATTATAGAAGTGAATCTCAACCTGACACAGAAAACTGCCAACCTTTGCTATTTAAATTTTGAAGTGTAGTCTGACAATTTGGTGTGCACATGCAATGTGTAACAGTCAAGTGGTAGGAAAAAATTATACCTCCTTAAACATCTTCAGATAGTCATTATCCAGACATACTCTAATTCTAACCCTTTTCAGTCTTTGGTGATGACCACTGTGCACCCAAGTTGATGTTTTATGTGCTCTTACTTACAAACAGGAGTTTTTGACATAGTGCACAGGTTCAACTCAAAATGAACTACACCCTGACACTGTGAGCTAAACACGTCTTTCCTCCTTAAGTTTGCATCTTAAGTATATTGGCCATGGTAGTGTAGAAGTGATTAATTCAACATCCTCACCAACCTTTGCTATTATTTCTATAGATTTCTTGAAATACTAGTCATTGTAACTAAAGTGAGATGATACAAGATAATATTGAAACTATGTAAGGACATGTCAAGAAAGATCAAACTTGTGGCATAAATTAGTATAGTAGAAACATAATAAAGATATCAATGAAATAAATAGTGGGTTTTTTTTTTTAAGAAAATCAGTAAGATGACAAACTGTTAACCAAATTAAACATGGAGAGGAGATCCAAATTAACAAAATAAGCAAAGAAAAGAGGAATATAACAGCCATTGAAGAAACCCAGAGAATCATAAGGATGTATTTTTGATAACTTGTCTCTATCAAGCTGGAAAATCTAAAAGAAATGGATATTTTTCTAGATATCTACCATGTACCTAAATCAAATCAGATAATACAACCCCTAGTGACATGTAAGTAGCAATAAAGTCTCTCAGACATTAAAGCACTGGGCCAAATTGTTTTAGCACAGAATTCTACTAGAATTTGAAAGAAAAATTAAAGCCAATATTCGTCAAATTATTCTACAAAAATAGAATCAGAAGGAATACTGCCAAATTTCTTTTATGAACCCAGAATTATCCCCAATACTTAAAACATATAAAGACCCTACAAAGAAAGAGAATTATAGACCAAAATTCTTAATGAATTACATGTAAACTGAATCAAAGAACAGATCAAAAAGATCATCTACCATCACCAAGTAGGCTTTATCTCATAGATAGAGGGATGAATTCAACATACATTAATTGATAAATACAATGTACCATATTCACAGACTGAAAGACAAAAACCACATGACCATATCATTAGATGCAAAAGTGTCTTTGACAGCATTCAATATTCCATCATGATAAAAAGCTCTGCTGCAATAAGGATACAAGGGGCAAATCTCAACATAATAAAGCACATTATGGGCAACCTATAGCCGACATCAACCTAAATGGGAAGAAACTGAAAACATTCCACTAAAATCATGAACAAGACAAGGTTGTGCACTTTCTCCATATCTGTTCACTATAGGACTTGAACTCTTAGTGCAATAAATCAACTGAAGGAGGTTATGTTTATATAAGTCAGAAGGAAAGAAGACAAAGTGTCTTTATGTGTAGATATGGTAGTATACATAAATGGCCTAGAAATCCTTACAGCTAATAAATTCTTTCAGCAAAATATGAGGGTAAAAAATTAACTCACAAAAGTTAGTAGTCCTTCTATATATGAATGGCAACTTGACTGAGGAAAAAAAATCAGGGAAACAACATCTTTCACAATAGCCTCAAGATTATCTTGGGGTAACTAACCAAGCAAGTGAAAGACTTGTATAATAAAGACTTTAAGACACCAAAGAAAGAAATTGAAGAAGATAACAGAAGATGGAAAGATCTCCCATGCTCAAAGATAACCAGGATTAATATAATAAAAATGGCCACCCCACCAAAGCAATCTACATATTCAATATAATCACCTTAAAAATGCAAGCACAGTTCTCAGAAAAGAAAAGAACAAATTTCGGCTTCATACGGAAACACACAGAGAAACCAGCATAACTGAAATAATCCTGAATAATAAAAGAAGTGCTGAAGGTTTCAACTCCTCTAATATCAGACTGTACTACTGAGCTATAGTAATAAACAGCATATTATAGTATAATATTCTATAGTATATGAAATGAGAGTATAATGTTCACACAAAAACAGACATATCAAATAATGAAATCACATTGATGACAAAGAAATAAATCTACACAACTATGGACACCAACTATTTGACAAAGAAATCAGAAACACACACTGTAAAAAAAGACAGCATCTTTAACAAACGATGCTGGTCAAATTGTATGGCTATATGTACAAAAGTGAAAATAGGTCCAAACATATCACCCTGCACAGAACTTAACTTCAAAGAGATCAAAGACCTCAATGTAAGACCAGATACACCAACTCTGATAGAAAAAAGTGGGGGAGAGTCTCAAACTCTTTGGCACAGGAGAAGCCTTTCTGTTAAGAACACTGGTAGCACAGTCAATAATATCAGCAATTAATAAATGGACCTAGTAAAACTGAAAAGCTTTGGTATGACAAAGGACAATATCAAAGATTCCTCTTTTTTCCAATTCTATACACATCTGACAGAGGGCTAATATCAAAACTATATTAAGAACTCAAACGAAACTGGGCATCAAGAAAGCAAATAACCCAATTAAACCTGGGGTACAGACCTAAACAGAGAACACTTGAAAGAGAAAACACAAATTGAATAAGATTCAGGAACCCTGCAGAAAATGAGAAAGATGCTAAAAATCCAAGATGCTGAAGGACACCAAGGAAACATGACCATGGAAATCCAGCAGGAGCAATGCACATCTGAACTGACAGAAACTGTGTGAAGATTCTCAGCCTTTCAGCAAAACCAGAAGTTGCTGCGAAATCAAGAACATTCCACCCCACCCCCACCCCGCCTCAGAGGAGCATGGCAGCATGCACACACAGTTTCTGTATCTATCATATTTTAGCAATTTGACAAAATAACTAAAAATAAGCAACTCAAAAGAGGAAGGTATCTTTTGGCTCATAACCTCAGAAGTTCTGTCTGCGGTGGCTCATTATTACTTTCTTGGACACTGTCTTGAGACAGTGCCTTATGGCACTGAGCCCTTTGTTTGCTACGCTTCTCACTCTAGAAGAGACTAGAGGAAAGATTGCAGAGTGGAAGGGTCTGAGTATCAAAATCTCCTTCACATGCATGCCCCATCCACTGCTTCGCCCAGTGAGACCCTGCCTCCTAGTTTCTGCTGTCTTCTCAAATTACTGTCAGCTGAAAGAAACACATCAACATGTAAGTTTGGGGAAAATATTTAAAATTACAAACAATATTTTTGGTCCCTAAATGTCTATGTCCCTTATACATTTCAAAATGAATTTTCCATACACTTAAGAGTTTCAACAGTGCACAACTATCTAGTACATGGTCTGCCCTGAGAGCGAAGGCACTCTTAGTGTTGAAGCCATAGAAAACCAGAGAACATCACACAAGCTTCCAATATACAGCAACAAGTGCACACTCCCTTTCCAAACAGAGAGAAAGGGAAACTGTAAGGAGGAACTAGACAAGTATGAGAACCAAACCCAGCATGGCAAAGTGACATCCTTTAGCTTTGTCTAGCACCCAGAATGTGTGATGGCAGCACTCAAGCTCTAACAGGCCTGGGCATTCCCAGTCCTGTGGACTGACTGGCTGCAGCTCACCTGTTCTCACTCACTAAAACTGAATCTACAGCTTTTCCAGGCAGCAGAAATTGGAGGAGTATGGAACATGTTTCACTCTTACAGGGATTCTGTTTTCTGGAAGTGGCACGAATCCTTCCACACACTGGTGGCGCAAGCTTCCTTTAGAAATCTCAGCAGAAGTCTATACAACCCCATCCACCCTGATATGTACAATGGCAGTCAGCAGTAGAGGGAGGAAGACCCACTTGCATTGTGGCTGTGTTGACTTCTGAATGGGTGGATAGCTAAAACCCGAGGAAATGAACCCTAAAGAAAAACTTCCCTAGGCAGCTCTGTGCAGGCAGGACATGTGAGAACTCACTCCTCAGAACAAAGTCATTTAAAACAGTTTAATCCTCTTCAGTCTGTGATGAGTGGGGACTTGCCAATTCCTGAGATGACATCTTCCTACTGTCCCATACAAAGTACGTGTGTGCATGCGTTCGTGTGTGTGTGTGTGTGTGTGTGTGTTGTGTGTGTGTGTGTGTGTGTGTGTGTTATCTTATATGTGTACATGTGGATGCAGAGGTCAACATTAGGTGGTTTTCCCCTCAGTTTTAGGCAGGATCTTTCACCAATCACTTGCTTGCATGTGAGTTCTGGGTATCCACTAGACTTCCAAGGACCCCAGTGCTAGGTTATTTATGCATGCTTCTGTACCAGGGTTTTTCCTGTATGCTGGTGTTTGACTGGGGACTTACAGGTCCTTGTCCTTGCAGAGCAAACACTTTACCCACTAACTGTCTTCTCAAATCCTATTTAACTTCTTTTAAATGAAGCAATTGCTTTAAAAACAACTGCATCCCCCTCTCCTCCCCAGCTGTTTCTGGTGAAGGAGCAAGGTTTAAAAATGTCCTTCCACTCTGCTTTCCAGATTTTTTTAAACTTATCCATGGGAACCAGCAATATCCATGCCATTGTCTGGTAGCTGTGGTGCTTTGAAAGGTCTTCCACATAAATAAATAGTTCATCACCTTTGAACTCAGTAGTGTTTTACATGATGTTTCAAGGCTTGTACAACAGTTAGACAAGTTCTTTGCAAGGATGTCATATGTGATGGTTTGCATATGCTCAGCCTAGGGACTGGGACCATGGTCCTGTTGGAGTAGGTGGTCTTGTTGGAGTAGGAATTTCACTGTGGGTGGGGCTTAAAGACCCTCATCCCAGCTGCCTGCAAGACAATATTCTTCTAGCAGCCTTCAGATGACAAGGTAGAACTATCACCTCTTCCTGCAATATGGATACTAGGAAGCTGCCATGTTCCTGCTTGATAATAATGGACTTAACCTCTGAATCTGTAAGCCAGTCCCAATTAAATGTTGTCATTAGAAGAGTTGCCTTGTACATGATGTCTGTTCCTACCAATAAAATCCTAACAAGACATCATGTCAATGACCTCTGATATAATTTCTAACAAAATCTTTATATTTATCTAGAACAGGAGAACAACCTTGTATTTCCACATTCCATATCATCATTCTGTTCTTCTGAGTTCCATTAGGATTTTATTATGCTCTGATTAGAACATCCTAATCTTCTTTATCTTGTTCCTCCAAACACCCCTCTGCTATTGAATGATAATTCCATGGACTTCTGACCCGCCTCTTTCTGTCTAGTAGTATTAATGACTCAATTGCTCAATACCATTTTTAAAGTCCCAATTCTTTCTATTCTTTTGGAAAAATAACTTACAAGAAAAATCTTTGGGCCTCCATTTTCAGTCTGTGTTTGCTCAGCCCTGTTGATTTTAGGTTGGTGACCAAGTACACATCATAGCAAAAGCACAAGGTACAGGAAACTGCACACTTAGACACTTAGAGAAATTAGGGAAACTAGGGAAAAAAGAAGAAGTTAAACAAGAGAAGGAGGAAAAGGGGAATGAGTAGGGAGAAAGCAGGTGGAGTGAATCATGATGACTTAGAGGAGGAGGAAGAGAGGAATGAAAAGAGGTTAAGTGGATGCAGGTACCATTATGCCCTTCTGGGGTGTATCTCCAATGACCTACTTCTTTCAACTAATATCCACTTCTTAAAGTTTCTTCCTTGCCCTTGAGTCATCAACTCAGGTTCTAGCCTTTAACACATGAGCTTTGGACAATCTGTAAGTAAAAACAATAGCAACCATATACCCAAGCTAGATGAGATCCAAGAGACTATGCACAGTCCATTCGTAGAACCTACAGTTCTAGCAGCTCTAGCTAAATTCTCAGGAAAGAACATTCTCCCAAAATTTCCAAACACATAGATTGTCCTTTTTTCTCAAAGAATCTCTCTACCCAAATTCTTTCTGTTGCCAAGATGGCTAAAATGTATTTAGAGGGGTTGGACATCTTTGAATATCTTTACCCAGAGACCTAAGAAAAGTCAAGAGAAAATTTATAGAAATTCTGGAGCCATGTGCTGAGCTATGTACCATTAGTCTCCCATTACCTGTAGATAGCATATGCATGTGCTCTGTGGCTCATGAGTATAACAGTTACCTAGGATACTTTTCATGAACACAAGGACTACATTTGTCAAATCTACCAGCTGTTCAACCACTCTCAAGTTGAACTAACTGCCATCTTCTGAACTTGCCTCATGCAGACAAAGAGAATTCTTACATATAAATAGATGCTTGGCCCACAGCTCCCTGCTCCCAAACCCCATGGGAGGGAGGCCATCGCCCTGACACGTGGGCACTCCTGAGACTCCAGGGCAGGAGAGACCGTCAGGACTGCCGACCCTTGCCCACATCCCTCGCCCAAGAGGAAACTGTATAGGGCCTCTGGGAACAGGAAGATAGGGGGCACTCAGCTCTGCAGTCCAGACACCGCCCAGATCTTAAAGGACCTGGCCAAACAACTCCCTGCACCCAAATCCCCTGAGAGGGAGAGCTAGACCTTCAGAGGGGCAGACACGCCTGGGAAGCCAGAGGAGACTTCTCTCTGCCCACATTTCTGACTCTAGAGGAAAATGCCTAGCACCATCTGGGCCCCTGTGCACAGGGTCCCGAGCGAAGATAGGGCAGGCCCTCTGGTTGCTGCCCTCAAGGAGAATTGAAACCTGGCTCTGAGAAGCAACTCCAGGTTCGAGACCAGAGGTAAGACGAACTTTTCTGCTATAAGTGACCTGCCTGGTGGACTCAGGACACACGCCCACAGGAACACCTGAAGAACAGTAGATATTTAGGATTGAGAATTCATCTTGGTGGATTTTTCCTTTGATAAATATGAAGTGTCCTTCTTTATCTTTTTTGATGACTTTTGGTTGAAAATCAATTTTATTCTATATTAGAATGGCTACTCTAGCTTGCTTCTTCAGGCCATTTGCTTGGAAAGTTGTTTTCCAGCCTTTCACTCTGAGGTAGTGTCTGTCTTTGTCTCTGAGGTGTGTTTCCTGTAGGCAGCAAAATGTTGGTTCCTCATTGTGTATCCAGTTTGTTAATCTATGTCTTTTTATTGGGGAATTGAGTCCATTGATGCTGAGAGATATTAAGGAATAGTGATTGTTGCTTCCTGTTATACTTGTGTTTGGATATGAGATTATGTTTGTGCTTGTCTTCTCTTTGTTTTGTTGCAAAACGATTAGTTTCTTGCTTTGTCTAGGGTGTAGCTTGCCTCCTTGTTTGTTGGGCTTTACCATTTATTATCCTAAGGCTGGATTTGTAGAAAGATATTGTGTAAATTTGGTTTTGTCATGGAATATCTTGGTTTCTCCATCTATGTTAATTGAGAGTTTTGCTGGATACAGTAACCTGGGCTGACATTGTGTTCGCTTAGGGTCTGTATGACATCTCTCCAGGATCTTCTGGCTTTCATAGTCTCTGGTGAGAAGTATGGTGTGATTCTGATAGGTCTGCCTTTATAGGTTACTTGACCTTTTTCCCTTACTGCTTTTAACATTTTTTCTCTGTTTTGTGCATTTGGTGTTTTGACTATTATGTGATGGGAGGAGTTTCTTTTCTGGTCCAATGTATTTGGAGTTCTGTAGGCTTCTTGTATGTTTATGGGCATCTCTTTCTTTAGGTTAGGGAAGTTTTCTTCTATGATTTTGTTGAAGATATTTACTGATCCTTTGAGCTGGGAATCTTCACTCTCTTCTATACCTATTATCCTTAGGTTTGATCTTCTCATTGAGTCCTGGATTTCCTGTATGTTTTGGACCAGTATCTTTTTCCGCTTTTCATTATCTTTGACAGTTGAGTCAATGATTTCTATGGAATCTTCTGCTCCTGAGATTCTCTCTTCCATCTCTTGTATTCTGTTGGTGATGCTTGTATCTACAGCTCCTTGTCTCTTCCTTTGGTTTTCTATATCCAGGGTTGTCTCCCTTTGTGCTTTCTTTATTGCTTCTATTTCCATTTTTAGTTCTTTCACCTGTTTGATTGTGTTTTCCTGTAATTCTTTCAGGGATTTTTGCATTTCCTCTCTATAGGCTTCTGCTTGTTTATTTGTGTTTTCCTGCATTTCTCTAAGGGAGTTCTTTATGTCTTTCTTGAAGTCCTCCATCATCATGAACAAATGTGATTTAAAAACAAGATCTTCTTTTTCTGGTGTGTTTGGATATTCAGTGTTTGCTTTGGTGGGAGAATTGGGCCCCAATGATGCCATGTAGTCTTGGTTTCTGTTGCTTGGGTTCCTGCACTTGCCTCTTGCCATCACGTTGTCTCTGGTGTTACCTTGTTCTGCTATTTCTGACAGTGATTAGAATGTCCTATAGGCCTGTGTGTCAGGAGTGCTTTAGACCTGTTTTCCTGTTTTCTTTCAGCCAGTTATGGGAACAGAGTGTTCTGTTTTCAGGAGTGTAGCCATTCCTGTCTACTGGTCTTCAGGTTTTCCTCTGGGCATGTGTTCTGAGTCCACCAGGCAGGTCACTTGGAGCAGAAAAGTTGGTCTTACCTCTGGTCTCAGGCCTGGAGTCGCTTCTCAGAGCAGGTTTCAGCTCTATGTGAGGGCAGCAACCAGAAAAGCCTGCCCCGCCTTTGCTCGGGACCCTGTGGACAGAGGACCCAGATGGCGCTAGGTGTTTTCCTCTAGAGTCAGAAATGTGGGCAGAGAGTAGTCTCTGGATTCCCAGGCATGTCTGCCCCTCTGAATGTGATTTGGATGCAGGGAGCTGTTTGACCAGGACCCTTCAGATCCGGGCGGTGTCTGGACCACAGAGTTGAGTGCTCCTATCCTCCTGTTCCCACAGGCCCTATATAGTTTCCTCTTGGGCCAGGGATGTGGGCAGGGATGGGCAGTGCTGGCAATGACCATTTTTTTTAATCTGCTGGTTCAATAAAGAAAATGAAACTCCAACCACTGTGGCATATTTTTATATTCATCATTAAACTGTGCTATCTCTAATAATAAGATTTGGAAAACATTACTATCCATTTTCTTCCATGGGGCATTCTTAAATTCACAGTGAAGGTATTTTCTGTGCAATATGTTTTTGAAGTTGTTACCCTGTTATTCAAGTGATCACATGCCTCCCAAGCAATGGGTACTGTAGATGCACACCATCACTGCTGGGTGTTCATCTTTACAGTATATCTGTCTGTGGGTGTGCACGTGTGATAATGGAGAGTGCCAGCTCATATAGAAGCCAATGGAAACCTTCAAGTGTTCCTCTATGGGAATTATTTATTATTGTTGTTGTTGTTATTGTTGTTATCATTATCACTATTATTATTGTTGACAACATCTCTCACTAGGCTCCTTATTTGTCCAGACTGTCCAAGTCCCACAGATCTGCTACCTGTCGTTATTTCAACACTGGAATTATAAATATCACAGGGCCACCTTTTTCTGTGAGTACTAGGGGTAGAACTTCAGTCTTTGTATATGTTCTGCAAGCACTTTGTTGACTAAGCTATCTGCTCAGCCCTCAAACTCCCTTTTGAGACTTAAAATAAGTCCCACTTTCACATTTCTAATTACAGGCCATGCTTCCCTGAGACAGTTATAGGCTTGGACTGGACCGTGGCTTACCCTTACTCTCACATTCCTTCTCTCTCCCAGAGTTGTGAAGAGAGACAGATATTTGATTGTACACCATAGAGGGAGGTGTGTACTTTATTGAAAGTCACAGTGAAAACAGAACAAAGACTCAAGAATATCCACATTTGCTACACCTTGAAGCTGGTTTATGATGAGGATAAAGTTGATTTGAATAATTACTAGCTAGTTAACTGCTACAATTTTATATATTATTGGTTACCCTGAGCCTATGGGTATGTTGCTTGATAACTGAGTGGTAAGAGTCTCTTATCTTCTTGGCAAAGAATTCAGTGATGTGTGAGGCATCACACCACATATCTGAGAAGATCTGAAGTCTGAGGATACGACTGCAAGCACTTGACCCAAAATGTTGCAGCTTGCATTGTAGAGAAGTGAGCTCTTGCTGCATCACTGTTAGTAAGCTCAGTGAACTCTTCATGTGCTCTCAGGAACATCTTCATCTTTGAACTGAAGGGGCTTCTGGTGAGTGCGAATGTGGTGTCAGGTAGATTTGGAAAATGTGATGAGATTTTCTCTTCAAGTATGTGCAGGTGTTCTTTCACAGAAACTGTAGTTGGTATCATTTTTGTCTAAAGCAATGTCATGTTCCTCAAAGAAAGCAGATAACATAGGCACCATTTATACTTTATTTTTAGAGTTCCACTCACCAACCAAAGTGGGAATGATCAAATCTTTTCAGATAAAAGAAGACATGTTCTATTTGGTCCTCACCACAATGGTAAATTTAATTCATTCAAGATGGCAAAGATGTCTACTGAGCGAGCCATCTTTTTAATTCATTTTTTATCTCTGAAGAGTGCTTTAAACTGCAGTCTAGCTCTCTGATTCAAAAATGTTTCATGTTGAAAATGAAGCTGAAAAATACACTTTAAAAATGTTTCATCATAACCACCTCACTTCAGTGAGAAAGGACAGAAGTTTGGTGGGCACCTGGACCTGATTGAGCAGTTGCAAAACAGGAAACTGTTAAAATCGCTTGCATTTACAAAACTAACAGAATGTACTATTCTTTTCATTACTTCTGGTAACAACATCTTCATTGCTAATATCAGACAATGAATCAGTGAATTCCAATCACACAGTGAACGAATCACTTTTGGTGACTCATTAAGTATTGAACACTGAAATCCCGATTGACATTCTAGTAGTTGGAAAACTATCGGTGCAAATACCAACATCTCTTTCTGAAGAGATCTTTAGCACTTTCAGAAATGAACCAGTTGTGCAAATATATTATGAGCAGTAGACATTGTTTCAAGACTTTTTCAAAAACAAAAATTAATTCTTTAAAGTCCCAATCATTAAACTACCTCACGTAAACCAGTGATAGTGAACAGTTTGCAACATCTGTAGACTCACCAGGCTGGATACTGGATATTTAATATCTGAAGTGGGGTGGATTTATTTTCCTGGATTATTTGATCAAAAATATCAGCAGACATGCCCTCTATTCTTCTACAGTGTTTGTAAATTTAAAAATTGCCATCAATTCCATGACAGATTCATCTCTGATCAAAACTTGAACAATGTCTTTGGCTGCTGGAAACGGTAAATCCCCAGTATCGATATGATATTTCATAGTACTGGCAATTCTGAGTCACAGACTATTACGCTTCAGTGGCTGTTACCTTTTATTTCTGGTACTTATCACCTGTGTCAAGTCTGGCTTTGGTGGGTCCATCAGTTTGGCTTCTTGAATAGTTGGTATCCTTGCCTTGGTTGTTTGCTATCAAAATGGCATTCAATTTGTCTGACTTTCTAGACTCAGCTGATTACACTTCATAAGAAATACCACATTGCAATTTCTCAATTCCTGCTATGATTATTGGGGAAAACCATACCAAAAAAATCCTCACTGTATTTCCCTTTCTTAACAATCTTCTCTAAGCACCTTGTTGTCATGGGAGGGTTTCTAATGAAAATAATATATAACAATAGGCTTAGTGATACAAAATATGATACATGGTATAATTCAGTTCTATATCATTCATTAAACTGTTTTATAATTTAACATTTTTACATACATACTGGTTATTATCATAAGGGGGCAGTATTGATAGCAACCACATCTGACTATAAAAAGATTTATTATCATCCAGATTAAGTTCCCATGGTATAGATTTTGTTTTGTTTTGAATTGATGATTTTACATTTATTGAGTATTTATAATACATGAAATACCATGTTACCTTCAACAATGCTACTTTTAACACAGTAGTTCCTCTCTACAGATGTGTGACTGGTCTGCATGACTACACCATGGACGATACTCTGTCACAAATACTTATATTTGTTTCAAGTATTCGTGGTTGAGTTGACATGATGATGTCATCACACCAAGTGCTCATCTCTGGGAGTATCTGAATGTTGGCAAACCTGCCTGTAGACACATAGAGGAGTGCTGTCTCAGTTACTAAGTCCATCCATCAGAAATATGTGTTTTCTGACAGTCTTAGGAAAACACTTTGTGTCAGGAAACCCTCCAAAGAGTCTTAACCCAAAGGTTGAGATCCTCTGTTCTAAAGGGATGTACAGTGTCTATAATGATGGGAAGGCCATGCATTGCAGCATGGTGGCATCAACAGGAAGCAGACTGACACTATTACTCAAGCAAAGGAAGCAGAGAATCAGATATAAAGTAGAAACCCAGAAAGTCTACCCCCAGTGAAGCGTACCTTCTAGCAAGGTACAACCTCCTAATGATGGCTTACTCTCCCCAAACCAGCTGGAAACACATGTCCAAATATACAAACCTAGGATGGACAGTTCTCTTTTAAAATACCACACCCTCTCACTAACCACCAGGCTTCTGTGCCTCTTGCCTGCCACATGAAATTTTAAGGTCTGTTTCCTGGAAAGGAGTTTGTGGATGGAAAGGTATCCTTCCAGATAGGAGAAAAAGATGATGACTTGCAGTCTCCAAAATATTTGGTGATTTGGCTAAAATTTGATTTGATAAAGACATGACATACAGAAATTCCTGTGCATTTTGGGGGGATAATAAAAACAATGGGAACAATATAGAGAAAATTCAGAGGGTCCTTCAAACCTGAACTGTGATCCCACAATCCTAACCTTAGTAAAATGCATAGCCAAAGTAAAGGAATCAGTTTGTCGGGAAGATGGCTGCAGCAGCAGCATCCAGAGTGAGCCCTGCTGTCCTGGGATGCATTCTCAGTTAGTAGAAACAGACAGTGCAGTGTATGTCACTGCGGGGGAGGGTGGCCTCATCGCTCAGGAGATATATGGTCAAGAGCCTGGTCTAGGCAAGTTATGGTGGGTCTTCCTCAGGAAAGAGCACTCAAGATATTAGACAGCAGACATAAACAAGGGTCTGTGAAGGATTTTCCTGTTGCCCTTGGGACAGAGGAAACTGAAACAGAGCAGACTTCATCTGCAGAAGCTGGAGGAGAGACTCCTGCTGAAGAGGAATGTGTGTGGGGGAAGGAGGGTGTTCCTTAAGTCTCTGGTATGTTTATGACCATGGTGGCAAGAATAAAGAGAACGAGATCTTAAGTCCTCATCTACCCTACCCTTCCTCCCTGTCCCTCTCTCTCTCCTGCTTTCTGGATTTGCTTCTTCCATCGGACAACCAGAACAGTAGTCAGTTCTCCTTCAAGGCCTACGGAAGTTCCCTGAGCCTCCCCGACTGCGGAGTTTTCTGGTAAAGCTGTTGAGATTGCACTGAGTGGGTGGAGCACATCCTCCTATCGGTTTCCCATTCCTACAGCTTCACCTCTGCTTCCCAGTTGGCCACCAGCCTCTGCATTTTCATCATTCTCTCTGAGCCAGCTTACACATTGTTTATTCATGAAATACTTCAGCTAACATGTCAGATAACAGGCTGGGTCCAGGAAATGGGGAGTGGAACTGTTCCAGTCTTCAAGGAGAGTGTGCAGTGACCCTGATCACACACTGGCAGTTCAGTGCAAGCACAGCCTGTGTCACCTGCCCTGATGTCTCCCTGCCTGAGTCTGTGTGCAGCCAGCTCCTCTCTGCAGCTTGACTCCTCTTGGTCCTTTCTTACTGTATCTTTTCAGATGTTCATCCATCAGCCCAGTTGGAATTTACCTTCCTTCCTTTGTCTCCTGCGTGTATCTTCACTGTCAAATGCCTGAAGTTACTTCCTAGCTTTTGTTTCAAACTCATATGAGTTTAGACAAGTGCCTAGTTTGATCTGAGGCAACTTATTGCCTTTTCCTACTCAACTGCTCATATAAAAAATAGAGGGTTGACACGGCCTTCTTGCTAGTGGTTTTAAGTTTTTATTAAAACCCCCAAAAAATAGAATGGAGGATATGAACATCATACACTGCATACTGCATGAAAGTATTACCTCTGTATGGTTCATTTATTAAGGATCCATTTCAAACTATTCATGCTCCTAGGCCATGATCGTGGAAGAGGAGGATCATTGATCTTCTAGAGTTTTCTTCACTTTCTTTCTTAATTGTTGCAAGATTCTCATTAGAGAGGTCATTCAGTTCTTTGGTTAGGTTTATTCCAAGGCATTTTTGTAGGCGATCTTTAATAAGATTGTTCGCCTGCCTTTTTCTCCTCAGCATATTTGTTGTTGGCAGATAAGAGCACTGATGATTTTTCTGTTAATATTTTATTCTGCCAATTGGTTGAATGTGTTTACCAGGTCTAAGGATTTTCTGGGGGTGAGGAGAATTCTCAATGGTTAAGAACACCAGATCTTCCAGAGGAACCAGGTTTGATTTCCATCACACACAGCAGCTCATACTTGTCTGTTTATAACTGCAGTCCCCAGGAATACAATATTCTCTTTTGGTTTCTGCAGGCACCAGGCATGCACATGGTACAATGACATACATTCAGGCAAAACACTAAAGAATATGATGGTAGAGTCTTTAAGATCTCTCTGAAACAGAATCATATCTTCTGCAACTAATAATAATAATTGATTTCTTTCTTTTCTGTTTGAATCCGTTCTGTTTCATTCTACTATTACTTTAACTAGTATTTTCAACACTACACTGAAGCAAGTGAATACCTTTGCCATATTTCTGCTTTTCTTACTTTTTCTACCCACAATTATCATAATATTATTTATATGTTCTTCAGATATAGTCTGTATTATATTCCTATGTTTCTTTTACTTTATGGTTCTTTGGGACATTAACCATGAATGGTTCCTGGTTTTTGTCAAAAAAAAATCCTTACTGCATTTTTTAAGATAACCATATGATCGAGTCCATTTATAACATGTATTATATTTATTGATTTAATACATGCAAATATATTAAACCATCTGTCCTAGTTTGCTTTCTATTACTGTGATAAAGCATTCACCAGAAGCAAAATGGAGAGGAGAGGGTTTATTTTAGTTCACAGGATACAGGCCATCACCAAGGGAAGCCAGAGTTATTTGGAGATGAGGCCCCTGAGAGGTGAGATGATATCAGAAGGTTGAGTCACCCATGGCATTATAAGAAGGAAAAAACAGTGATAAGAGATCAAAGCTCACATGTCTAGTCTACTCTTTCTCAGATGCTGCCCTCTGCCACGTAGCGAAGCCACAAAAAGACACCATCAGAAGTTGATGCTCTACTCTTGAACGTCTCACCTTTTACGATCATGAAGGGAAACTCCTGTCGAGTCTGTGGCACTCAGTAATACTGAAAAAGGAAATAGAGTAATATGTGGGAAAATACCATCCCCCAAGTTGTTCCAGCGATGCCACCTTAATGAGCTTTTCAAGAGAGCAGCTGTCTAAATCCTTCATGCCCCCTGGAAGAACCCTATCAAGCCAGACTTGGTAGAATTATTTCTCAGATTTGTGTCCTGTTTATATTTCTTATCAATTTGATACAAAACAGGACCCTCTGTTATACTAACAGTAAGAGGGAGCAACTTTAATTGAGAAGACGTCTGTTACATTGGCTCATATACAATTCTGAGGGACATGTTGTAGATTAATTTTTGATATTGGGTGTGGTTAGGCAAATCAACTCGGGAGTTTCTCAGAGACTCTGCTGGAAAGAAAGTTTAGGTCTGTGCACTCACTCAGGAGCGTACTTGAAAAGGTTAGTCTAGGGGAGGAGCCAGAGCCTTGTAGGAGTTACGACTTAGTTTTCTGCTGACCTTGGCTGTTTTTCTTCCAGCAAGTTATATACATAAAGTATATGTTCAGGGCATCAGCTGCATATGTAGCAAAGGATGGCCTTCTTGGGCACCAATGGGAGGAGAAGCCCTTAGTCATGCTAAGGCTGAAACCTGCAGTGTAGTGGAATGTCAGGGTAGGGAGGCAGGAAGGGGTGGGTCGATGGGTGGGTGAACATTCTCATAGAACAAAGGGGAGGTAGAATAGGATAGGGGGTTTATGGACAGAAAACCAGGAAAGAGGCTAACATTTGAAATGTAAATAATTTTTTTAAATCCAATGAAAAAAAGAAAGCAAGAGCAAGACAGAGAGGAGGGGGCAAGCAACCCCTTTTATAATGAGTCACACATACCTGGCTGATGCCAAGCAACTGTTGGGCAGAGCTTAGACAAAATGTTAACAATGTCTTACTAAATGTCATTATAACGTACTGTTTCCTTTATGCCCTTTAAGCATTGGAAAAGTCTTTCCCCATTTTACCACCTCACCTTCAGGCCTGGCAGCCCTCTTCCTTCAACCCCGCCATGTATATACTGGTATTTGTTGATGTACACTGGGGTTATTGCTATTTAAGTTGCTAGATTTCTTAGTATTCTTAGAGTTGTAAATATTATTTTCTTGGAGTTTCTCACCTTTTTTATATGTCAATAATCTGGTAAGAATTTTCACGTAGCGTGATATAATTTGTAAGTTTAAATCTAAAATGCAAATAACAACATTCCATTTATTTAGATGAACATTTATATACTCTATTTAAACAGATCTTATTCCAAGAAGAAATAAATTTACCTATACAAAGTATAAGTGTGGCTCTTTGAAATATTTTTTAAAATGAAGTTTGCTGTGTGTGATGGCTCACACTTGTAAATCTAGTACTACAGAGACTGAGAAAGGGAGGTGTCATGATTTCCAGGACAGTCTAAGGTACATTGTATGTAGTAAATTCCAGGACAGGCTGGGCTGTGGTGTGAAACCCTGTGTGGTGGTTTGAATAGGAAGGGCCCTAATAGATTCATGTACTTGAATGCTTGGCACATAGGAAGTGACACCGTTAGGAGGTATGGCCTTGTTGGAGGAAATGTATCACTCTGGGGGCAGGTTTCGAGGTTTCCTTATGTTCAAGTTCTGTCCAGTGTGGCTCACCGCCTCCTATTGCTGTTGCCTGAGATTCAAGGTAAGAATTTTCAACTCTTTCTCTAATATCATGTCTACCTGCATGCTGCTATGTTTCTCATCTTGATGATAATGGACTAAAGCCCTAAACTGTCATCCAGCCCCAAATAAATATTTTCCTTTATGAAAATAATAATAATAATAATAAATAATAACAACATAACCTAAAATCACCTAGGCCAAAAACAGAGTTCCCCATGTTAATGAGTTACTTAGAAATCCTGAGGACGTAGCCAATAAACTTTCTTTCCCAGACATTCCTCCCTGCAAAAGGTATTTATTCTGGGGTCAGATTCTGAGAAAAGGGTTGTGCACCTGTTTTCCACCATGAACAACCAATAAACTATTTGGAACCACTGACTGTCCATTTCTTCAAGATCTCCCATGGAGAGCCATGGAAAAGGCATTGGACAAAGCCACAGCTTAATTTAAGTCTAGAAGGCCTGTCTATGCTCCCAACCACAACCACCACCAAGCTTGCCTCTGCCAAGCCAAGGACAATCACAGCTGGACAAGCCAGAGCTTCCCTTCCCATTACTTCTACCCTGCATCCAGGCTAGCCTCTGTCCCCAACCCTCAGCCCCAGACTGCTTTCTCGGCTCTTCCAAGATGCCCAGGGGTGCCTAGATGTCTGAGAGTCAGAAAACCCACACAGTACTGATCTCATTTGCAAGCCCAGGTACCCTGAAGCAGCTCTGGCTTTCCAACTTCCTGCCCAGGTGGCAGCACAGGCATCGTGGGATTACCTCAGATGAAC
This sequence comes from Rattus rattus, assembly GCF_011064425.1. NCBI lineage: Eukaryota > Metazoa > Chordata > Mammalia > Rodentia > Muridae > Rattus > Rattus rattus. Next base: position 52,081,650 of record NC_046167.1, on the reverse strand, counting down.
TCCTAGCATTTTGCCTCCCCAAGTGGTCATGTCAAGAGGCAGAGAAGATGTGGACCCACAAAACTCAGGACACATGATGCTGTATGAGAGTCCACCCTGGCTTAGCTTTATCACTTGGGTCCCTATTACTTTTTACTTCCTGTCTTTCCCTTGCAAGATTAACTTCCTAAGTGAATCAGTTAATCTGATTTATGAAAATTGTTCATCTATTCGTGCATGTGCATTCCATGGTGCATAAGGTGAGGTCAGAGGACAACTTGTTAAAGTTAATTTTCTTCCTCCACCATGTGAGTTCCAGAAATAGAACTCAAGTTGTCAGGCATGGCAGCAAGCATCTTCACTCACTGAATCTTCTCTGAGGGCTCTGATTACAGAACAATTAAATTCTCCTTTTTTGTTTCCTGCTCATTCCTGATACTTTTCTTTCACTATAGTGGTAATGGTATATATATATATATATATATATATATATATATATATATACCCTACTTCACTAGCTGAAGCATTGATTCTTATTCATTGGTCATTTCCTCATCACTCAAAAACAACTACAAGTACTGGGACAACTGGATGTTTATCAATAAAGGAATCACATCAGGCTCCTACACCATACTGTATATGTAATTTAATTCAAATTGGAACAATGACTTAGATATATAAGCCACAAACCATGAAAGTCTTGCAGGAAAACATAGGGGCAGTTCTTTCTGTACTTGACTTTGGTGGTGAGATTCTTGGCAGTGGCATGGATACCACATGATCAGAACAGTATTAAATAAGGAGAACGTCATTGAAAACAGCAATCTGTGTGCATCCAAGAACATTATCAAGAAAGCAAAGAGGCAATCTATATAAATATCCATAACAGGTAAATCTATACAGATAGAGAGAAGATTGGTGGTTAGACAATCAAAGGGATGAAGAATGGAGAGTCACTGCTTGATGGTTACAGTGTGTTTGAAAGAGAATGAAGATAAGATCATGGCATGTCAGATACTTACCCATAAATTTTTGATTTTGTTATAAGACTAATGAAAATAAAATCCAAAAAAGCCACATAGTCGATATTATTCAACCGTTAGTAAAAGTCATGCCATTCTTTTCAAAATCCCTTTATTTTTTAAATTAACTTGTACATAAATTTACTTTTCTGTAAAATTCTCAGTGAGGATAAGTGCACATGTGAATACAAGGGCCAGTAGAAGTCAAAAATAGTATCAAGTCATGGATGGAAACTGGACTTTTAGGGCTTGTGAGAAGAGGTGTAAGTGGTGGGAAATGTCCCTTGGTCCTCTACAAGAGTAGCAAGGTTTTCTACTTCTGAGCCCTCTCTCCTGCCCATTAGGGCACTCTTGCACAGTGAAATCACATCTAAATGGTTGTACATAATTGACTAAAAGTTATGGGTATCAGTAGCATAAGTGATGCTCTATTCCATCATCAGAAATATAAGGCAAAGGCACAGATGCATCCAGGCCAGGGAGAGCTGAATGCGGCATCATAAGATCAGTTGACCAGAAGAAAGTTCCCTCATCTAGAACACGCTTTCACCCTATTTGCTCATCCTCAAAGAGCTGCAAGTGTGAGGGAAATGCTGAAGTGTGAACTCTTCTCACGTAGTATATGTGCTTTTATGGAGAAGAGAACCTGCCACAGAACAGGATGCTGTTGGTTTTGTTGTGTCTGATGAAGAAAAGGAAGGGATGGTCAGCACAGAACCAGGAGCCACCAGAGGATAGGGGGACTATATTGACACTGGAGGCTGCTGCAGCAGCTTCTGTGCCTTCCTCATTGACCTCCACTACACTCTTATGAACAAACTTGGACCCACACAGGTTTCTCTCTGGAGCCATTGCTGATAAGTCAGCCTTGGTCTCTTCAAAGGCATCCACTATTCCCAAGCGCTGCAGCAGAGACTTCATGTCATAATCCTCTTCCAGCTTAAATTTTGGAAGGAAAACTTCAACGTGAGTGTATGACATCGTGTCTGGTTGGGTCCAGGCTGTTAACTTTTCAAAAGTGAGATCTTCTTCTACCTGCCGAAGGAGAATTAGAGACTTTCAGATTCACAGTTGAGGTCTTACCCAAAGTAACATGTGCACTCCTACTCACAGTAACCCCTATTGGCATACAAGGGAAATGAGCATTCACATGGACAGCCACATGAGGGCCCAGCTGTCTTATTAGCTCATGTGTTACTTCCTTGATGGGCAGAGATGTCAAGCAGCCAAGGGGAGGAAGACCTGGCCAACCTCTCATAAACCATTTCTGAGATATCTTTTATTCTGACAGGTGTCATGTGTCAGGCAATTAAAATAAAATTATTAATCTGAAAGAAATAACTTTGTTGTTGTGAGCCACACCAAAGGGAAGTGATCCAGGGTAGAACTCTATGTGTTTGGAGAGCTGTTGTGGCTGGAATGAGAAATTCTACCCAAAGGCTCATACCACACCCTTGTTTGGAAGCTTGTGTCAACATTTTGGAAGGTAGTGAAAATTTTAGACATGAGGCGGGTCTAGCTGCATGAAGGCCATATTTGCTGGAGGTGTTTCTTGGAAGCTCCTCTTTGATCCTATGTGTCCTTTCTCCTTTCTATGCTTCCTCTTAGCTAAAAGATCCTGCCACATGCAGCTGCTGCCACAATGCCAAACAATGATGCTACCATGTAACTTGAAAAAAAACCTCTGAAACAGTGAGCCAACATACATCCTTCCTGCCCGGGGTTATTCAAGTCAGGCATCTTGTCAGTGATGAAAAACTAGCTAACACCCTAGAGAAACGATGGCACAGCTATGAAGCTGGATACTGAGAGCCAGGGAGCTTCTCTGCTTACAAAGAGGTTCTTTATATCATGCACACTCCACTGCCTACTATTCAGAGGATAACTCACACCATGGGCAGTCCCTCAGCAAGGAAGGCCAAGAGGTCTTATAATGACCTGCCTGACTGCTATTCTTCTTTGCTGACTACAAATGCAATACTTTTATCTATTGTATGACCGCAAATATTAAATAAAATACTGACAAAGATCATGACATGAATTAAATGTTTGGAGGGGGCCTATTTTCCAATTGCCAAGTTCAATTATTTGAGTTTCCTTGATTTCACCCTATGAGGTAGCAATTGCCCATACTACTTATGGATTTATGTCATATGGTAAGGACAAAAAGTTACAATGGGAATGTTGGATGCAGATTTGAGTCCAAAGCCACACATAACTTGAAGCTGACTCTGTGAGTACCAACCCCTCAAAAATAAATGACAAAGGTGAAAATCATTGAGTTCTGTTCTGATGACAAAAGACACCAAGGACACTGGATTCTTCTCGAAGACATTTAGAGCGATGAATGCTGTGGACTCTCCTGGCTCACCTTGCTGATGTCCACACTCTCATCAGGTAACAGGACCAGAAAGCACAGCTCATCGCCCTTGTAGGGTATCATCAGCAATGAAGCCGGCACCTCCTTCACATATTCATAGCAAAAGATGCCCTCCTGATACATCATCTGCACTGGCCTTGTCTCATCCTAAGCAGAAAAATACATGGCATTAAAGCATATTATTGAGAGATGTCAAGGTTTCCAAATGAGCTGCTGTTAACTTCAGGGCCACAGTGAAATTTTCAGCACTCGCTATGTAAACAATATTCATGTTTCAGTAAAAGCTTAGACTATGTCTGCCCATCTCTTCCAGATGCCATTAAACATACTGAATGCAAGCAGATATGGTACTGTCTCTGTTAGGGTGTGTCCTATGAGATAAAACACCATGCTAAAAAACTTGGGCATGAAAGGATTTACCTGATTACTAATCTCAGTCCATGTTCCATTTCTGAGGGAATTCAGAGCCAGAACTCAGGCTGACGACATGAAGGAATGTTACTCATTGGCCTGTCCCTCATGGACTACTCTGTGTGCTTTCTTTCATAGCTCGGGGCCACCTGCCCATTGTTGGCACCACCCACAGTGTGTGGTGCCCTTGTCAAACAATCATGAAAATGCCCAACAGATTTGCCTCTAGAATAATCTTATGGAGGCAGCTTCTCAGTTTAGAGTCCTTGTTTCAATTGTGTCAAGTACACACACACACACACACACACACACACACACACACACACACACACACACACACCAAGGACAATAATAAAAGCCCAAACCAAAAATTATCATGATATATATAGACATATATAATATAGAAAGATAACGTGTTATCTAGAAAAAGAAACCTAGCATTCACATATTAATATTCTATAACCATAGAGTTGGGTTTAAATGATGCACTAAGGCTCGTGCTTTAAAGCCTTTGTCCCAAGATAGGCAAACTAAAAGCAGGCCAAACTTTTAGGGTGTCGAATTTAATGGGAGAAAACTAAATATTTTGAAATATTTATGAATCTCTGAAGGACATATTGGCATTCTAGCCCCTTGCTTTTTCTCTCTTTTGCTTCCTGTGTGCTGTGAGATGGAGAAGCCTTCACCATGCATTTCTACAATGGTTTGCTGCACCAGCATAACATGGGTTGATGGGCCCAATGAAACCAGACTGAAACTTCGGGACTCATCAACCAAAATAAGCATTTCTTACTTGAATTTGACAATCTCAGAGAGTTTGTTGCACTAAAGGAAATATGACTAATACTTCAGATTTAGGATTTTCACCATTTAATATGGTCAATATATCTAAAAAGAACAAGCATAATCAATTATAAATAACAGAAAAAAGTTACCACAAAGTAGACAGTAATATTTTCATAGTGCTGTAAATAGGACTACAGACAGATATGTCCTCTCAGAAAACAATCTGTACAATGGAGCAATACATGTTCAAAGGTTTATGATGGGTCACAACCTTCTAACCTATTACAGGGTAGGAAGATCAGGAGTACAGACACTCACAGGCTTAGGATGGAGCTACATCCTGATAGCCCATCAGAGGCAAGGGAGATTCAAGTTAAATTACTACAAGATTGGAACCATATTCATAGATGTCCATTCATCTTTGTGATGAAGTAACATTCTGATAACCATCCCAATGCAGAAAATTCTTGCCAACCATTACAAGCCAAGAACCATTAGGATTGAGACTCATGTATTGTTTTGTCTTTAATTCCAGTTGGTTCATTTCCAATAGACTAGGAGTAATTTTTAAATACAAAAGTAGGCCATCTGGGAAGACTTTACTAATATTGATACAATAAACATAAAATTTGCCACAGATTATCAATAATAACTATTAAACTGCCTAATAAAAGAACTTATTCTTTTATGAACTTTTTTACTGTGCTGCTGATAAAAAGGATATGGGGAGTTTAACATTTATAATACTCAAAAATGTAATAAATTATACTTTATAGGGATCAGGTGAATCAACCTACAATCTACTTTAATTCAAATTACACTCTAATCAGACTGAGACCTTAGTCACTCATTTTCAATATTAGAAGCTATAATTATTTCTTAATAATGTAAACTGACCAATAATTTAAAATAATTTAATTAAAATTTTTATTTTAATAATTTATTTTATTTAATAATTTAATTTTAAATAATTTAAAATGCTTATTTTAATTAAAAAGTACTCTTCTACAAATGTTTGTATTTCTATTCTGCCTCTATACATGTTTCATATTACCTTAGCACCTCTGTTTTTTCTTTAAGGAACTTAAAAGGAAACTTGCATTTCTAGACTGAGGTTGCAAGAAAGGGTGTGAGAAAGAATCAGAAGCAGTAAGAGTCGCCATCCGTGCACAGACTTATGCAGGCAGCAAATACTCCTTATCCTATCATCCCTCTCCAGATTTAACCTTTCGATCGGGAACATAAGTCTCAAATGGTTTTTGTGCTTTCCTGATCTCTTTCTGAGCTGACTGCCAGGCCATCACTCCACACAGGATATGCAATGTCTACCCTGAACCCTGAAAAACACATTCATGATTAAAGTTTCCCATGGAATTTCTTCCTCACACTGGCATGAAGTTCTGGATACTATTCCTTACCTTGTTTATTTTAAATGGCATTTCCACGGTGGATCCTTCGTCAAACTGGCGACCCCATGTCGCTTTCAAATATAAGGCATTGCCGAGAACCAGCCTGGTCTGGAAATCAACTGAGTCATCTGACAACAACTCTGGAATTTTGCCTTTTGAGAAAGCAGAGATTTCATTGTTTTTTTTTTTTCATACATATGTGAGGCATAAACTGATAAAATATATGGGCAGATCCAAACATCATGTGTTCAAATTTGCAAAAATTTAGATAAATATATTAATAAATAAAACACCATGAAACAGCTTTGAATGGAGGTCAGACAGAATGGAGGAACATCACCAAGCTGAGGTTGGAAGAAGATTTGTAAGTCTCTCATGGAAAGCAGGTTTGGGAAAAGAAGATGAAGAACAAAACAAGGAGAAAATGTGGGAAGAAGCCACTGTTACGCCCTGGAGTGGCTACTGTTGGTTGCCATTTTGATCACATTTGAAATCTGCTAGGAGTCCTGTTTCTCTGAGGGTCTGTGAAGAATGTTTCTAGAAAGAATAAGTAATAGAGACAAAGTTCCCCAGGGCTGGACAACACATTGTTGTTCTGCTAGACACAGAGGTCAGAGAGTGAAACAGCACTGCGCTTGCCCACTTGTCTTCAGTCCTTGCATGTGAGGGCATCTGGTCTATGCAAGCCACCATACTAGACATTTTTAGCTGCCAACTGATTTGGCCATCATGAGGATAAAGGCTAGTGGCTCTGCAGAATCCTCAAGGCCTTCCAGGCCAGACTGAGGCTACTGAGGTCTCCAGCCTCCTAGACTCAACAATTTCCAGATTATCAACTTACTAACACATTAATGTTAAATATACAGTTTCATCTAGCATTCCATGGTCATGCCCACTTTTAACATACCAAAACATGTCAGAGAAACTGAGGTAGAAAGTAGTTTGTAGAGGAGGTATTATTATTTCACACCTTGGAATCTATCCCAAGAAGACATAATAAAGGTCAAGGGACAGAATCCTTTTTTTCTCTATTAAGGGGTATACTTTCACCGATCCAGGTGATGCTTGCTGATTACAATATCAAGAGTGCACAAGAGGTAAAACTCTAGTGAGAATTGGGCAAATAATTGAGGACTCTAAGGAACAATTTTCCTTCTATACTCTCTGTCTTTTAGAAGAATGTACCTAGTGACTTGGAGGCATTTGAATGGTTCAAATATCAGACAATGATCTCAATGATTGATAAGACCAATGCTGGAACCCTGTTATATCTGACATTAAAACATGTAAGCTTCAACCCCAAATGGGAGCTTTTTCAGGTTAATGGAACTAAGCAGTCCTGGCAGAGTATTGATAATGGAAATCAAGTCTAGGTTCATCATATGTAAGGAATGGAATAAATGCAGGAACCATGGAAGCAGAAACAGGATTTCTCTTCAGAGGTATAGGTGGTCAGAGCCGAGACAACACAGGCTCTAGGAAGAAGCAGACACCAGAGAGGTTTAGAGGAAGGTCTATCCATGAATCTTCATCTCAGAGATGGTGGAGTCACATGACCTGGGATCACTGCAGAATACCCAGGTCTTCTAATGTAAACTGTTAGACCAGAAATCAGGCTCATGAGTTCTCATCACATTTGCATCGGCCCCACTGTCCTAGGGAAATATACAAACAACTCTTTATTTAAAATCTAAGTGTCTCAGTAGAGCCTCCATGAATTCACGGAGCTCTACATTATACCAGGTGTCTAGGTGGTCTGAATGACTTTGACTTAATCTCTGTGAGATTAGTCTCTGTCGAGGAGAAGGAAAATTAAGAGAAGAGGTAGAGGAGGAAGAAGAGAGAGGGTCAGATGGAAAGCACAAGAATATGAACTGTGGAATAACTTGAAATTCTGACCTTCAGTCTGTTTGGAGACCCACGTGTTTATGTGTTTCCTTGACTCCTCTGCAGCTTCGGCAAAGGAGAGCTGCTCCATCTCTGAGTGATAGAATTTAATACAGGACTCCTTAAAGGTCTGTGGAGAGAAAATATTTGGGAAGGTAACATTAAAATATAATATTTAAGCAAACTTCCTAACCTTCTGTAAACTATGGTTTTAAGAAAAATAAAATGAGTGTAGATAGCACCTTAAACAGCAAAAATCTTCATGTACTAGGCCTTTGCAGTGGGAATTAACCATTCATGGATAAATAAAAATTACTCAAATTATGAATAATAAACTATAACTAATAAATATGAATATAAATGATAAATAATCAATAAAAATTATTCAAATATGAAATAGTTCAAGGTATTATGATAGAATTGTGATTTTGGGGGTGGGGAGAAGATTATTTAAGTAACTCCCACAATGTAGTCCAGGCTGTGCAAGAACTTGTAACTCTCCTATCGCAGCCTTCTGAGTACAGGTATTACAGATGTGTACCCTCACACCAAGTAGAATTTGAAGTGTAGTTTTATCCTATTCTCTAGGGTCTTTCTTCCATGATATAGAACAACAAATTTGAATTCAATTGCTATCATTCCCCGATAAAACTTACAGGCAGGACTTCACAAGTTTTGTCTACAAAGATCCCGTTTGCCATTCTCAGGGAGAAGTATCTCTCTGACTTGCTCAGCTTCTTGAAAAGCAACTGGAAGCCCCGATGGATGTCTCCCTTTTTGCTCAAATGAGATGCCTGGGAAGGAGAAGATGAAACCTGACTTCAATGAAGAAACATTTCGATGAAGAAGGAATTCTGACGTAAAGGTATGGCTCAAGAGGATCATGGGATCTGATACATAGTCTCCCGAAACAAACCCCCAAAAAGAGGTACACAAGGACATGTGCACACACACACACACACACACACACACACACACACAAGCTCTGTATAAGTGGTTATGAGTGAACCTAAGCCTAGAAAGACCGTGAGGACTAATGATGAATACCTCTATTTGTCTTCGTGTCCTCGTGGACTGCCTTCGGAAATGATGAGAATGAGCGCCTACACATAAAAGGACCTTCATGAGAAAGAAGGTCCTGGCAAGCCAGAGAGCAACAGTGATGACTTCCCACTGTGCAGCTGCGTGCTGAAGGTTTTTCCTCAGGCAAATGGCTCCTGCCTGTCCTTGGAACCCTCTGAGGTGAGGAACTCTTTCCTCATCCCCTAGAATGCTCAGGATGCTGGTTAAAAGTCATCAGCCCGATGCCCAGTCAGCATGTGGACTAGCTACACATTGACCCACATCAGTATGGTGGCTGATGCAAGCAAGGTTGAACAAATAGAGAGCAAGAATTCTCCTTCCTCGCCATTGAATAATTACCAGATCTGTTGCTCTAAAAATAAGCTAGATCTCTGCCAACTCTCCTTCAAAGAATTTCAACACCTTTTTTTTCTTACCTTACAGTATTTGGGATGGAACCTAAGCTGTGACCCTAACAACATTGTTTCTCCACCTTTTAAAACTTTTTTAACATTTGAAACTACTTTTCCCAGGCTAGACTTGGATTTGGGGTCCTCCTATTTCAGTCTGCTTAGCTGTAGTTAAAGGCCTGTGCCTCCAGGTATCGTTGTGTGTAGTTTTAATGACCTGCTTCCTTCTGCTAGGCTTTGACTCTAACAGTTGCTCGCCTACAGTGCTTTCAGCCGCCATGCCTAGTTAACGTGTTCCCGAGATCCTGGCTATGGTCCAAGAAGAGCTGCTGCCATGCCAGCTGCTGTTTTCCTGAGACCACCCACTCCTCTGGCTGCCTTTGCTAATTGGCTGGGCAACCTACCCTCCTGAGAAGGCCTGGAGCTACTGCTTGTAGTCTACTGCCTCTCCACTACCTTAGCTGAGGGTTTCCAGAGGCAGTGGCTGTGCACTCTCTTGATCACCTGAGTGGCCATTGATGGAAAACACCAGACAATCTTACTATTTAAAATCAACTAGATGACACAATGGCTGGGTACAGAATGCATTGTCCTAAGCTCATCAGGTATCCTGTGTTGGAATGCTTCTGGTTGGGGATCCCACCACCACCATGAGGTGTAACAACCTCTGCCCAACCCCACCCCCACCCCTGCCTCCAGCCTACCTGGTATCTGGCTCCTCAGTTCCTCTGCCTGGCCAAAAATACCCTACTCTTGTGTCCTACTCTTCCTTCTGGGACTCAGAAATCCTACCTTTATTTCTTCATTCAGTTTTTGGCTTTTTCTGTCTTTATTTAGCCAATATAACAATTTGGGAACCTATCAACTATATCAACCTTCTTCTCCAAGATATAAATTGAATAAGATCATGACAAGTTAATTACACGGTATGAGGTACAAATGATACCTGGTCTATCAATTTGTCAATTTAGATAAAGTACTCTACCATCTATTCTAAGTTGAAAGGCTTACTATGCTACACCTGAGTTATGTCCTGGTTTTAGCTTATATACCATCTGAAAACCATCCTCTCAAATCTATATCATCTCTGTTGATGCTAAACAGCCTGGGTTGCTATGAGACTACCACCCTTCAGCCCTGCTCTCAGATGAGAGCCACTTAAATATTACCTGAAAAATATAGGAAGCACTAACATAGCTTCCAAAGCTAAAACAAACTGTAGAGACAGCTGTCTAACTAACAATCCTCTATTGCTCAAAACAGTGGAACAATTACTGGCATAGAACCTCTGACAGACCTTATGTGTAACAGGAATTATCATGAAGAATAGCTTGGCAGAACTATGCTGTCAACTATCCTGTGCCTTGTGTCCTTTCATAAGTTGTATTTTTTTCCTGTGGATGAATTAGGGCAACTCTTGCCCAGTGGCTCCTTGCCAGGAAAACAACTTCTTGAAGGTCATGATGTTCAACATCCTCTCTGAAACGTTCAGGTGGTACTATCAAGAGCAGACATTTTGCTAGACAAATGGTTTTTAATAATGAAATGGTCATAAATGTACTCTGTGGACTTCTGGTGCTTTTAAACACTATCTAGGTAAAGTATATCTGAACTGTTACACTTTAACTACTCTTGCTCTTTCTAATTGGAATATCTCAAAAACAACCCTTCATAATTAACTCAGAACCATGAGTTTGCTACCTGGCCCTTAATTCGTATTCTTGAAAGAGTTGCATAGACATAACCTATAGCAAGAAATTATTTATGTACCACTGGTAAATGAATTCTAGGCAAAGTATTGAGAGTTCCCCCAAGTTATTACCCAGAAAATTTCATTGCCCTTAAACAAGCCTTCCTGGAGGAGACCATGTCCTTCCTCTTTAGTCCTTGACCAATGAAACGTGTATGCATATTCCCATTGTCCCTTCTCAGCAGTTCTTATGTATGTGACATGGCTGTGCTTATAACAAAGGACTTACCTGAGATATCTGGACTTCAGTCTTTCCCTTTGCCCCCAAGAGGACCATAGCTAGAGTAGCGGAGATGCTCACAGGAGAGTAACATACATTTTGTGAAGGGTTGCTTTGACATAGCATCTTCAAAAGATGGATGGCAAAGGTGCCATTTGCTTCAGATAGGGTATTCATGATGCAGAGTCTGGAGGGAAAGATATGGTATGCAACACAGAGCTGAAGGTTCATTGTTCTACCGCAGGGTAATCTGGGACGCTACTTCTGGTTGTTATTTCAAAGATCATAAGTATTTTAAATCGAATTCAAAAATTCATTCTAGGTCATGGTCTTTACAATTTTAACGTTATCAGCCAAGGAAAGAGCTAGAAGGAAAGAGTATCAGGAACACAAAACAGAACACAGTAGATAGAGGCTGACTCTAGTCTCCTTCCATAGACACATATGTATCTTCTGACGAATGTTGAGGTTTCAATAAAGAAAAAAAGGAAAAGAAGAGGAAGCAAGGAAGAAAACAACCAGGAGTATCTATGGCCTTTAGCCTGGCTTCATCAACTCTGCATTCTGGACTCAGCCTGTAAAGAATCCTCCTGATATACCCAGGTGTGAATTAGACAGTGCCCTCCCCATTTGCAGTTTGATACGTAAGACACTGAAATGTCTAAAGACAGAGACCTAAAGACAGGCTGGTGTTCTCTACTCTGTTGTGCAGCAGGGAGCATTCTCCTGCAGTGACAGCTCAGGGAAGCTTGTACCTTCTGCAACCACACAAGCTGATTTTCTCTTGAGCATCCTTCCCCTCCCACAAGAACGGAGAGCTGGGCCTAGACCAACTGACTGCTCATGACACCTTCAGCCAATTCTGAGACCCTGTGCATCCCAAGGCTGTGTTCTCATTGTCGTGTGACCTTTGGACACTGGAAGTGTGTTTCAGAGTGCTTCCCAAAGTGGAAAATGCAGATCAAAAGCTTCAGGAGCCTTAGAACACCCCATCCCATGTTTCTTGCCACTCTTCAGACAGGCACACAGCATTCTAAGGGTGGACATAGATCCTCTGGCTGCTCCCCTTAAGTCTCCCAGGACTCTGGAGGAAAGGTGGGGTTGCTTTAGTTCAATGACTTACTTTCTGTTTGGTTCTCTCATCTGATCCAGCTGGCCCATCCCCTGCATTACTGCCCATCCTTACGTCACTTTAAAGTTGCTTCTGTGTCATTGAAGTGCTGTCTATTCCACCTAAAAGACCATCTACCACATCCCTGTCACTGAGTTCAGACTACTCCTCCTTTCCAACTTCATTGGGACAGGACAGCCTCAGGGCCTCTGCTGTCCTATCCTAGGGCAGCTGTCCCATCCCAGGTCTGCTCATCACTCTTAAGTGTGATCTTTCTCTAACTGATTGCTGTCTACCATCCTCGATACTCTGGAGCTCTGTGAAGGTAAGGAGATGGCTGTCACCCTAATAGTAAGCACCTGAAAACATACTCAGATAAAGGGGTTACTTGATTTCTCGGATAAATCGAAGACATAATTACTGTCAAAATGGAGTGAATTCTTATATAAATGGGAATGAGCAGTGCTCAAATTTAGACTAGAACTCGCAGATATTTAAATGACTCAGAAGTAAGACAGAGATTACTTTTGCAAAACATGGGGGAGAAGGCTAAAGCAGTCAACTTATCTGTCAATTTTAAGTACTGAGAGGAAGCATGAACAGAGGCCTGTAGAAAGGTTACCAACACCTTGCAACCCCTAGGCCTGACTTGAGGAGGAGCCAACACTGCCTAGATCCCTAGCCCCAGGATCAGCCTTGCTTCCATTGACCAGCAGGGATTCTTAAAGGAGGCTCCTTTTTTTAATGCCTATCATACACCACCTCCCAGTTGTCTCTGTCCCTAATTCTTCAGTCCTGTTTAACTCCTGAATTCCCGCCTGGATTCAGCCTGTGCCTTGTAAAACTGACCCCATCAGTACCACAGCCACACCCTGAGTCAGGCCGCAAACCTACCAGAGTAACTGCTGTTCAATGTAGCTTTTGCAGCCTCGATACTGTCTGTAGCTTAACAGAGCAGCCTTCCAGATTCAGCTGACCCCTTTATTCATTCATTTCAGGGTGGGCACTTCCTGTTTAGTGCCTCTGGTCATCTACAGTTAGACAGGCCTCTAGCTCTCACCTCTTCAAGAAGAGGACTGGTAGGGATTGGGGAGAAAGGTAGGCCCTTAGAGAAAGGGAAAAAGGCAGTTTTTGCTGTGTGACAAGGGAGAATGTTTACTGGATTATAATAGTACTCTGGGGTTGGGGTGGGATTTGGGGTGAGGGGATGTGGAAGTTCCCAGTATCAAAGCCCATTTCTTTACACCTACCTTCCTCTCCTCAACACCAATCCATTTTATGCTTTTCCTCCCAGTCATGAGAATTTCTTGTGAACAGAATACGTCGTTGTATGTGTGTGGTCTTCTATTACTAACCTGATGTTTCTGAGACTCAGTCTTAAGTGTTCAAGGTGGCAGTGACTGGGGCACAGGCAACAGACTTGCCACACAATTCTATCTGCAGGGGTTGGATTGTTTTGAGAATTCTCAACTCAAGTGAAACCACCAATCTTGACTGCCACAGAAAGGAATGAAACAGTATGAAATGGAGTGGAATTTATTGAGAAGCAAACACAAATATGTTGAAAGATAGTAATGTATCAAGGGAAGAAAAGGAGAAAAAGACCTACGCATTCAGGGCTCCACAGGAGAGCATGGCTTTAGTGTCTCAGCAGTAGCTACATGTGTGGCTTTGGTGGCTCTCCAAAATTACATCTTACAAAGATGCCGAAAAACCCTCGTTCTTCTTTATAGTTAACAGAAATGCAGTATTCATTTGATTCGTTATCTAAGGACAAGCTTTTAAAACTACAAAGAATGAAACTAAATGAAGACAAGACACATAATCAGAACTTCCCATACAAGGAAGCCTTGCTGGGGAACAGGAACATTAGGAAGACTTCTCAGACACAGGAAAGGCTGACTCGGTCTACAGTGTCATTGATCTAGTTCTGCTGGAGAGTATCAATGTTTGGCTTTGCCGAGCCTGAGTACTCACTCAACTTCAGACTGTCTGTGCTGCACTCAGTCTAGATAAAGCTTTCCACCCCAGTGCTCTCCTGTGGCTTATGAATGGGCGGCTTTTCCCAATCTCCAGGGTGCTTAGAATCTGCTGCCCAGCTCTATGTTTCCCAAAGAGGCTGCTCACACCCCTTGTCCTCTAACCCCTGACACAGCAGGAAGTGAGTACAGCTGCAGGACTGTTAGCCTGTGGCTTTCTTGCTCATCTTGCCTGAGGAAAGGTTTGACTTCCTTTACCTGAAGCATCTGCTTCCTCTGTTCCCATCTGTCCTCCACCAGCAAAAGGGGATTTCAACCTCCTTTCCCTTTAGGTTCCTCTTATTTCCTCTGCTTTGACCAATAGCCAGTCAGACCATCTCCTGTCTTAACTCATATACTTGGTGCCACTGTTCACTTGGGTCCCACATCACTGAAGAAGTTGCCCATTGTTATTTTCCCCTTTGTCCTTGTATCTTCTGACAGAAGATGGCATGTCCTAACCTAGTTTTCTTTTTGTTCTTGTATGTGGGTGGCTGGAACGTGAGTCTGCATTCCCCTGCCTGTCTGTAGGTCTCTATCTCTACCATACTGTTTTGTGCTAAATATTAAAAATAGCCAGTCCCTTTTATCCTGTGCTAGTGCCGGCACTGTTGGGCCACATGGCATCTGTGGGGTACCTTTATATCAGTGGTGGCCAGTTCCAGTGTGGCACCATGCTACATTACCTCTAAGCCTGGTCTTTTGGCTCTTATTGCTAGCTGCCCTCTCCTTGGCTGTCTCTCTGCCAGCCGGGAACTCTCCGGTCCCAACTACCCAGTGTAATCAAGACTCAATAGGTCCAACAGAGGCTGGCCTATCGTGGCTCCCTGCCACAGACTCTGTCCACATTCACAGGAACCACCCTCTGGTAGCTAAAGTATAAACTCCCAACTATCTGGTAAAATCAAGACTCAATAAGCTGTAATTTAGCAATCAGATTTATATGTTAAATTCTCAATCTACAATACATCCACACAATAAACTCACAACCAATTGATAAAAATATAAACTACCCACCTAGGTAAGATAAATTGACCTATAGAAATCCATTCTTTAAGAAAATTTCATAACTACCTAGGGCCATTTAAGACCACCCAGATCGGGGTTGTCCTTCGCTGTCTCCATTTTGACTCCTCTTCTTTCCCCTTCTCCCTCACCTCACAAAAGCTTTGTCTCCGCCTTACTTTTTACTGTCCAATCAGGGGCCTTGACCTAATTTGTGCCAGCCCCCATCTGCATAGAGACATCAGCCTACAGTACTGTGGCTTGTGTACTCCATCATCTAGGCCGGTGCTTTCGTGTGTTCTGGGTGTGTCAGTATGTGCCTGTGTGCCTAGGCTGCCAGCCTGGTTCTTCACACAGTGAATAACTATGTCCTATTTGTCAACTCCTCTGACCCCCTCCTTTCCTAGAATCAGAATTTGGGTCACACAGTGGCAGGAAGGCAGCCCGGGATGTAAAGTGCTCCTACTTTGGTGGCTAGAAAAAAAAAAAAAAAAAGGCCTGAAAGAAATGTTATGTGAGAAACAATTCAGTAGGATTTAATAAACTTCAAGTGGGGGTTGAGCTGTGAAGACTTCGTTCAACAGTCTGCGAACTATGGATCCCCAACAGGAGTCATTATCAGAGACTTTCAGTATGGTGAACAAAAAGGTCGGTCACAGCTGGATATGGTGGTACACATTTGCACTGCTTGAATCAATAGCCAGAGCCAAGCATATTATGGGGCAGTGGACCATGCCACCAGACAGAAAACTTGGTAAGGTTCAGCAGATTCAGAAACCCTTGTAATTCTTAAATGATAGACATTTAAATCTACTTACTTCTGACCAGGTTCTGACCAGTCTTCATAGAGAAGACTGTATAAATTAGTCATGTAGGAGCAACAATTGAAGCTCCTCCACATGTAGATGAGGCATCCCTAACATTCCAGAGCAATCCAATAGAAAGCATCTGCCTTTATAGCCCAACACACCCCAAATGTATATAAGACCCTATCCGCAAGGAATAACGTGCAAGAGTTATTTCACCAACGACTGTTTGAGAGTGTCTTCCTTATAGAGCGTTCTCTCCAGAAGCTTTCATCAAAGTCACTTCCTGCATGGGGTCCCTGACATTGGCTCCTAGATGCCCACTGCAGTGGCCTTGGAAGAGGCCTGACTGCCTGACTTGCTCTGGCTCTCCCTCCCTCCTGAAGAGCTGCAATTCTTTGGCCCCCCTGGCCAGGCCAGAGCCAAGACGATCCCCTTGGATAGGACCTTGTACACAACCCAGGCAGCCTATGTTTGTGATTTTCAAAACCAGTCTAGTCTATATATCAAATACCAGAGACAGCCTGGACTGCAAAGGGAGACTATCACAAACACACAAAAGAGCAACAACAGTCATATCAACCAACTGAGAAGGTCAGGGCCTTTGTGCTCTGGCAGCCCTAACAAGCCTGGCTTGAGCAGCTGTCCTTTAAAAGCAAATTTCAAGAGGCAAATTGTGGATTGCTGTCTATATGCAGGCGAGGGCAGGCACATTATAAAGCAAGGCCTGTGACTGGGAAGTGAAAAAGAAAGGTGGGGGCAGAGTTTGTGTAAGGCCGGAGGATGAGAAGGTGGAGAAGAACCAAGATTACAGCAGAGAAGGATGACCCAGATCTGTGTGGCTTTAAGTGGTGACAGGTAGCTATGAATATTTCATAAAGGATGGATTTTTATGAGGCAATTTGTCTTATCTAGGTAGGCAGTTTATATCAATATCAGTTGGTTGTGAGTTTATTGCGTGGACCTTCTGTGGAGTGAGAAATTACCGATATAAATCCAATTGATAAATTACAAGCTTATTGAGTTTTGATTTTAACAGGTTACTAGGAGTTGTGACTATAACCACAGGGGCTGATGGCTGAATGTGGCTGGCATTGTGGCTATCCTTGCCATGGGAACTAGAAGGGTGGTTGCATCTGGGTCTAGCCATGGTTTCAAGATTGCTTCAGGGCCCAGAGAGTAGCCAGCAGCAGCATGGAATAGAAACTGGGAACTTATCAAGTCCAGTAGAGACCTTTGGAAAACTCCTGGGCTGGAGAGTCTGACAAGTCTGGCTGAGATGAAAATACCCCACACATGCCATATGGCCATATAGTGCCTATGATAGTATGGGCTGGTGTCTCATTTTATTTATATTATTTACTACAACAGCAAGTTCATAGTGAAACAAGACAAAGGAGATTTAATACGTATGGCCACATAGGAGAGAGGTACTAAGTTATCTAGTGGGCTCGCAAGTCTGTCAGTGGGATTCCTGACATGAGATTACAGAAAGCAAATGATTTGAATTGATAGAGCTATACAGCCATGATGAGGTCCTGCCTATCATTGTACCATTGCTGACTGACTCTATTCTGTCCTGCAAGGTAGTCAGAGAAATCAGAAATCTCTCTATGGAAGATAATTTTCCTCGGGAAGGCTCTGGGATTTTGTATCCATCAGCATGGTGCTCCTAGGTAAATGGAAATTCTCTGCAGGACACTGTTGAAGTAGTTTTTAGCCAACTGAAGAACAAATGTCCCTTTAGAGTATCCTTGTTCTTTGTCAGGCAGGGCGGAAACAGTCTCCACTTGGTTCCAACACCCTAGCCTCAGGGTGTAATAAGCCTTTGTCTGAACAAATTCCATAAAAGGAATACAAGTGGAGACCAAGATTAGAACACATCCAGTTACGGTCAGAAAACTGGGTGTTAGAAACATTTGTCTATAACTGCTTGGCTTTGATCACTTGGATGAGAGCTTTTCTGAGCAACACTTTCTTGGTTAAAGACAGGTGTCACCTTGAAGCCTAAGTTGCTTTAAAGATGTGCTCCTATTTCAGCTCCTTATATTTCTACCATGGTCAGAGATCAAAGTTTCTGAGCTATCTCACTGTGCCCTTACATTCAGGATTTTACCTGTAAATATTTTAAAACACAGAGGAGGATCATTATCATAACTGCTACTGAAATCTGAATCATATACACATGATGGTGAGAAAATAAGTCATAGACCATGTAACAGGCTGAAATACTAACATGTCATCGAGTCTTAGGGAAGAATGCCCATAATGGAGAGTATGGAGCACAGAGAAAGCCTTGTAAAATTGAGTCTATAGAAAGCATTTGCCTTTCTTTTTCTAAGACATGATACCCTGAGCTGCTCTAACAGACAGTACATCCCATTTCTAGTTATTAAAAAAGCTTTCCCTAAATGGACTTGGGAGAAAATAAATCTGACAGCCATTTCTATGTCTTCAAACTGTCTGATTTTTCAAAAGAACCAGGAAACTGCAAATTATTGATTTAAAATTATTAATGAAATTAAACACTATGGTAAAATTTTAATTTCAAGTTTATTAATGATTTTCAAAGCTTCTGAACCTTCCCAAAGGAAGGTATATAACTTCAGAAAAAGCAGCTACTCAGCAAGCCAGGAGGCCTCACCAGACCACTAAAGTTGTGACTCTGATCACCTTGAGAGAGGAATCCAAAGATATTTTTTGCATATAGCGGCATACGGAGTAGCAGTCAAGGATGCTCTGTAGGATGCACAGAAGTTGGCTCACAGCCAGGGTGTACAGACAAGAGAAGAGTCCTTTAAGGGTGCTGTAAATGCTCTTAGTCTCAAACTTCTGCCATTTTATCCTTTATTATGACCCAAGTTTTTAATGCCTGGTACAGCTACTTAAAATGACCACAGTAGCTCTGCATCCCCACCCTCTTAGCCCACATGCAGTTGCAGTTTGATTCCTCCCCAACCCCCAGGATCTGACACACCAGGATCACAGGTGAGACTCTCAAACCCTGCTCCAATACCTGGTATAACTAGGACCCAGGTACTGAGAGACGAAGGTACCCTGCCCAGCCAGAGTCACACACTCCTTCTAGTTTGCAACTGTGCCGTGAGCAGAGCCTGTGGTCTGCATCCCTATCCACTCAGCACACATGGAGATATAGCTTGACCCCAGGGGTTCAGACACATCCCAGATCTCAGGCTTACAGGATCACAGGCTCATAGGTTCACAGGAGGGTCGGGCTCCAGTCAGAGACAGCAAGGCTAATCAACACCAGAGATAACCAGATGGCAAGAGGCAAGCACAAGAACACAAGCAACAGAAACCAGTACTACTTGGCAACATCAGAAACCAGTTCTCTCACCACAACAAGCCCAGGATAACCCAGAACAGCTGAAAAGCAAGATACATATCTAAATTCTCATCTCATGAAGATGATAGAGAACTTTAAAATGTAAATAACTAACTCCCTTAAAGAAATACAGGACAACATAGGTAAAAAAATAGAAGCCCTTAATGAGGAAACACATAAATCCCTTAAAGAAATACAGGAAAACACAAATCAAACAGGTGAAGGAATTGAACAAAGCCATCCAGGATCTAAAATTGGAAATAGAAATATTAAAGAAAAGATAAGAGGAAACAACCCTGAAGGTGGAAAACCTAGGAAAGAGAGCAGAAGTCACGGAGGCAAGCATCACCAACAGAATAAAAGAGATAGAAGAGAGAATCTCAGGTGTAGAAGGTACCATAGAAGACATTGACACACAAAATAGTCAAGAATACCAGGACACAGTGAAAAGACCAAACCTAAGAAAAGAAGGCAGAAGAGAGTGAAGACGCCCAACTCAAACTGCCAGACAAAATTATAGACAAAAATTCCCTAACATAAAGAAAGACATGCTCATACATATACAAGAAGTCCACAGAACACAAAACGAAAAAAAAAAGAAATTCTGCCCATCACAAAATAAATAAAACACCGAATGCACAGAACAAAGACAGAATATTGAAAGCGGTAAGGGGGAAAGGTCAAGTAACATACAAAAGCGGACTTACCAGACCAGACTTCTGAAAAGAGACTCTAAAAGCCAGAAGATCTTGGCTAAATGTAATACAGACCCTAAGAGAACAAAAATGCCAGTCCAGGCTACTATACCCAGCAAAACTCTCAATTATCATAGATGGAGAAGCCAAGGTACTCCAAAACAAAACAAAATTTAAACAATATCTTTTCACTAATCCAGCCCTACAGAGGATACTTAAAGGAAAACTCCAACACAAGGAGGGTAACTACACCCAAGAAAAAGCAAGAAATTAACATTCTGACAATAAACCAAAAGAAGAGAAACACACAAGCATAATTCCATCTCTAACAACAAAAATAACAGGATGCAACAGTCATTGGTCCCTAATATCTCTCAACATCAATGGACTCAATCTCCCAATAAAAAGACATAGGCTAACAGATGGGATTCTAAAACAGGACCCAGCATTTTTGTTCCATACAAGAAATATACCTCAGTGAAAAAGATAGACACTGCCTCAAAGTAAAAGGCTGGAAAACAATTTTCCAAGCAAATGGTCCCAAGAAACAAGCTGAAAACACATTCTAATGTCCAATAAAATAGACTTTCAAACAAAAGTTATCAAAAAAACAAAGATGAGGATGGACACTATATACTGATCAAAGGAAAACTCCACCAAAATGAACTCTACATTCTGAACATCTATGCACCAAATGCAATGACACACACATTTGTAACAGAAATGTTACTGAAACTAAAAGCACACATTAACCTCACATAATAATAGTAGGAGACTTCAACACCCCACTCTCACCAATGGGTAGATGATGGAAACAGAGACTAAACAGAGACACAGGTGAACTAACAGAAGGTATGAACCAAATAAATTTAACATATATCAAACATTTCATCCTAAAACAAAATAATATACATTCTTCTCAGCACCTCATGACACCTTCTGAAAAACCAACCATAAAACTGAACACAAAACAAACTTCAACAGATATAAAAAGATTGAGTTAATCCCCTGAATCCTATCAGACTACCACAGACTAAGGCTGGTCTTCAATAACAACAATAACAACAGAAAACCTACATACACATGGAACCTGAACAGCTCTCTACTTAATGATAACTTGGTCATGGAAGAAATAAAGAAAGAAATTAACGACATTTAGAATTTAATGAAAATGCAGGCACAACCTACCCAAACTTATGGGACACAATGAAAGCAGTGCTAAATAACTTATAGCCCTGAGTTTCTCCATAAATTAATTAGAGACATCTTATACTAGAAGCTTAACAGCACATCTGAAAGCTCTAGAACAAAAATAAGCTAATACAACAAAGAGGAATAGACAGCAGGAAATAATCAAACTCAGGGTTGAAATCAATCAAGTAGAAACAAAGAGAACTATACAAAGAATCAACAAAACTAGTAGCTGGCACTTTGAGGAAATCAACAAAATAGATAAACACTTAGCTATACTAAATAGAGGGCAGAGAGATCTTATCCAAATTAACAAAATCAAGAATGAAAAGGGAGGCCGCCGGATCTGAAGGGACCCGGTCAACAGCTCCCTGTACCCAAATCCCATGGGAGGGAGAGCTAAACCTTCAGAGGGGCAGACACACCTAGGAAGCCAAGAGAGACTACTCTCTGCCCAAATTTCTGACTCTAGAGGAAAACACCTAGTGCCATCTGGGACCCCTGTACACAGGGAATCGAGAAAAGGCGGGGCAGGCGCTTCTGGTTGCTGCCCTCATGGAAAGCTGAAACACAGCTCCCCAGGAGCAACTTCAGGCTCGGGACCAGAGATAAGACCAACTTTTCTGCTCCAAGTGACCTGCCTAGTTGACACAGGACACATGCGCACAGGAACAGCTGAAGACCAGTAGACAGGAAAGACTACAGGCCTGAAAGCAGAACACTCTGTTCCCATAACTGGCTGAAAGAAAACAGGAAAACAGGTGGATAGCACTCCTGACACACAGGCCTATAGGACAGTCTAGCCACTGTCAGAAATAGCAGAACAAGGTAAGACCAAAGACAACCTGATGGCGAGAGGCAAACACAGGAACCTAAGCAACAGAAACCAAGATTACATGTCATCATAGGAGCCCAATTCTCACACAAAAGCAAACACTGAATATCCAAGCACACCAGAAAAGCAAGATATTGATTAAATCACATTTGATCATGATGATGGAGGACTTCAAGAAAGACAAAAAGAACTCTCTTAGACAAACGCAGGAAAACATAAATAAACAAGTAGAAGCCTATAAAGAGGAATCACAAAATTCCCTGAAAGAAATACAGGAAAACACAATCAAACAGGAGAAGGAATTAAAAATGGAAATAGAAGCAATAAAGAAAGCACAAAGTAAGACAACCCTGGATATAGAAAACCAAAGGAAGAGAGAGGGACCCGTAGGTACAAGCATCACCAACAGAACACAAGAGACAGAAGAGAAAATCTCAGGAGCAGAAGATTCCATAGAAATCATCGAAACAACTGTCAAAATAATGTAAAAAGGAAAAAGCTACTGGTCTAAAACATACAGGAAATCCAGGACTCAATGAGAAGATCAAACCTAAGATAATAGGTATAGAAGAGAGTGAAGACACCCAGCTCAAAGGACCAAGAAATATCTTCAGTAAAATCATAGAAGAAAACTTCCCTAACCTAAAGATAGAGATATCCATAAACATACAAGAAGCCTACAGAACTCCAAATAGATTGGACCAGAAAAGAAACTCCTCCCATCACATAATAGTCAAAACACCAAATGAACAAAACAAAGAAAAAATATTAAAAGCAGTAAGGGAAAAAGATCAAGAAACATATAAAGGCAGACCTATCAGAATTACACCAGACTTCTCACCAGAGACTATGAAAGCCGGAAGATCCTGGACAGATGTCATACAGACCCTAAGAGAACACAAATGCCAGCCCAGGTTACTATATCCAGGAAAACTCTCAATTAACATAGATGGAGAAACCAAGATATTCCATGACAAAACCAAATTTACACAATATCTTTCTACAAATCCAGCCCTACAAAGGATAATAAATGGTAAAGCCCAACATAAGGAGGCAAGTTACACCCTAGAAAAAGCAAGAAACTAATCGTCTTGGCAACAAAACAAAGAGAAGAAAAGCATGCAAACATGATCTCACATCCAAATACGAATATAACAGGAAGCAACAATCACTATTCCTTAATATCTCTCAACATCAATGGCCTCAACTCCCCAATAAAAAGACATAGATTAACAAACTGGATATGTAATGAGGACCCTGCATTCTGCTGCCTACAGGAAACACACCTCAGAGACAAAGACAGATACTATCTCAGAGTGAAATGCTGGAAAACACCTTTCCAAGCAAATGATCTGAAGAAGCAAGCTGGAGTACCCATTCTAATATCGAATAAAATCGGTTTTCAACCAAAAGTCATCAAAAAAATAAGGAAGGGCACTTCATATTCATCAAGGGAAAATTCCAAGATGAACGCTCAATCCTAAATATCTATCCTCCAAATACAAGGGTACCTACATACATAAAAGAAACCTTACTAAGCTCATTATACCTCACACAATAATAGTAGGAGATTTTAACACCCCACTCTCATCAATGGACAGATCATGGAAATAGAAATTAAACAGAGATATAGACAGACTAACAGAAGTTATGAACCAAATAAACTTAACAGATATTTATAGAACATTCTGTCCTAAAACAGAAGGATATACCTTCTTTCCACCACCTCATGGTACTTTCTCCAAAACTGACCATATAATTGGCCATAAAACAGGCCTCAACAGATAAAGAAAGATAGAAATAATCCCATGCGTCCTATCAGACCACCACAGGCTAAAACTGGTCTTCAATAACAATAAGGGAAGAACACCCACATACATGGAAGTTGAACAATGCTCTACTCAACGATAACCTGGTCAAGGAAGAAATAAAGAAATTAAAGACTTCTTAGAATTTAATGAAAGTGAAGGTACAACATACCCAAACTTATGGGACACAATGAAAACTGTCCTAAGAGGAAAACTCATAACTCTGAGTGCCTGCAGAAAGAAACAGGATAGAGCATATATCAGCAGCTTGACAGTGCACCTAAAAGCTCTAGAACAAAAAGAAGCAAACACACTCAGGAGGAGTAGAAGGCAGGAAATAATCAAACTCAGAGCTGAAATCAACCAAGTAGTGTAGGGAGCCATATTGGATTTGGGCCTGGCCGTTTTGTGACTGTATAGCTCAAAGTGGCTACGTGACTCTTGGCCACACATACTCCTCTAAGAGCCTCTCCCATGAATTTACGACACAGGAAGATAACATTCACGGGATGCTTCAGCCTAAGCAAAAATCAGTTATCTCCTCAGTCAACACCCGGTGTCTCCACTGCCTGACCTCATCGTCTACCGCCTGACCTCTTTGCCTCCAGCTATCACTGCCTATGCCCTCATCTTCCCCTCCTTCATGTTTCACAAAGGTCATTGCCCCTACCTGAAAGCCTTAAAAGCTGTAACGTTCATCCCAATAAACGAGACCTTGACAATAGAATCTTGCTTGGACTCCTTCTCTTCACCCCCATTTGGCCCACAGGTAGAAAGCCTCTTCGGGACCCTGAATAACTGGGTCCCCGCTGGCGGGGACAAAGTAGAAACAAAAAGGACTATACAAAGAATCAACAGAACCAAAAGTTGGTTCTTTGAGAAAATCAACAAGATAAATAAAGCCTTAGCCAGACTAACCACAGGACACAGAGAGTGTGTCCAAATTTACAAAATCAGAAATGAAAAGGGAGACATAACTACAGAATCGGAGAAATTTAAAAAATCATCAGATCCTACTACAAAAGCCTATATTCAACAAAACTTGAAAATCTGCAGGAAATGGATAATTTCCTAGACAGATACCAGGTACCAAAGTTAAATCAGGAACAGATAAACCATTTAAATAACCCCATAATGCCTAAAGAAATAGAAGCAGTTATTAAAAGTCTCCCAACCAATAAGGGCCCAGGTTCAGAGGGGTTCAGTGCAGAATTCTATCAGAACTTCATAGAAGACCTCATACCAATACTATCCAAACTATTCCACAAAATTGAAACAGATGAAGCGTTACCGAATTCCTTCTGTGAAGCCACAATTACTCTTATACCTAAACCACACAAAGACCCAACAAAGAAAGAGAACTTCAGACCAATTTCCCTATGAATATCGACACAAACATACTCAATAAAATTCTTGTAAACGGAATCCAAGAGCACATCAAAACAATCATCCATCATGATCAAGTAGGCTTCATCCCAGGCATGCAGGGATGCTTTAATATACAGAAAACCATCAACGTAAACAATATAAACAAACTGAAAGATAAAAACCACATGATCATTTCATTAGACGCTGAGAAAGCATTTGACAAAATTCAATACCCCTTCATGATAAAAGTCCTGGAAAGAATAGGAATTCAAGGCCCATACCTAAACATAGTAAAAGCCATATTCGGCAAACCAGTCGCTAATATTAAAGTAAATGGAGAGAAACTTGAAGCAATCCCACTAAAATCAGGGACTAGACAAGGCTGCCCACTCTCCTCCTACTTATTCAATATAGTTCTTGAAGTTCTAGCCAGAGCAATCAGACAACAAAAGATCAAAGGGATACAGATTGGAAAAGAAGAAGTCAAAATATCACTATTTGCAGATGATATGATAGTATATTTAAGTGATCCCAAAAGTTCCACCAGAGAACTACTAAACATGATAAACACCTTCAGCAAAGTGACTGGGTATAAAATTAACTCAAATAAATCAGTAGCCTTCCTCTACACAAAAGACAAACAAGCTGAGAAAGAAATTAGGAAAACAATACCCTTCATCATAATCCCAAATAATATAAAATACCTCGGTGTCACTTGAACCAAGCAAGTGAAAGATCTGTACAATAAGAACTTCAAGCCTCTGAAGAAAGAAATTGAAGAAGACCTCAGAAGATGGAAAGATCTCCCAGGCTCATGGATTGGCAGGATTAATATAGTAAAAATGGCCATTTTACCAAAAGCGATCTACAGATTCAATGCAATCCTCATCAAAATACCAATCCAATTCTTCAAAGAGTTAGACAGAACAATTTGCAAATTCATCTGGAATAACAAAAAACCCAGGATAGCTAAAACTATCCTCAACAATAAAAGTACTTCAGGGGGAATCACTATCCCAGATCTCAAGCAGTATTACAGAGCAATAGTGATAAAAACTGCATGGTATTGGTACAGAGACAGACAGATAGACCAATGGAACAGAATTGAAGACCCAGAAATGAACCCACACACCTATGGTCACTTGATTTTTGACAAAGCAGCCAAAACCATCCAATGGAAAAAAGATAGCATTTTCAGCAAATGGTGCTGGTTCAACTGGAGGTCAGCATGTACAAGAATGCAGATTGATCCATGCTTATTACCCTGTACAAAGCTTAAGACCACGTGGATCAAGGACCTCCACATCAAACCAGATACCCTCAAACTAATAGAAGAAAAAGGAGGAAGAATCTTGAACACATAGGCACTGGAGAAAAATTCCTGAACAAAACACCAATGGCTTATGCTCTAAGGTCAAGAATCGACAAATGGGATCTCATAAAACTGCAAAGCTTCTGTAAGGCAAAGGACACTGTTGTTAGACAAAAGGGCAACCAACAGATTGGGAAAAGATCTTTACCAATCCTACAACTGATAGAGGGCTTATATCCAAAATATATAAAGAACTCAAGAACTTAGCAGGGAGACAAATAACCCTATTAAAAAATGGGGTTCAGAGCTAAACAAAGAATTCACAGCTGAGGAATGACGAATGGCTGAGAAACACCTAAAGAAATGTTCAACATCTTTAGTCATAAGGGAAATGCAAGTCAAAACAACTCTGAGATTTCACCTCACACCAGTGAGAATGGCTAAGATCAAAATCTCAGGTGACAGCAGATGCTGGCAAGGATGTGGAGAAAGAGGAACAGTTGGTGGGATTGCAAGCTTGTACAACCATTCATTGCACTACCTGATTACCCAGCCATACCTCTCCTGGACATATACCCAAATGATGCTCCAACATACAACAAAGGCATATCAATCATTGCTGTTGGGATTGCAGACTGGTACAACCATTCTGGAAATTAGTCTGGAGGTTCCTCAGAAAATTGGACATTGAACTACCTAAGGACCCAGCTTTACCTCTCTTGGGCATATACCCAAAAGATGCTCCAACATATAACAAAGACACGTGCTCCACTATGTTCATAGCAGCCTCATTTATAATGACCAGATGCTGTAAACAACTCAGATATCCGTCAACAGAAGAATGGATACAGAAAATGTGGCACATTTACACAATGGAGTACTACTATTCTATTAAAAACAATGATTCATGAAATTTATGGGCAAATGGATGGAACTAGAAATTATCATCCTGAGTAGGGTAATCCTAACAAAAAAGAACACACAGGGTATGTGCTCACTGTTAAGTGGCTATCTGCCCAAAAGCTCATAATGTCCACATTACAACCCACAGACAATAAGGAGTTTAGGAGGAAGGAAGGCCAGGGTGTGGATGCTTCAGTCCTACATTGAGGCAGGAATAGGATGGTCATGAGAGGTGGAGGGAGGTAGGGCCCTGGAGGGAAAGAAGAGAGGGAAGAAATAAGGAAGGGGGCAGTATTAGGTACTGGAAGGTACAGGAGAGAAGTACAGAGGGTCAGGAAATCTAATAAAACTATGTAGCAGTGTTGGATGAGGAACTGGGTATAGCCACTGGAGAGTCCCAGATGCCAGTAAACGGAGAGGCTCCCAGGACCCAAAGAGGATGACTTTAGTGGAAATATGTAGCGAAGTGGAGATAGAACCTGTAGAGACCACCTCCAGTAGATAGCCCCGGCCCCTGTCGATGGATGAGGCCACCCACCCATCTCAAAGTAGTTAACCCAGAAATGTTCCTGTCCAAAGGAAAGACAGGGACAAAAAGTGGAAAAGAGACTGAA
Organism: Rattus rattus; assembly: GCF_011064425.1. Classification (NCBI taxonomy): domain Eukaryota; kingdom Metazoa; phylum Chordata; class Mammalia; order Rodentia; family Muridae; genus Rattus; species Rattus rattus. Next base: position 52,053,322 of record NC_046167.1, on the reverse strand, counting down.
GGAGGAGCAATTCAGGGACCACCCCACCTGAGGATTCATCCTATCTGCAAACACAACCCCAACACATTTTTTTATCTTTATTAACTTGAGTATTTCTTATTTACATTTTGATTATTACTCCCCTTCCCGGTTTTGGAGCCAACATCCCCCTAACCCTCTCCTTCCCCTTCTATATGGGCTTCCCCTCCCCATCCTCCCCCCATTACCACCCTCCCCCAACAATCACGTTCACTGGGGGTTCAGTCTTGGCAGGACCAAGGGCTTCACTTCCACTGGTGCTCTTACTAGGCTATTCATTGCTACCTATGAGGTTGGAGCCCAGGGTCAGTCCATGTATAGTCTTTGGGTAGTGACTTAGTCCCTGGAAGCTCTGGTTGGTTGGCATTGTTGTTTATGTGGGGTCTCGAGCCCCTTCAAGCTCTTCCAGTCCTTTCTCTGATTCCTTCAACTGGGGTCCCGATCTCAGTTCAGTGGATTGGCTGCTGGCATTCGCCTATGTATTTGCTGTATTCTGGCTGTGTCTCTCAGGAGAGATCTCATCCGGTTCCTGTTGCCCTGCACTTCTTTGCTTCATCCATCTTATCTAGTTTGGTGGCTGTATATGTATGGGCCACATGTGGGGCAGGCTCTGAATGAGTATTCCTTCTGCCTCTGTTCTAAACTTTGCCTCCCTATTCCCTGCCAAGGGCTTTCTTGTTCCCCTTTTAAAGAAGGAGGGAAGCATTCGCATTTTCAACCCCAACACTTTTGCTGTTGCTGAGAGGCACTCGCCGACAGGAACCTGGTGTGGATGTTCCTTGGGAGGTTCTGTCAGCGACTGACCAATGCAGATGTGGGTGCTTGGAGCCAACCACCATACTGAGCTCAGGGACTCCTGACAGGAGTTGGTGGAAGGACTGGAGGAGTGGGATTGCAACCCCATAGGAAGAACAATGTCAGACTACTCAGTGCTCCCAGGGACTAGACCTCCAACCAAAGAGTGTAGAGGAAGGGATCCACTGCTCCAGATACACATGTAGCAGAGGATGGCCTTGTCAGACATCAATGAGAAGGGGAGGCCTTTGGTCATGTGCAGGTTTAATGCCCCAGCCATAACTGAATGCTGAAGTGGTGGGGCAGGAGTGGATGGGTGGGTGAGGGAGCACCCTCATAGAGGCAAAAAGGAGAGGAGAGAGGGCAGATGTTGGAATTGGGAAGGG